>NW_024096608.1:1897500-2389796 GCF_016545835.1 Crotalus tigris
GGCCACCCCTGATCTAAAGGGGAGAGTTTGCAGAGTTTTGGACTTACAAAACACTCCCCCTTTTAAAGTATCTGGGATCCACCACCTGCTCAACGAAGGAATAAAGGCATGGATTTCCGTAGGGAAAAAAAGTCAGGAAAATGGAGGCTTAGGTTCTGGACCCCTCCCCCTGAAGAGTTGGCAAACCAGTTGGCAAAGGGAGCGGAAAGTGATTGTTTTAGGAATTGAAAAGAAAGGGGAGGAAGGCAGACCGAGACCTAAATCTGACTTTTCTGCAAAGAGGGGGGGGTCCATTACAGGACCTTTGCAGGCGCCATCCCAATGAAGTGGAGGTTAAAAATAAGCTCCCGAAAGCTGGTCCAATATTTATTTGGCGAAGGAGTCTCGGCAACTGCCACCAGATACCCTAGCCAGGTGCCAAGAGCGACTGCCAAATTGCAAACACCGAAGAAGCCGCTGCTGCATCAAGAACGGAGGCACAGTGATGAGATCACACCGAAACTGCAGAGTTTCGTCCAGGAGCTGCTACTCTCCAGGGAGAGGGATTCACGCTCCCCTCAGATGGAGAGTCTGAGAATTAAGGCTGTCATTCCACAGGTCTATAAAGGAGCAACCCCCCCCTTCCCACCCTCTGCCAAGCTGAAGAGCGCCGAAGAGCCAGGCTGCACATCCAACAGGTGGGATCCCTTTCGGAATCGTCCTCTTCCCTGGCATGCAAACCTCTCTGGAGCCAGGCATGCATGTATGCATGCACTGGGCGCATTGCAGGCACCTGTTTCGGAGCCCCAGCAGGTGTTTCCCCACGCAGCTCGGCGCACCACCCCAAACAGGTCTGCGGCGAAGCGGCTGATTCAGAGCCCCGGAGCCGGCGGATCCCGTCCGTCAAGACCTTCGCAAACCTGTTGGTTGGGTTTCAGGAGGAATCGCCACTGTGGAATTGCAGAGAAAGGACACCTCCTGTGGAGCCACAACAACACAACCCCCTTCCCCGGCCACGTGCTAGCACACGATTTTTCATTCACAGCCCGGATCACAACACTGGACAAAGCAAGGTGGTGGCTAGACTAGAAGACCTCCAGGCTCCCTCCCCACGCTTCTTATGCTGTATTTGTTTCAGGGGGGGAGGGGGAGCCCAAGTCTCCCCCAGCTTTTTCCAGGGCATCTCTCTCTCGCACACGCGCCCCCAGGCCCCCTCGCGGGGAGGGGAGCCAGAATGGGGCCCTGCCTGGATGAGCCCCGTTGCAAAGAGCCGGATTGGAAACAAGAGCCGGGGAAAGCGGATTCAGCCCAGATTCAACACGAAGGCAGGAGAGGAGGGGAAAGCCGGCCCTTCCCTCCCCTTCCCTGCTGGGGGAGAGGGGGCCACGTGGGGGGAGGATTAAAGCCGGGACCCCCGGGGGGAGGGGCTGGGGAGGGGGGCTCCCATCCTAAAGCGCCCAGCCCGCCTCGACCCCCTCCAGGCAGGGAAACAAAGTGCCCGGGAGGAGTTCCAGGAAGGCGGCGGGGGGACGGGGGGGGGTTTCCTTCGGAGGACGCGGCCTCCCCCGCCGCAAAGGAGCCCCCCCTCCCCGCCTTGCAAAGTTCTCCCCCCCCCCCTTTGGCGAGCCCAGCACGGAGCCCGGACCGGGTCGGGCCGGCCGAGCGGCGCAGCAACAGCCTGCTCGCCCGCCGCGACGCCGCTGCTTCTGGCCAAACTTTCCCCGCGGAGCCCGGGTGGAGGGCGGGAGGATCGGAAGGCCGGGAGGGGGGAGACCCGCGGAGACCCTCTGCCCCCCCCCAAGAAGGCGCAACCCCCCCGGGAGTCCAAGCGGGGGGGCCTCTCCCGCCCCGTCCCGGAAGGCGCCCTCCCCGCTTTGCGCCGAGCGGCCCCCGGAGCTTCCAGCAAGGCGCCCTGGAGGCGGGACGCGGCGCGGCTCACCTTGGCGGCGGCGGCGGCCACTCGGCCCGACATCGCGCCGCTCCGGCTCCGGGCTCTGCCCGGCGGCCCTCCGGCTGCTGCTCCTGCCGCTGCTGCCCGCCCGCCCGGCCGCCGGCCCCGATCTCAGGCGGCGGCGGCGCCCCGAGCCATCCCGGCGGGCGCGGAGAAGCGCGGAGAGGAGGAGGAGGCGAACGGCGCGGCCAGCAACTTTGCGCCCAGTCCGGCGGCGGGCGGGGCGGGGCGGGTGGGCGGCTGGCTCCGCTGCCGCTGCTCCTCCTCCTCCTCGGGCGCCGCCTCCCCGCCGCCCGCCCTGCGCGCGCAGCCGCCCGGGCCGGCCGATGGGAGCGCGGGGCGGGCGAGACGGCGTTTCGCGCGGCGGCGCCCCCGCCCGGGGCCGGGAGGAGCGGGGCCGAGCTGGGCAGCGTCTGGCCCGGGGTCGGCGGCGGCTCTCCGCCCCGGAGGGGGACCGGGGCGCACGCTGCTCCGGCCAGGGCGCTGCCTCTTTGCAGCAGCCGCTGCTGCCCTTGTCCCCCCTCCCTCCGATGGCCCCTCGCCCAGGCTTTGCCCCCTCCCCATCTGGCACGGTCCCCCCCCCAGGAAGGAGCGGCAGAGGGCAGCATCGGCGTCGCGCTGGGCTTCCCTGTCCGACCCCCCCCCCAAGTCCCGGCCCAGCCCTCTGCCCCCCCCCCTTTGCGCCGCTCCCCAGACCCACCTGGCCTCCGCCCCCCCTCTCCTCCCGGGCGCTTTGGTTCCGGCCGCGGAGCTGGCACGGACTGGGGCAGCGAGTTTCCTGGAACGGGCGAGCCTATCAGCGGCCACGGGGGGGGGGGAGGGAGGAGAGGCCGGGCAGGCATGGCAGGGCTGGCTGGCGCGGGGAGGACCGGAGCCCGAGCGGCTGGCGCGCCCGCCCCCTCTGCCGGCCAGCTGTGCCCAAACTTCGCCGCCGCCGAAGCAGCCGCTTCCAAAGCTCTTTAGCTGCGACTTCCCTAACCAGGATTTGCAGGAGAAGCCACAGTTGGCCGGTTAGAGTAACGGAATGCAAACCTCCCGAATGATGCAGGGGGTCCTCGACTTATTCCCCCCAAGTGATCCCGAAACTCCTGTTGTTAAGTGAGACGTTCCATGACATGACTGTTCTTGCCTGGCTTGTTAAGCGAATCACTGCAGCTGTTAAATTAGGAACCCGGGGGTTAAGTGACCCTGGCTCCCCCTTTGACTTTCCCTGTCAGAAGGTCGCAAAAGGGGATCACGGACCCCCCCCCCCGGGAGGCTGCAACAGTCATAAGTGTGAACCCTCTGCCAAGCGTCTGGAGTTTGATCAGGTGGCTGGGGGGGGGCAGCAACCCTTGTGTGAAAAATGGACATCAGTCACTTTTTTTTAGTGTCGTCATAACTTCGGTCACTAAATGGACTGTTGTTAAGTCGAGGACTACCTGAACCTTCCAGGGTTTCTAAATCTCAGCATCCTTCAGAAACGTGGATTTCAACTCCCAGAATCCCCCAGTCGCTAACCTTTAAAAAGAGTGCTCTTCTTTTGCTGGTTGGAGGATTCTGGGAGTTGCAGTCCACCCAGCCTCAAGTCGCCAAGGTTGAGAAGCCCTGGTTTTAGGTACCGGAGGCTTCCCAAAGCAGAAGGTGAAATTGCACAATTTGCAGAGAGGACTTTGGCCCTGCTATCTCCTCAATCCCCCCCCCCCGCCTTAACAACGAGAGGCTGTTTTGCAGTTGCAAACTACAACTTCCTTTCCAAGGAAGTTTGAGTAATGGTTTTTCTCCCAGCCTTCCTATCCCAACTTCCCACAAACTCTCCAGGGTGGCTTTCAAGAGCCCAAAAAACTCTTCTGTACCCCAAAGCATCAAACTCCAAGTACAACAACTGAGCCATCGTCTTATGCTACGCCAAATAACAAATTAAGATACAGACTGTCCTCTTCTGCAAAACCTGGCAGCCGAAAGCAAAAATAAAGCTAGGAAACTCTGTCCACCAGGCACAGATGCCCGGCCTGGCTCGGCCCAGCTCCAAAGGGCTTCTGGACAAACACATGGGGAAAAAGCCCACTTGTGATTAATGTGTGGTTGCCAGGCTGTGCATCACAGCGAACTCAGTAGGCCTAACTTTCAAATAATCCTGCAGAAATCGTCTTGCAGCTAAATTACCCATTCCGGGAGCAAATTTAGGTCATGCTAAATTAAAGCAGACCCAGCGGCTTTTCTTCTGTTATTACAATTGCTGTAGTTTTAGTCACATACCGTGTTTTTTTTTTTTTTTTCTCTTGAGAGCCCTGAGAAGAAAGGCTTGGATAGAAAGGAAATAAAAGACTAATGCTTGAAAGCACAAAAAATGCAAAACCACCTTTTCCCATAAGATAGAGTAATGCTGTATCATTATTACATGCAGACCACTTGAAGTTACAACAGCACTGAAAAATGTGACTTATGACCGGTTCTCACACTTAATGACCGTTGCAGCATCTCCACGGTCAAGTGATCAAAATCCGGACACTTGGCAACTGAAAGGCTGCAAAACGGAGCAAAACTCACTTAACTCTCTTGCTTAGCAACATAAATTCCAGGCTCAGTTGTGGACTACACAGCGCACAGCTTTTATATGTAAAACCCTGGACGCTGCCTTAATGCAAAATGTGATCCACAGCCTCCAAATTTCCTGCCTCTAGTGTTGGCCTGGGCCGGCTCTGTGTGAATTGCGGGGAAGGAAAGGGCTGGGGCCACAACAGGAAACCTGCTTCTCAGCTCAGGAAGCAAGAGGCCTTGGGGTTCAAAGCGTTTCCAGAATTCACTTTATTTTCCAGGAGTGTTCCGATCTGAAATGAACATTCCTGATTTAAAAACAAACCAGCACAGCTGGAGGGGTATACATTTCATACTATCTTGTTTATTTACCCAGGGCTGTTTCTGTTTCCAAAATGGTCAATTTTGGGGGAAACAAAACGTTTCCATTCTGTTCTTATTTTTAGTCTTTGGAGGAGATAGTTGGATATGCCTAAAAGCAGTATTTTTCAACCGTGCTAGCTAGGGTATTCTAGAAATCAAAGTCCACCCATCTTAAAGCATGCTGACTGGGGAATTCTGGGAGTTTAAGTCCACCCATTTTAAAGTTTGTTGGCTGGGAGTTGAAATCTACCCATCTTAAAGCATGCTGACTGAGGAATTCTGGGAGTTGAAGTCCACCCATCTTAAAGTTTGTTGGCTGAGGAATTCCGGGAGTTGAAGTCCACCCATCTTAAAGCATGCTGACTTCTGGGAGTTGAAGTTCATCTCTCAAGAGTTTGCTGGGTAGGGAATTCTGGGAATTGGTCCATGCCTCTTAAAGCATGCTGACTGGGGAATTCTGGGAGCTGAAATCCACCAACAAAACTGAATTTTTGTTTAGAATGCAGGCCAATTGCTGCATCACACCACACAATCATCTGTGGTGTGTTTAATCATGGCTTGCTGTACGGAATCAACTTGGATAAATTCATTGAATCCTCTGAAGCCAGGCTCTTTTTTTGCATCATATCCTGAGCCAGAAATGAGTCAGCTCTGTCTATCCGAGCAGGATATTTAAACTCAGTCCCATCTGCTCAGACCTGAATGCAGGAGAATGTCACTTCAAATGCCATTAAGACCATTTCCAAAGCTCCAATATAATGGCCCAATATTGCGTTCTGTTCCTTCGTTATTTCTGATTGACCTTTCCTCATCCAGGGTGACCTCAGGATGAAGTTGCTGAGCTGGCTTGCAGTAAGTCCATCTCTCCCACCTGCTTTGGACCCCGTCCCTTTAGGCCTGGTCTTAACCTCTGGCTCTTCTTCTGAATAAAGGCCTCCCCCCGGCTCAGAGTAACGTAACCGGATCGCCTCCGGTTCCTGAGAGTCATGTTCCCGGGTTTAATATTTGATGTGGCATCCTTAGCAAGAGAAGCCACTGGCGTGCCTTGAAACACAAAACATCCAAGGAACTGCCTCCTTCGGCACAACAGCAGCTCCAACTTGTGAAACTTTCTCCCCAGGAAACAGACTTTGCAACGTGTTCCAGAATCGGCATCCATAAATGAAGTTCTCTTTCATTCTTCAATGGCGTTTGTCAGTTTTTTAAAAAGACAGGTCACCCCTAATGGCTCCAGATGTTGGCACATATTGGAATGTGTTGAGAAATTCTTAGAATTCAGCTAAAAAAAATTTTTTCAGACAATTAAATGGAACTTTTGGGGGCCAGTCCTAAACTATGCCAAGGAGGAATCAGCTTCAGGGCCAGCATGAGTGGTTTCGGTATCAAGGCTGTGCCATCAAAATTAAAATAAGTAGATAATGTTAGTGAGAGATGTCAAAAGATGTCCCCCACTCTAGGATTGTGGGGCAGACCTTCCAAATCATCCCACAAGAAGTTTTCTCCTTGGATATAGGCTAAGCCACGCTAGACTATAATGCAATGTTTCCCAACATTGACAGCTTGAAGACTTGTAGACTTCAGTTCCCAGAATTCTCCCATCTTTTGGGAGATGGCTGGCTGAGAAATCCTGGGAGTTGAAGTCCCATCTTCTAGCTGCCAACGTTGAGAAACACTGCTCTAATGTCTTGTATTTACTCTTGGTGTGGTGTATTTGTCCACCATGGCGGTTCGTACTTTCTCAATTCTGGTTCACCATGGAATCTCCTGTACAAACTAAGCCCAATGCTGGTTTCCTGAGTCAATCATGGTGAAACCAACCAATGGTTTAGCATGATGCATTCATTCAGCCCTTGACGCTTATCAGTAGCCAAGCTCATCCTGTATGGTTTTGGCCCGAAGAGGAGATTTCCTGGGAATAGCAAATATCTTTATTCCACAGTGCAAACCCTGTGTGTTTCCTCCATAATACTAAGGAAGGACAGGATCACTGGAGGAAAGAATTTTTTTAAAAAAATTGCAGAGCCACCAGGATCTCAGCGGATCATTTGAGCTTCCTCTGGCAGGGAAGAAAATCTCGCTGAAGCTGCAGCGTGGTGTGCTAGTTTTAGTTTTCCCCTTGCAGACGCAGCACAAATGTAATTTAACGTTTAAAGCTCTGCTCCTATTAAGGATGGCTATAATCGTCTGAGCAATTGATAAGATGAAAGCAATTTTCTGGATCCTGAACCAGGTTTTGCAGGAAAAACAGCTGAGGTTCAATGCTCATAATCACCACCTGGAAGGATTTTACCAGGCAGCATCCACACAAAAGGGACATCCCATTTTCCTCCCTCCAGGAAAATTACAGGCAGTCCTATCTAACAAAATGAAATTCAGTGAAGAAAAAAAGGTTTTACACTTAGGGAAGAAAAACCAAATGTACAGGTACAGACTAGGTGAAGTTTGGCTCAACAGCAGTAACTGCAAGAGGGAGCTTGGAGTCCTAGTGGACAATCGCTTAAAGATGAGCCAGCCATGTGCTGCAGCTGTCAAAAAAGCCAATACAATCCTAGGCTGTATCAACAGAGGGATAGACTCAAGATCAATACTGCATCCAATTTTGGTCACAACCATATAAAAAAGATGTTGAAACTCTGGAAAGAGTGCAGAGAAGAACAACAAAGATGATTAGGGGACTGGAAGCTACAACATATGAAGAATGGTTGCAAGCCAGTCTAGAGAAAAGAAGGACTAGGGGTGACATGATAGCTGTCTTCCAGTATTTGAGGGGCCGCCATAAAGAAGAGGGGTTCAACAGATTTTCCAGAGCATCTGAAGGCAGAACAAGAAACAACGGATGGAAATTCAGAAGTCCGATAGCTGCTAAGACAAAATCTCTGGTTCCGGTGACCGACCCAGATGGATGGAGATTTGCATGGCCAGTTACAGCTTCTACCTTATTGCTCCTAAACAGTTCAGGAATCACAACTCAAGGGCTAACAACCCTGGGGTGGAAATCTAGCTGCTAAGGGGAAAAGAAAAAGGAGAGGAGACCCCATTGAGCTTCCTTGTGCTGAATAAATTATTCTCCCCCTCCTTGGTGGGGAAGGGCTGCGCCCAAGCAAAGGACTTTTGCACACAATTGTTCACCTTTTAGAATGGTAAATGGACTGTTTCCTCTGGAATTTGGTCTCCTCCCTGCCTGCAAAACCATCTCTACCTTGGTGACAGTTTAGTTCCAGAAAGCCAGCTGCGTACAGGCCAGAGCCTGCCTCTCGGCCTGAAAGACCCGGAGATTTCTGGTCATTGCTTTTTCTGAGTTCTCTCTGAGCACCAACACAAGGCAGAGGGAAAGCCACAGAACCGCAGTGACCAAGGAAATAATTTCCGGTGGTTTTTCAAGCCGTTTAACCTCAAATGCCAACCCTCTGGCAATCTTTTCAAGGGCCCGAAAGGCTATTTGTGCATCCTTCAGATAATTTCACTCTGATCACAGCCTGGGGGTTGAAAATGGGAAAATTGGGTTCTTTAGGTGGAAAATAATAGGTAGTCTTCCATTTTTTAATTTTGTTGTTCTTTTTTTTTTTTTAATTGCCTGTTTCTCCATCCTGCCCAACTCACTCTGGTCCCTGCTTCTAAAGCAATGGTTCTCAACCTGTGGGTCGGGACCCCATTTGGGGTCGAACGACCATTTCACGGGGGTCGCCAAACAACTCAGTCCACCATTTTTCCCCCCTTTTCCTTAGCTGTGCTACTCCCTTTGATTCTATTGGCTTTTGAAAGCCAATAGAATAGACTCTCTTGAATCAAGTCTAATTCTATTGGCTTTCAAAAGCCAATAGGAATTGTCCAGGCTGTCTCTGCCCTGCTGAGCCCGCCAAAAGTCCCATTCTGCAAACGGTGCTGCGCCAGTTGAGTAGTCCTCGACTTATGACCGGTTGAGTAGTCCTCGACTTACGACCAGTTGGGGGTCGCGGCATTAAAAAGGTTGAGAACCACTGTTCTAAAGTGACGCTCCTTACCGATTTCAAATCTAAATGGTGGTGGAACTGGATTTCAGAGCAGATAAAATTCATTTGTAGCTGATAGTTTTGGACAAGGTGTGTTTAAGAGATCAGAAACTTCTAGGGAAAAAAATGTTGAAAAAAGTGAGGATGATCAATAAAGCTCAGGTGTAAAACTAAGTTTCTGTACAACTCTTTTTTTTCTTTCTTTCCTTTGGAAAAGAAGTAAGATTTCACCTTACAAAACAAGAGAGTAATGTAAAAATGGAATAAATGCAATTAATAGTGACTCCTCGAAAAAACAAGTAATATTATCTCAGGGTGTTGTAAATCTAATCTAACAGAGAAATCTAAATCTACTTTTAATCCAAGAATTAAGGAGAAATTTCCTAACAGTTAGAACAATTAATCAGTGGAACGACTTGGTTCCAGAAATGATGGAGGCTCCATCCCTGGAAGTTTTGAAGAAGAGATTGGACAGCCATTTGTCTGAAATGATATAGGGCAGCGGTTCTCAACCTGTGGGTCGAACGATCATTTCACTGGGGTCTCCAAACAACGCGATCCGCCATTTTTTGTCAGCTGGCGGCACCGCGCATGCGCGCTGCGCATGGGGGCGCCGCCACGCATGCACGCCACGCATGGAGATGCTGCCGCGCATGCGCGTCACGCCACGCATGCGCGGCGCGTCCTTATGACCGGGGTTGCCAGAAAAAAAAGGTTGAGAACCACTGATATAGGGTCTCCTGCTTGAGCAGGGGGTTGGACTAGAAGACCTCCAGGGTCCCTTCCAACTCTGTTACTCTATTTCTTTTAATTCCCAGAATACAGTATTTGTACTGGCCTTAACTATGGATTATGTTTTGGGTTTTACAGAAAAGTTCTTCACACGGCGGATTCTAATCATGATAAGAACATCAAATCCATTCCAACATACTAATTTTTAGCTTTACTGAGTTCAACAGTTTTTAACTGTGTTTGAGACGTTTTGTTATACTGCTGCTTTCATCAGAGTCCATGAAAGTGGGACTCTTTCCAAACAGGTCTTCTCCAGAGACGTTCCATTCTGGACAAATGGTTGTCCAGTCTCTTCTTGATAACCTCCAGTGATGGAGCACCCACAACTCCTGGAGAAAAGCCTTTCCACTGATCAATTGTTCTCACTGTCAGGAAATCCCTCCTTGGTCCTAGCTCGGATCTCTCTTTGATCTGCTTCTATGGGCTCCCAGGTTTGCTAGCCTTGGCTGCTACCCCAACCCAACGGTTAAAGCCACCGACGTGAGCTCTATGGGGCACCAGGCTTTCCACCTCCTTGCAGATCTTGTGCTTCGGAAACTCCTCTTTCCCCCCTCTTTCTTCTCCGTAGGCACTGCAGATGGGGGCAATCTGCTGAGTGGGCATAACGTGTGTTCTCTTCTAAGAACCTCCCTCTCTTTCTTGGGCCGGTGCCATCAGCACAAACGCCAGCCTTCCTCTCTCTCGGAGCCAATCTATATTTGCTACTTCAACCTCTCACCAGGGATGGAGAAAGGCCACGTTCCTGCCTGCCTGCTGCAGGCCATTTAGGCTTTTATGGAAGGTTTCTTCTCTTTCCTTACTTGCTGGTGCCACCATTGACAAAGTTGCTGGCAGGCGGCATATAAATTTAAATGAGGATGCAAATGGTGTCGTCTTCCTGGGCTCGGCTTTCTCCAGGCACATCCCAAAGCTGAATGAGATGCCCGACGCCTGAGTTGCCTTCAAGAGCTGGTGCAAAGCCCAGGTAGCTACAGAAAGAGCCTGGATGCCCTACCGTTTTATTTAATTAATTTATTTGCACCTAGTCCTCGACTGATAGCAGCAGTTCATTTAATGACTGTTCAAAGTTACAACGGAACTGGAAAAAAGTGACTCACGACTGTTTTTCACTCTTACGGTGGGATCAAAATTCAGACGCTTGGCAACTGACTCACATTTATGATGGTTGCCGCATCCCAGGGTCATGCAATCCCTTTTTAGTGACCTCCTGATCAGCAGAATCAATGGGGGGGGCATGACCCAAAGCCCCAGCACCTAACCGTGATCACCCTTCACTTGCTGCGGAGTTGACCCCCCTGGTGCTTCAGAAGAACTTAGGAAGTGCCTCCTTTGGGTTCTTGAAGAAGACAGTAGGAAAACAGCCTCACCTTCCTCTACAAATTTTGGGTGGTGACCCTGTGTGGTCCTACCACACTCAAAGGTCAAGCTTCCTTGAAGGGGTTGCCAAAACCTGGGCAAACCACTCACTTGAAGGAGCCTGGTGCAATCTGGAAACACTCTGGAGTCAAATGGTTCTTTTTCCAGCCAAAAGTATGCCAAGAATGCCTTCTCATTAAGACAGAAGCTTAAATGGCTTTGCACTGGGGGGGCACACGTGGTTGACACAAGCCTCTTTCTATCTCTGTTTGGTTTTCATTTGCACACATGACTAATTCTTATCTCTAGCCAGAGCCACTGTGTTTCCTCCTCGGACAGATTGCTAAAGGAAAGGATCAGAAAAAAAGAAGAAGGAATACAGACTGTGAAAACTGTTCTTATTCCTCTCTGGCTTCTAAGAGTTTGCAAGGCAACCAAATGTTGAATCCTGCTGCATCATTTGTTTCTTAACTTGTGCAAAATATACAGGCTGGTTAGAGTTGATCTGGTTCTGTTTTGTAAATCAAGCTCTGAGAAATTGCTGTAGGAGATCTATCTCCTTGAAAAAGCAGCAAACGCAACTGCAATGCATATTATACAAATAAACCCACTTTTGGACTCTTCGTTTCATCTGCTTTGGCATCCCTCCATCTAAAGCATGCTGGTTTAAGCAAAGAGAACGATTTGGCAAGCTCCCCCCCCCGATCCCCCATCACTTTTGTGCATGTAACTTTTCTGTTTGAAGTCTTTCCCCCCAAACTGCACGCCAGTGCTTAAGCCCCGTACAGTTTAAAATAACTTTGGAAGATCAAGGATATGGAGGAGGGGAGCTACAGGAAGAGAAATTAATGACTCTGGATTGCTACCAATGGATTTCAGACTGCAGGCAAAGTTTTATGAGTTTCACATCTATCAGTTTAGAGTTGGGGGGAACTTCATAGAAAATAGAAATGGCTTTTGAAAGACTAAGCAAAACACAGAGACACTGACTAAATAAATCTAGAATGCATTTTCCCCCCACCCCCCAGATCAAAAGCAGTCCAGATCAAAAGCAGTGATGATCAGGAATCGCTGTGTTTCATGTGGCCAGATAAACTTCTGCCTCTCTGTCTGACAAGGTGCCATTTTTTAATTGCCAGACTAGTTTTGAATTTTTTGATTCTTCCATTTCATAGGGGGACAAAATCAGAGATTTAAGACAATACAAAGAGTGAGAATCTAAAGGAACATTTTCTTGGTAAACTCCACCTGGCAGTGCTTTTTTTCTAAAAAAAAAAAAAAAAAAAGGTGCAGGAACTCACACACGTCATACAACTTGCCTTGCCTACCCTACAAGGTTCCATCCAAAAAAGGTGCTGGAACTCAGTTCTGGGCATTCTATGAGAAAAAAAGCCCTGCCACCTGGAGTAGCGGATAGCAAATAGAAAGACAGAAAAACACTAGCTGGGTTCACTCACAGGAGATGCTAAAAGTAAACCCAGGTTAAGAAAACACCGCTGGAGCATTCATGCTTCAGCTATACCGATCAAGATCAGATCAGTCATATTATGAAGAAGAACTCTGAAGTTTTCTCAGAATTTGTAATCAATCACACACACACATCATCATGAAGCCATGAATTTTAGTTTTGGGGCGATAAACTCTTCTCAACTGCATTAGGCCAGATATGGGGGGGGCAGGACAATCCCCCCCCCTTGTCCAACAAGGGTGTCCAATCTGGATGAATTTAAGAGCCATGGACCATCTCTGCAGATGCCTATGGAGATTCTCAGTCATCCAAGTGAAGAATTCCCCAGCCAGCCATGCTCCATGGACCTCAGCGATGGTTGCACATGTGGACAACTTGCAAAGAATCTTCGGTGTCTGCAGAGTGATCTGCTTTGATCCACCAGCTCCTATTATGCACAGCTTCCCTTTTTATCTGAACCAGACACAATACTTTTGGCTTTCATCAAGCAGGGAAGCCCAACAGGGTCCTCCTCTCCTTATCAAAGCATCTCTTCTTCTGTTTTCCTTGCCCCCCCCCCAAATCCCCCTTTCCCCTCAGGAAACATTGAGACCAACCCCAGCCAAGCCAACCGATCAGATAAAGTCACCCAGGCAAAGCCAAACAAGCAGCCCCAAGTTGCCTCTTTGCTGGATCTGGCCAGGCCCAATCGGTGCTATAAATCTACATCAGTGCACGGAAGCTGTTGCTTTGCATTTTGTGATGGCTATTTATAGGTCTGAGGAATGGGAGGAGAATTGTAAAACCCAACAGAAAAGTGCAGTACAGACAGAGCACAGAGGCACCGCGCATAATTGATTTCCCAAAAGGAGGAGGAAGCTTTCTCTCTTGGATGCTGAAAACTGAAAATCCTTTGTCACACACCGAGGTGACATCAATGATGGGCATTCCCAATATGATGGGAAGTGGGCTTCTGGCTCACGTAGCTCCTTGGAAGGTCCTCTTTCTTAAGCCCATTCCCCATGAGGTTTCTGCAGACAGAGGTGTCTGAGCCCATCACGTCTCTTCCTCCAGGAAATTCAGAAATCTCAATCAATCAATCAGAATCAACCAGAATAGAGCTGGAAGGGACCCTGGAGGTCTTCTAGTCCAACCTCCTGCTAAAGCAGAAAATCCCATACCATTTCAGACAAGTGACTGTCTAGCCTCTTCTTAAAAACCTCCAGGGATGGAGCACCCATGATTTCTGGAGGCAACTTCTGTTCCACTGTTTAATTGTCCTCACTGTCAGGAAGTCTCTCCTTACTTCCAGGTTGCTCCTCTCCTGGAGAAGGAGATCTGGTGGCCCTAGATCTGCAACATCTGTTCTGGCTGCAGATAGAAATGTGAGGTTAGGTTTAGCCAGCCAAAGACCTCACTTCTCTCAGCCATCTGACTATCTTCCTAAGCTACCTACAGTATACACTATTCTCCTGAACTTCTCTTGCTATGCACTCTTTAGGTCAGGGGTGTCCAATCCTGGCCACTTTAAGATCTATGGACTTCAACTCCCAGAATTCCCCGCCCAGCCACAAGTCTTGAAATTGTCAAGGTTGGACACCCCTGCTTTAGGATCTTCTACTTCTCTTAAAAACATACAAACACACAAGAATTCTGCCTCTTCCAGAACCTGCAGGACCAAACCAGACTGGAAGCTACACAGGCAGTCCTTGATTACAATCATTTGTCTAGCAACTGCTCAAAGTCACAATGGCACTGAAAAAAGTGACTTATGACAACTTCTTGAGACACAACATCCCCATGTTCCCATGATTAAAATTTGGGTACTCCGCCATTGCAGCGTCTGGGGGAGGGGGTCACATAATTTGCAACCTTTCCACGTGGAAAAGTTTAACAGCAATCAGATAAAAGAATGCAAACCGAAACCAAAGGAGGAGCAAGAAGAAAGAGAAAGGAAGGTTTGTGATCTTCACCTGGATTTCCAAAGGAGATGCAGGGAACATCCAAGCAAAGCCACGCAAGAGACACCCACACCCCCATGACGATCACAAGAACGGCCCTCTTTTCATGACATCTCCTGGGAGTTTTGCATGCTGTCACTGCATGTATTTGTTTTTTTTCTTACAAGGCATCAACACAAAGCTGCCATTTTTTTTCCTGACAGTCCATATTCCTGAAGATTAGTTACAGCTCTGCGCCAAAAAGGGAGAAGAAGAAAAAGAAGGAGGAGAACGAAGAGGAGGAGGAGGAGGAGGAGGAGGAGGAGGAGAAGGAGAGGAAGAAGAAGAAGAAGAAGAAGAAGAAGAAGAAGAAGAAGAAGAAGAAGAAGAAGAAGAAGAAGAAGAAGAAGAAGAAGAAGAAGAAGAAGAAGAAGAAGAAGAAGAATGTGATTGCCTAGAAGAACGGGCAGTCTGAGGAGCAATTAATTTGATGGTTGGGGGGGGGAAGGACCATGTTCCTCATGCATGAATGGGATTAGAACTGCAGGCATGTGTTCCCCGTGTTGTCTATTTGTGGAATCCTCCCTCTCAGCCCACTGCAGTGGCTGACAACAAGCCACTGAAGTCTGTCATAAAAATTCCCCACTTAGAAGGAATTGTGGCTCCAATCAACATCGACTGCAATGCCCTGCTCACCCCCCACAACCCTGAGCTTGGAAAACCCTTCTTCCCATCACACCTGCTGCTTGCAATAAGTCAACTCAGGCAACAACCTGAGGCTTCTTTGGAACATCTTTGGGTTCTCCTCCAACTCTGTTCTGATGGAGATGTTAGGATGGTGGCCAACTGCTCAGGGCTCTTGACAGAAGAGAATTTCTGTAAGTTAGATTTGAGTGGTGGCATCTTTGGTGCTCTCTGATCTTAATCAAGGAACCACCAAGACCATCCCCACCAACAGTGACAGAGCAAGCCATTTGTATATTTATTTATTTATTTATTTATTTAGTTAGTTAGTTAGTTAGTTATGAGACTTATATACCGCTTTAAGTGCAAGCACTCTCTAAGCGGTGTACACCAGTAAGCAACGTATATATATATATATTTACATTGCCCCCAACAATCTGGGTCCTCATTTTACCTACCCGGGAAGGAGGGAAGGCTGAGTCAACCTTGAGCCGGTGAGATTTGAACCACTGACCTGCTGAACACAGTCAGCTAAAGTGGCCTGCAGTACTGCACTCTAACTGCTGCGCCACCTCGGCTCATAAACAGAGAGCTAATTTCTCTTCCTTGAAGCATGGAAGATGTTTTCTAGTTGGGTCATGAAATGTCTGCAAGAAAACAGCCAAGCTCAGAGAATACCAAGGATCCCACGGTGCTCCCTCCTCCTCCTCCTCCTCCTCCTCCTCATCCTCCACCCCCACCCCATCTCCTTCTCCTCCATTCCACAAACCCCATTCCTTTCTAGCACTGATGATGTATCCTAGTTGGGTCATGGAATGTCTACAAGAAAATGGCCAAGCTCAGAGGGCACCAAGTACCCCACAGTCCTCTTTTTCCTCCTCCTCCCCTTCACAAATCCCACTCCTCAAATTTCAGTGTCTTTTGATGTGTCAGTGGAGACAGGAAAGAGGCTGGCTGGGTGAAATATTTCAACTAACTTTTCTACCTAGCATTTTCTAATGTGATGCCAAGATAATTTAACATTTTCCTGCTTTCCAGCTGTCCTCTTCATTCTTTGTTTAGTGGCACATACTTTGTTAAACAGATGCAGCAGGCCAAGCCAGGCACGAAGTTTTATGACCACAATGTCTGGTGAGAACCTTTAGCCTGAGTGCAGAGGTTTTTTTGCAACATCCATGAATGACGCTCTCAGCTCTTGCAAGACAAAGAAGTCACAATGAGCTTGCTATTGTGTAGGGAGACTGCTTTTTTATATTTAAATGCAGGGCCTGCTATTTATATTTCTGGCTTGAGCACTGAGCCCTAATTCAAGGCCCCTGTTTTTAGGCTGCGCTAATGTTTTTTGGCAGATAGGATAGGCCCACCTGCAGATTCCCCCCCCCAAATGCATACTGGACGGTTGATCAATTTCTCTGAAAAACCCTATTATTGCATGCCAGCCTTGGAGAAAAACATGCTTGACAGAGTGTGAGAGGAGGGAGGGAAGGAGGGAGGGAGGGAGAGAGGGAGGGAGGGAAGGAGGGAGGGAGGGAGAGAGAGAGAGAGAGAGAGAGAGAGAGAGAAAGAGGAGGGAGGGAGGGAAGGGGAGAGAAGGGAAGAGAGGAAGAAGAGAGAGGAAGAGGAAGAGGAAGAGGAAGGAGAGGGAAGAGAAGAGAAGAGAAGAGAAGAGAAGAGAAGGGCACATAGGTGGAGGGGTTGTTGTTAACTTAGAAAGAAAGATGCCTGTTGCCAATTCTTGGTTAAAATCTTGCTTAGTTTGACAGTTTCTGCTTTTGGTCTAAAAAGACAACACAGAAGGAAAAATAGGAAAAGCCAAGTCTTTAATAATCATGATGATTTGGGATGTTGGGAAAGCCATTTTCCCAATGTAGGAGAACATTTTTCACATGTCCATCCTATCCCTGTACTCAAATACAAAGGGTTCAAGAAAGTAAATAGCCTATGATCAAGCCTTTAAAAAAAAGGTCTCCTTTGTGTCCAGCTTGACTTTGGGTGATTTATGGACACATATCCATATTCATGCAAAATCTGGGGCAATGCTACTGAAATTGTTCACCTCTGCCTTTCACTACCTTCCTTCAAATTAGAACACAGCACTCAACTGAAACCAACTTTGGCCAACTTCAGGCCAATTTTTAGTCAACTGCGATGCTAGGGCAAAGATGTTTGGATCTTTGCAGCCACTTACTTGGAAGACGGACTTCACACTACTACCAGGCACGATTTTTCAATCAGGAGACCTTACTCAGTCCTGGTTTATACCTGACTGCTCGGGCAACTGGATTAGAGACATCCTCCGCCCCCCTTGGCCACCCATTGGAGGATGACTTCTTAAGAGCAAGCTTGGGCAGTGGGTGAACGACAACACCAACAAAAATGTTCTGAAAATAGAGGCTGCTATATAGTACAACCAGGAAGAATATTGTCTAGCTTCTTATTCCAGTGTTTTATTGAAGCAATTCACTCTACGTTCAATTTCGGCTTGGGCGAATTATACCCATTGCAATAAGTAATTATTTTTCCACATCAAATGTCCAACCTCATCTTTGCCCACTCCTTTTCTTCCTCTGCCCTTTTTAAATGCTCCTTTTTTTCCACCTTCCAGTAGAGAAAGAACCAGGAACTCCAGTCTCCAAATGCCAACACTGAAGAGGTGGATTTGAAGATGTCAAAACATGGCAAAAGGCAGCTGGTGGGCTTGGGGGGGGGGATTGTTTTTGGTCCATGCAAACCTTGGGGATGGGCCAGAGACCCACATTCTTTTTTGATTAGGCATTCCACCCACACACCCAGGATAAGGAATGTGTGTGGGAAGCCTATTGACTTAAGCTCTTGCTGCTACCCTCCGGTGAAGCAAAGGTCAGGAGAAGAGAAAGGAAAGTTGACTAACCAACAGAAGACTGGAAAGGAGATCTGCAAGCAACATTCAAGGCAGGGCATTCCCAAAAAAGGGTTCAAGTCCTACCTTCCTTTCAGCAGAAGGAGATGGTTTGCTCCTACAGGCAATTGCTCCCAGCTGTGCTCCACAACTATCAGCAAAACCAGACTCAGATTCTACCTTCACCCCCTCCCCAAAGTGGACCATAGGTTGTGCACCGATGAACTGAATAAACACAACCCTGGTCGTCCTGGGCTGAAGCGGGTCTTCTTCTAAAAGAGGCAACGGGGCAGATGTGGGAAAAGCCACAGCTGTTGTCTTGCTCAAGCAACACTCATCTAAGCCAAGAGGATTAATCAAAAAGAGGGAATTTAGTTCCCCTTTCACCCTGCCACCCTCTCTGAGCTGCGACTATCTAGAAAGAGGCTTTTTGAATTGAAGCGGGTCTGGTGTCCCGCAGTGGCCAATTCCGTGCACCTAGGAAGCTTCCTAGCTGAGAAAGAGAACCGTTACTGGTTCTAGGTCCTGGTCTATTCACAGGTATGGAGATTTGGTATAAATAGTAACTCACTGGTTTAGCCCTTTCCATGCATTTCTCTATTGAAGCAACCAAATTTAGAAACTGATACACCCTCTGGGCAAGCAACAATACTGAGCTCATAGCTTTCATTCAGGACATTAGACAAAGGCAAGTTGGCATGTATCTTCTCGGATTATGTCCTCGGATAGAAACCCCTGTAGCCATTCCTGCCCTGATCTTTCAGAGCTCATATCCTTTTCTCCAGTTCTGAGTTTCTCTTCTTCCATAGGAAGAGCAGGAGGTTTAGGGCTGTTTGTCCAGTCCTGGTACATCCTAAAATCCAGTGACTTCACTTTCCAAGCTGCTTTCTTAACCTGAACCCCTGGAAATATATTGATAATTTCCCTTGCCCTTGTTCTATGTTAAGTTCTTTAAAAAAAAATCATGATTGTTGCTCCCAATTCATAAGATGACCGGAGAAATCAGCAAACAAGATACTTTGCAGATACTTTGGGCAAATTCTCTGACAAAACAGACATCCTAGATAACGGAACAGAAATGCACATTCCTCATAAACAGAGTTAGTTATAAAATCGGAGGCCATGCAAATGTTTCGAATAAAGTAAATAAAAATAAATACTACGCACGAGTTGCAACATCAGGAACTTGATCAGAGCTGATTTAAAGTTGGGGTGGATAGCAAAAAAACCTGCCAAACTTGTTATTTCTTTTGTATTCACGGGCTAGGAACATGAGACTTAGGACTGCACTCCCAACAAAAAATTATATATATTTACAGCGATACTTGGAGCAAGTATTCCCATTCTGCAGGATATAATTTGCATTTTTTCTATTTACAAAATGAGTCTTACGTTAGTGCTGGAAACAATAAGGATTTCATTTAAGATTCTGGTTCAGAATACAGGAAGGGACTTTGGAGGTCTTCTAGTCCAACCCCCTGCTCAAGCAGGAGACCTTATAAAAGAGTAAATTTTAAAGCCTGATCACTGAAAATAACCAGTTTCTCAACCCACAGGCAAGTGAAGCAGAAACACAGAAAGCCTGCACTCAATTCTAGACAGGAAAGGACAGTCCATGGCTGTAAAGTTGTACTGGGATGGTGGACAATGGAAGTGAAAAGCCACAGGTATGGAACCGTCCAGGTGAGGTGATGAGACAGCAGAGCTAACCAGGTGGCAGGGACCCATGTGAGCAGCAAGGCTTCAGGACCCTGGAGAGCTCCAGAGGTGCAACAGAGTTGCTCTAACCCAGGGGTAGGGAACCTTGGCTCATTTATGACTTGTGGACTTCAATACCCAGAATTCCTGAACCAGCCCTGCTGACTCAGGAATTCTGGGAGTTGAAGTCCACAAGTCATAAAAGAGCCAAGGTTCCCTACCCCTGCTCTAACCCCTTTTTATAGCAGCATCTTTCCAGATGTTTTGGATCACAATTCTCAATATGTCCCTAAATACTGGCCAGTCTGGCAGTGGATTGATTGACTGGTGTCATTTATACAGCTGCCCAACTCACACAAATGATCCTGGGTGGCCTATTAAGAACAAGCTTAACTCCCTGTAATGGTAGGTGGGAATGACCTTGTGAAATGGGGGGGAATGCCACAAAAGCAGAATGCTGCGAATGTGGGCATGGCAAAAAACTCAGAAGGGACTCTTTCTAGTTTCTTTGACTGTATAGGCGAGGGGGGAGACAGATTCTTTCAAATTTGCAAGATTCGGTTAATGTAAGCTTACAATAAACTAGAATTAGTTCAACTCAATGTGCTTCTTATCTGGATTACCTTGAGGCTGACACCCCCTAAACACAGCCCTCCCCAATGAAAGACAGAGCATCAAATCTGTCTGTTCCATCCATCTTGGGAGAACAATGGCCATGTGTCCGCCTGGCTCCCCTGACAGATGGGTGCTGTGTGTCATCCCAGCCTTCCATTGTTTTAAGAATGACTCATTTTCTAAGAGAGGTTTTATTCCAGCCATCCTCGCTCCACTCGCTGGCTCCTCTCTCTTTTTCCTGAGGACTCATCAGATTCCCTGATACTGTGCTTAAGGCTAACCTTTTCAGGATATTTTACATTGTTCTTTGTTGTGCAACACACACACACACACACACACACACACACACACACGCGCGCGCGCACACACACACACACACACACACACACACACCCCTCATTTATTTCTGCATCTTTTTAAGCCTGCCTGTTTTTGTCAAAACCAAAGCAGCTATTTTTAGATCACCCCACTTAGCTGCTAGCAAAGCCCTGGGCTCCCAGCAAGAATTGTGGGTCCTAGTGGGCCTTGGGGGGGGGGGGATGTGTCTGGGCTACTAAGGCAGGTCCTTCTGAGTCTCTTCAGAACTGGAGGGGGGGCAGGGGGGAGAATGCAAAAAAACCAGAAAGGGCCCCCAAGGGATCTTGCATGATTTACCCCCTCCCGCCTCTGGGTAAAGAAGCTTGAACGTTGCTCAAGATTATACACCAGCCTCTGCTGAAGAATTGGCAAGGTTTTCTTCTATTTTACGAGTACCGTTAAGAAAATGCTGCTATGTCAGGCTCTTTGGTTGTGTTCCACACTAATTTGCTCGGCAGCGTGTTTTAGAACTCTGCAGGAGCTTTTCGGAAGTCAGAACTTGCTTCCCCTCTTCCTGGTCTGGATCCCATTCTGACATACATCTTCCTGCAACAGTGCTGAAGCAGGAACAGCCCTGGGCTGTTTGAACGACTAACTTTTGGGTGTCAGAAATCACAAGGTGTCCCAACAGCCCCAACCTACAATTCCTATCCCCCACCCCAATTCCATACTACTAAAAGAGGCTGACACTCTCCCTTGCAATGGTAGAAGAGCCAGGCTGGGTCCAGAGAGCCAGCTTTTTAAGAAAGCAGAGCAAGATTAATGGGGTGTCAACCTCAAGGAAGATGCTATATGTTAGCAAGCGCATTGCAGTATCAGCATAATCCATGATTTATTACACCTTGCATCTCTAGGAGTTTGGGGTTTTGCAAAATATCTGTTTGGATATGGTAGGGTGTGTTTGTGTATGTGTGTGTTTGTGTGTGAGTGAGTGAGTGTAGGGGAAAATGTTGCACAACACAATAAAAGTAGTGGTCAACTTATGAGCACGGCTGAGCCCAGAATTATCATCGTTAAGTCATGCCAGTTGTTAAGATGGCTCACCACGGGATCCTGCCTGATTTTATGCCCTTTTTTCTGGTGGATGTTAAGCGAAAGTTGTAGTCATTAAGCGAACCTATTGTCTACAAAGTGGTGTTTTTTTTTGCTGTAAATTTTTTGCTGTAAATTTTCATGGGTATAGGTATGCAGGTGTTGGTGTATTCGGGTCGTTTCCCGTGTAAGATTGAGAGTATCTTGACGACATTTCGACGAGGTGGTTTCCTCCCTCTTCCAGCACCTTAAAGCTACAGGACATGAAATTGATTTTGAAGGAACCAAACTAATCTCCAAAACTGAACACCACAACAAGAGAATAATTATGGAAGTCATCGAAATAGAAAAACACTCCCACAACATAAATAAACGTGATGATACCTCCCGCCTACAAGACATCTGGAAACTAGCCCTAATCAACAAACGAGTCCTAGCCACGAAAACTGACACCAGACCCAGAACAACACAGTATGCCACCACCATTCACCCTCACCAGACCCAAATCCAAGCCCAAACCCACCCCTCAGATGAAATGCAACCATCATCCAGAAGCCAAACCACGACAACATCACCAGCTGCTGCACCTCCCTCCAACCCCCACACAAAGCAAATGGACACAAGCCATGAACACAGAGCTAGACCGCAAACTCGGAGGCAAACCAAAGCCTGGTATGTTACTTCACAGCCTTCAGCCCAGGATATCACATCACAGAACTCAGGAGGCTACAACGCTAAAGCTCAGGATGTTACAACACAGCCAACCACCCAAGATGGTGCAACACAGAACTCAGGATATCACTACATTAGATCTCAGGATGTCATCACACAACCCATTACCCAGGTCGTTACAACACAAAAGACTAATGGGCACACAGCCAGCACCTCAACTACTCAGGATGTTATGAAACAGCCAAACAATCCACAAACAATAACTCCAACACAGCCAACCAATCCACCTACAGCAACTAAGCCAGCACTCCACACACCCCCACCAATATATATAGAGAGACAGCAGATCCGATCACACTTTGCTCGCACAAGCACGAAGCCGAAGACCCTAGCCTGAAGATGATGAGTGGGACCTTGTTGAAACGTCACCAAGATACTCTCAATCTTACACGGGAAAAGACCCGAATACACCAAGATCTGCATACCTATACCTGTGAAAATCTACGAAAACAAATATGTTACCTCTACGGGGAGGAAACCTTCCTGCTCAGCAGGACCTAGAAAAAACTTGAAGTCCGAAGAGCCACCATCTCATGTGACCTCACATTCCTACACAACTGCCGAGACAAAAATGTGATCCCCACTTGCTTCCAACTAAAATTCCATTCCAAAACCTCAGCCACCGAAAGGATCCTGAAAAGAACTGAATTAGCCCTAATCAGAAATAAACTCCACAAGAAAAGCTTCCTACTAGACCAAACCAATAGGGACCTACTCATTCTTCACCTCAAACCCAGTAACAAAATCCACCCAGCACTCTGGGACAAATCCAAACAACTAGCCCTTTGGAGAGCTGAAATAGAAACCTCTCACAAGAGAGACACACACACACCAACAAACTCCACAGACTAGAAAAATGCCAAAAGCCCAACCCCCCTCCACAGCGACTCATGAAACAAATAGTACACTACATATCGGACAGGACCCTCACCATAGCAGAAACCAATGTCCTTTCCAAAGGATTCAACTTTGCAGTCGCCCCCAAATGCATCCCCACTGAAAACATCATATGCGGAGTTGAAACTACCCTAACCAAAATCAACCCAGATGAAGCCAACAAAATCAGACTTGAAGTCACCAACGTCCTCCTCTCCAGCAATCCACCTAGAAGCAACTTACATAAAGAAGAACAAAAAGCACTCACCAACCTGAGGAAAGACAACAACATAATCATTCTCCCAGCAGACAAAGGCAACGCCATGGTAGTGATGAACACATCAGACTACCAAGCCAAACTATCCAACCTACTCCAAGACCCCGCTTACAAACCTCTAAACACAGAGCTACCTGGAAAAAACCACCAAATCCAAAATAAAAATAAAAGCCTCTCCCATCAGTGAAGAGATCCAGCAAAGAATCATCCCCAGAGAGAAATCATCCAGATGCCTATGGCCTCCCCAAGATTCACAAAGAAGGAACACCACTCAGACCCATAGTCAGCTCCATAGGCTCACCTCTACAGAATCTTGCCAAATTTCTCGCCAAAAAACTTCAGCCCTACACAGAATCCATCTCCTCACATGTACAAAACTCACTCCACTTCATAGAAACAATAAAGAAACAAAACCTACAACCCAGCAACCTACTCGTGAGCTTCGATGTCACATCCCTTTTCACCCAAGTGCCTATCAAAGAAGCCTTGACAGCTATCCAAAACAAACACAACCCCTCTAAGCACATACTAGATCTGACCAATCACTGCCTAACCAACACATACTTCATCCACAATGGACAAAGATACAAACAGATAGAAGGAGCACCTATGGGATCACCCCTCTCACCCGTCATCGCAAACCTATACATGGAACACTTCAAAACAAACACCTTAGACAAATCTGAACACAAACCCAAACTCTGGCTCAGATATGTAGATGACACTTTTGTAATTTGGCCACACGGGAAAAAAATACTGGACAACTTCCTCACACATCTCAACAGCCTACACCCCAAAATACAATTCACGGTGGAAACAGAATCTAACAACTAACTCCCCTTTCTGGATGTCCTAATCTATAAAAAACCCAATGACTCCCTAGGACACATCATCTACCGGAAAAAAACACACACCAACCGCTACCTAAATGCACAATCCCATCACCACCCTGCACAGATCAACTCCGTAGCCAAGACCCTCATATCCAGAACCAAATGCCTAGCCAACAAAGACCACCTGAAAAATGAATTACACACTCTCACAAACGTATTAATCTCCAACGGATTCCAAAGAAATACTATTACCAACCTAATCCAAAGGGAAACACCTCCCAAGAACCGAGACATAGAACAGTACGACATTGCCCTCCTCCCCTACATCAAAGGCACCACAGATAAAATCAGCAAAATTTTCCACAAACACAATATCAAGACAGCCTTCGGCACTGACCCAAAAATAGACATCTTAAGAAACCCCCAAAACACGATCCAGCTAGAAAACCAAGGAGTCTATGAAATACCATGCAAAATCTGCCCAGCCACATACATTGGACAAACTAATAAGAGAATAAATACACGCATCGCAGAACACAAGAACGCAGTCAGAAAAGAAGAAAAAACTTCCTCCCTCTTCCAGCACCTTAAAGCTACAGGACATTAACTTGATTTTGAAGGAACCAAACTAATCTCCAAAACTGAACACCACAACAAGAGAATAAGCCATCAAAATGGAAAAACATCCCCACAACATAAATAAATGTGACGATACCTCCCACCTACAAGACATCTGGAAACTAGCCCTAATCAACAAACGAGTCCTAGCCACGAAAACTGATACCGGACCCAGACAACACAGTATGCCACCACCATTCACCCTCACCAGACCCAAACCCAAGCCCAAACCCACCCCTCAGATGAAATGCAACCACCATCCAGAAGCCAAACCACAACAACATCACCAGCTGCTGCACCTCCCTCCGACCCCCACACAAAGCAAACGGACACATGCCATGAACACAGAGCTAGACCGCAAACTCAGAGACAAACCAAAGCCTGGTATGTTACTTCACAGCCTTCAGCCCGGGATATCACATCACAGAACTCAGGAGGCTACAACGCTAAAGCTCAGGATGTTACAACACAGCCAACCACCCAGGATGGTGCAACACAGAACTCAGGATATCACTACATTAGATCTCAGGATGTCATCACACAACCCATTACCCAGGTCGTTACAACACAAAAGACTAATGGGCACACAGCCAGCACCTCAACTACTCAGGATGTTATGAAACAGCCAAACAATCCACAAACAATAACTCCAACACAGCCAACCAATCCACCTACAGCAACTAAGCCAGCACTCCACACACCCCCACCAATATATATAGAGAGACGGCAGCTCCGATCACACTTTGTTCGCAGAAGCACGAAGCCGAAGACCCCAGCCTGAAGATGATGAATGGGACCTTGTTGAAACTTCACCAAGATACTTTCAATCTTACACGGGAAAAGACCCGAATACACCAAGACCTGCATATATACATCGTAAATCACGATCTCGTGATCTCAGGATGCTGGCTATACATGCAAAGGAATAAACTTTGTCCCTGAGAAGACCCAGGAAGGACTAAAGCAAGCAAGAAGACTAAATCCTGGGGGGGGGGAGACAGTTTCTCCAGAGGGATCTTTGCTTCCTCTTCTAATTACCCAGAGTACTGCCGATCTAATTATTTCATTCTTGCAGCAAATCCTCCCTTCCCAGCAAGAGACAGGATGCCGATACTCAGGAAAGTCATACATCTTCATCAAAGGCAACATTTTAAAAAGCAATTTAAAAACGGGCTTTGCTCATCAAGCTCCAGGCCATCCCTGAGTCAGCTGGCAGAGCAGGACTGAGCAGGACCACTTGGGGGAAGAAGCCCACCAGAGGAGAGAGGGCAAAGGGAAGGCCGGACGGAGCCTGTGGCACCCACCGTCCTGCAGACAGGATGTGTTTGAGTCCTTCCTCTCTGCCCTCCTGCCCCGGGTTCAATTCTTGACTCCCACCTGAGGCATTCCAGAGAGGCAGCTCTTGTGGAGCGGCTTTGCAAATGAACAATATTCAGGAAGCTGTTTTTGGCTACTATTGTTTGGCTGCTGTTGACCAAAGGCAAGAGGAAGGAAGTCCCTGCTTTTTGAAAAAAAGAGACCCAGGCAAATGTCCAGCTACAGCCAGCTGCATGTCTTTGCTTCGTGGGGGAGCCTAAATTAGCCCCCCCCCACCCGGGTCACCCAAGATCTCTCTGTTCTTTTGGCTGATGGCCTCCCAAATCGCAGTTCCCTCCCTTCCTCGGGCCCTCCAACTTCTCTATCCAAACTACACAACTAAAGCATTCATCATCATTATTATTATTTTGGCAAAGAATTGCAAAGAGAGCCATTTTGGTCTAGTGGTTAAGACATCAGACTAGAAAGGAGGAGGCTGTGAGTTCTAGTCCCATGAAAGCCAGCTGGTTGACTTTTGGCCAATCACCAAGAGAGACTGAGTTCTAGTCCTGCCTTAACCAGGATAGGTAGCCTGATTGGACTTTGGGCCAATCACCAGGAAATGGGGAGTTCTAGTCCCACCAATCACCAGGAGTTCTAGTCCCACCTTAGGCATGAAAGCCATTTGGGTACTTTGGGCCAGTCCCTCTCTCTCAGCCCAGCCCACCTCACAGGGTTGTTGTTGTAGGGAAAACAAGGTGAGGCAGGAGTATGGTGTGTATTCACTGCCTTGAGTTATTTGTAAAAATAATTAAGGCGGGGATACTAAATAATAAATACATAATAAATACAAATTATCACTTGCTTTCCGTTCTTCCTCTTTGCTCCCTAACCCACCGTCTCTGGTGGAAGCCCTCTCCTGGCCAAAGGGTGCAGGAGCCATTATTTCTTTATTTTCACCTCTTTCTCTTAATGCGTCTGGGGAAGCGGAGAACAGGGGCCAGCAGTGCTCCATCACCCTCCTGATCAGAGGAGGAAACTTCACACCTGGGGTAACTTTCAGCCATGTTTCCTAGTCGCTTGGGAGGACCGGATGCTCTGCTTTGCAACCCCCTCCCCATAAAATGCCAGGCTGTCCCTTTTCTTTGTGTTGCTTGATGCCTCGTTGAAGCCAATGGACTCCCACCAGCTTACGCATTGCAATCCCCCCCCCACCTTATTCTATTGAGCAGCTACCACACCGAGCAAACAGAATTTACTTTCTCTTGGGGTTTGCATCAAGCCAGAGTCCGAAGTGGCTTGCTGCCCCCAGGCGTACCGAGATGGCAACTCTACAACTCCTGCGCCAGGTCCTGCAGCAATGTGCCAGTGTGTGTTTGTGCAGGCACAGCAAGCATCCGCTCTGCAATAGGGGTTTCCCTGATGGGGGAGGATGCCAATCACCCCACATTCGCCCCAACAATTTGGAGGGGCAACTGAGGGAGAGGAATCCTTATCACCTTTGTGGTTCAGCTCGCCGCAAGCAAAGTGAATAATCAGATGGGGGGAGGGGAAAGGATCTTGGAAAATTAAGAAACGGCTACAACTCCTGGTGAATGCAAAGATTCTCCTGAGTTTTCCCTTTGTTGGAGAGTCCCTGTTTTCTGTGGGACAGGGCAGGGGGGCAACCCGAGTTTCCCAGGGCTGTGACTACTAACACACACACATCCCACAGTAGATAATTTGGCTGAAAACAGACAGGATCTCTTCTCAGCTGCTAAAAGTACAAAGAATGCTTAAGCACATGAGCTTGGGGGGGGGGGAAACAACACAAAAACATATCTTAACTTAATCAAAAGCTGTGCCCTGGAATAAGAGAGAGAGGGGGGTAGGGAGGAAGGGATCTTTCTGGATATCCACATATTTCACCCAAAAGCAAGCAATAAGCAGCATTCATATTTACTGTAACCTACTGTTTGCTGCATTGTTAAGAGTCAGTTTTCTAGTGCCCTTGACTTCAGAGAGGAGATGAAATCAAGCATGGCCCTATTTTATTTTCTTGCAAGCTGATTTTCCTTTAATACCGGAAGCACTACAGGTTATGCTCTTGAATTCAGAGGAAGAGATGGTTATGACAGAAACCTTGTTGCTCCAAAAAGAGAGCCAGGTGGCAGAGCTGTTGGGCTGCTGAACTTGAGGGAAGTTGTAAATTGAAGTCCTTCTCAACCGCAACATCTCCCTTGGTTGATTTTGGACCGGTCACCCAATTTCAGCCCAGCTGTTTCTGGCTGGGATAACCTGAAGGAGGAACCTCCCTCTTCAGGAAAAGGCAAATTAGTCAATGAATTTTAAGAATATGAAAACCCTGAGCTTCTAAGAAGGAAGTGCACCCAGATGGATGAAGGTGGGTGAAGATTTATATACTTTTCACAAGGTGTTAATTTTAAACCGAAAACTCTGCAAGCTTTATGAGTACTGCTTCCTTGCAACCTTGTGTCTTTGTAGATCCAATTGACTGCAGTGCACACCTTGTACAATTCCAGCCCATTGTGGCTTATTCAATAAGCCAGAGTTAAGCAGATTGTGGCTTAACTCCATAGGGGAAGCCAGTGATTAGGGACGAATGGATAACTATTACCTTACGCTTTTCCTGCAGGTTTTCCTCAAGACTCCTGTGGATTAAGTCACCTCTTTGCTCTTAATGGCCAAGATCTTGGTTGGAATTTAAATGCAATAAACACAAACAATGTTGGCATCCTAGGCTGCTAGAGAAAGAGGCCCATTTCAGTGCTGGTCAAAGGAAGCATGAGAGGAAACCACCTGCCACGGATTCGGAGAAGAAGCCCACAAGCCCTCGCTTCCCCACCCCGTGGCTCCCCTTCTTGTGCTGGAAGCATCTCAAAGTTATCTTCAGAGGCTCTCCCACCCAGAACTTACCAGCAGGTCTGGAATGCTTTCCTAGCCAGCTGGCAGGGTGCTAAAACACACACGGCTGTATTTCCCAGCACTGATCTGGCCCGCCTCCCGTTCTCCAACTTTCCAAATATTTGTCCAAGGCTTGCATGTGCATGTATGTGTGTATGCATGTTGTATGTGTGTGTTTCAAAAACACAAACTTTTTCTTTTTCTTTCCCTATGGGGAGGACTGTACAAACAAGTCACCCTTATTTTTTCCTAGCACAGTTTGAAAATAGAACCAACCAGTATTATAATCCCCTCACAACAGAACTTAACTACTTACAGAGGTTTTAGACACTCCAAACCAGGATCTAACCCATGTACAAAGGAAGCCTGAAACCCAACAGTTGTTGAGGAAGACTTTCCATCTAGTCCACCGTGATAGGGAGCTATACCTACATTATATTTTTTTCAGTCTGGCAACCTTTTTTCAGTTCACTCCCTTTGCTGTGCAGTTGGTCCGGCCAACATTGCCTACTATCTGGTTGCACAACGGTGTGTGTATGTGTGTGAGATAAGATCCACTCCACTCCTCCAAATTCACATATAGACATATAATAGGATGGAGATTTGGGGAGGTTCCTCAGAAAACTGTAACAGTAGAGGAAATCTAATGTCTGTGCATGTTCTTTCTTTCCATATTCAACCAACAAGTTCCCCATGAAATGGAAGAAGGATCTCAAAAGGATTGAACAGCTACTGGTAGCAAGACCTTCCTACCAATCAGGAAGGAATCCCAGAGCTCCCTCTGCAGGTGCAACGTTGAGAGACAGATCTGGGCCAGACCTAGAACCTCTCCTTCCAATGTTGAAGAAGCCATAAAAAAATATCTTGGAAGAAGACAATGGCAAGCCACTTTGATGTCAGTGACAAGAACACTGCACAGAGGCGGCACCTGGGAAGTGAGTTCATCTCAAGGTCTTTAGCTTTGAGTACCAAATGAGTACAGAAACAGAAACCAAAATGAAAGGGAGAGAAGGTTCCATCTCCTTGTTGAGATGTTCACAGTGGGCACAAAACCAAAAGGAAACAGTGATGGGAACCATTTTACACCGCAGCCAAAGAAGTCATGGGTTGAAACCATAAACAACACTCAGGTCAAGGAACTATCAACTCAGACAACCAAACAGTAAACAACATCCTAATCAAGGAACGACTAAGACCACTTCCACAAACATTGACAGGGCAAACCACTTCTAGCTTCTAGCACTGATGATATCATCTAGTTGGGTAATGAAATTTCTGCAAAAAAACCCCCCAAAAACAAGCAAGCTCAGACAGCACCAAGGATTCTGAAGTCCAAAATTGCTGGCATTAGGGGTACATCTGTCAGGCACAAAGAATCGGGACCACATTAAGTTCCAGTTAAGATGGTTTATTGATCATGCCTATTCACAAGAATCTAGTCAACTAATTGTCAGCACTAAATTGGTGCTAGAGAAGAGTCAATGGAATTCAAAAGGGGTTGGACAGACCATTTGTGGGAACGTAACGACTCTAGGCTGATAACTCTCTTGACCCTACCCTCAGGCTCTGCCTGCTCTTCACCTACAACATGTATGTGATATGGGCCCTCCTCAGTTAAAAAGCTGAAAACTGAAACCATAGGTTCTGGATTCAGATGTAGTTACCCAACCCAGAAGTCCTGTTTAATGCAAAATGCTTCCTTTTTTTCCATCAAAGAATCATTTTTCCTTCGTCTGATCCCTAGACACCCTTTGGCAACTAGGAATGTTCCTGGCCCTGCCTCTGCTTGGTTGTCATTTTTGATGTAATGCTTTTTAAACCCAGGTGATTATTTCACAGTTAGAAGAAAGGATGTTACAGTTTAGGATTTAACACACACCTTTTAATTAACACACAGGGTGTTCTGAAGATACCCCTGGGATCTTCTAGCAAGGCCAAGATCATGGAAGACCTCCGTACTTAGAGCAAACATGAATGTGCAAAGCTCCACAGTCCTCTTTTTAAACTGCCTCAGTGGATTGAAGGAGAAGGTGGGAAAAACAGCTCCAGTCCCGCTGAACAAGGCATCTGTTATTTTTAAACAAGCTCAGTGATTCACAAATATGATGTGCTCGTTAATACCAGGGTTAGCACTTTTAAGCTTTGTTAAAATACAGGAAGGAATTGTCTGGTTCCACACAGCTCACTAAGAGATGTGGCTTAAGTACAGGACGTCCTTGATTTACGAACACAGTTGAGCCCAAAATTTCTGATGCTAAGTAGGACATTTGTTGGGTGAGTTTTGCCCCATTTTATAACCTTTCTTGCCACAAGTTGTTAAGCGGATCACTGCATTTGTTGTTATTTCCCCACTGACTCTGCTTGTCAGAAGATCTCAAGTGGGGAATCACTGGATCACGGGACGCTGCAACCGTCATAAATCGGAGCCAGTTGTCAAGCATCCAAATTTTGAACATGTGAACGTGGAATACTGCAACGGTTGTAAGTGTGAAAAACAGCCATCAGTCACGTTTCAGTGCCGTTGTAACTTCAAAGGTCACTAAGTGAACTGTTATGATTCAAGGACTTTCTGTACTGCATGTCCTTTTGAAGCCCACCATAGCTCCTACTGGAGAGACTGTGGCTACAATATTGGGATGGACAACCCTAGCAGTGACAAGCATCCCACCCCCCTTGACTCAGTCTTCTGAATTCATTTGAAGAAGCAAAGCATCCCCCCACCACCATGGGATGTTCCCTTGTTGAAGTTGCTTCTTCTACAACGAAGATATGCACGTCACCCTGCACCTTCTGGCTGTTTCGAGACAATGTCTTTTGGAATCCCCATCATTGATTCAAGTTCTTTCAGCATGTCTGAAAGAACTTCAAGTTCAGGCCAACTGGTGCTCCTTGGTCTATGTCACCTTCACCTATGAAGAGGGTGAGTTGATTTGGGTACATGTTGTTTAGATTTCACACCGGACCTGACTCTCCATTCCAAAACTATGACCAATTAAGGCAGAATCTGTCTTCATTGGTAGATAATTTTATCCAGAGCAGGCTTAAACATGTTCTTCAAACCTTCATTGAGCCAAAAGAGCTCCTGGTCAGCTCCATCAGAAAATACATTACTAACTTCTACAACTATTGCAGAAATATCAGTAGGGTCCTTCTCAGTTGGATAGTCTCAAAATCCATTCAACTTTGGCTGTTAATGGAAAGCTCGGCCGAAGGTTGAAGATGATGGAAGTTCAAGCAGGTTTTGGAAGGTCATGCATGATTTTTGGTTGATAACGGACGTTAAATACTTCTGACATTCTTTAAATTTCCATCCATCTATATTTCATGTACCTTCATGTACTCCGTCACCCTTTGAGTCTACTTAATAGACTTGCATAACACATTGGCATTGTGCCATCTTTGCCTGGCTGAACAATGGAAATGGCAGGTTGGGGAACTGAGCGGTGCAGGATTTTCTGCAAGATGCAGAAAAGGCACCAAAGTTTTAAAACCACTCTTGCAAATTTAAGCAACAACGACCTGCCACAATCAATGGTCTTGAATAGGCTCAAGCAGCTTGCTAACAGCATTGTGCTTCCCATTAAGTTACGTTTTCAATTTTTAATCAGGTATTCTTTCTTTTTTTTTTCAGGAATTTAGGTCCTGTCTGTCTCTGGCTGATGAAGACATCACTTACCAGATTGCTAGAAGAGGCGAAGAATATAAATAAAGATAAAAGCAGAGGTAGAGGTGACCAGTGTCTAACACCCTAGGTAGATTTTTGTGCTTGATTGCTTAGAAAGAAGTCTTGTTGGAACAAAAATTAATGCCTGTATGTTTACGTAGGTGCTACAACCAAATGAAATCTTCTCAAAACTCTATTTTAAAATAAGAATTTCCTCAATTCCTCAGCTAGCTAATGTGACCTGGCACCAAAAAACAAGGGATGCCTGTTTTATTGTCACCATCTTTTCAAGTGTTGAGCATGTAGTTCAGCCTTAGAACCGGGTTGTATTTTCATCAACATACTGATGTTTAAAGGAATCTGATGCAGAGGTTAGACAACATCTGGTTCTCCTTACTCAGAAACAAATTCCAGAAGTGTTTTTAACCCGAAAAGACAATTGTGGTTTCATGAACCAATAGATTCAGTCATGATGTTTATTGCTTGGCAAGAGATTGCCTAACAGTCCAGGAATAGCAAAAGAAGCTTGTTGAGGCCTTCTGCCCCTCCAGGTATCGCTGGTGGATATTCCTCTTGTTTTTTTCCAGAATTCATCCAGGCCTTTTATAGAGATGAGAGATCCAGGCTGTTCTATTGCCTGCCTTGATGACTAATTTCAGATGTTTATGATCGTGGAGCCAAAGTTCAGAAGAGAACATGGCGGCCTTGTAGGCATCACAACAGCTACTGGGCTTCCGGCTAGGAAGGCCAGCAGCGAGCCTGAAGAGGACAAAACACTACCAGAGATGGACTCAAGGGATTGGACTTGCCCAGCGGAAGAGGAGATGGACAGGGTTGCTGTGTTGTTGATTTGTTCAAGTCAGTGAATTTCATCACAGTTGACAGCATGGCAAAGTTTGAGAGGCATCTCTCTTCCGAAGGACAACAATCAGGAAGAATCAACATCAACGTTTTTAGAAAAGAGGACAAGAACTGCGAGTGTCACACGGAGGAGATCATGGGGTCGGGGAAAGCAGAAGAGGATGGAAGAGGATGTGCTACTCATCTCTCTCACCCCGATGATGCTGAGAAACTGCAAGAGCTGGTGGAATTCATTGCAACGGTTGATAGATTCAATGACCTCCATAGCTCCTTCCTTCCTTCCTTCCTTCCTTCCTTCCTTCCTTCCTTCCTTCCTTCCTTCCTTCTCCTTTCTATTGCTTCTTCCTTCCTTAGCCTTTTCCTTTCTTTCGTGGGAAGAAAGCTGTAAAGTTGTCTTTTAAAGAAGCCCAGAATCAATGATGAAACTATTGGCCAATCTCTTTGGGTTCAGTCCTCCTGCTTTTAAAAGCCATGTCAAAAAGCAAGTTTTGTTTATGTTTCCAGTCTTCATGTGACCAATACATACACCCATTCACATCCATACAGAAGCATAAATGCCAAACAGGAACCCAGAATTGAGATGGGCTACATCTAAAGATCTTCCCCAAGTTTGAAGCATAAAAATCAGAGTTATAGCATAGACTGGGAGGCTGAGAGAACATCTTAAAAAATGTGGTTGCAAACCCCTTTTGGGTTGATGTCAAGACATCCATGAAATTGCTGGAACTGAGCTCAATAGAAAGGAAACAATACCTTTCTCAGGAGGGTAGAAAATAAGCATCACAGATATGAGCCAACAGGTGCCCCGCTTGAACCTGGCTTTTCTGCAACACGCTACAATCTAGCCAAGGTCATTCCAGGACAGACGAACATATGTATATTTTCTGCACACGGCTGGTAAAAATATGATCTGTCTCTCTTCTTCACTTGTAATGTTACTTACACCATCAGCCATAAGGGACAGAAAAGGGCACGACAGGAAACTCAACCTTGGCTTAGTTAGTGTATCACAATTTTACACCGGTCTCAGCGCCTGATTTGCAATGCGTCACTTGGAGAGACCTGGAGGAGAGATTTCAATTGGGATGCTGGTGGATTCCTGTTGAGGTGAAGGCAACTGGCCAGGACCACTTCAGGAGGACAGGATGAGATCCTAAATAGGTCTCAAGGTTGGTTGGGGAGACCCAGATGACCAGCTGCTCAAGAAGCCAAGCCTAGCAGATTTCCCTAGAAATTTGGTCACCCAAAATACAGAAATGAAGCCAAAACAACTAAATCTACCGTAGGTGCTTTAGCAAACAGATCAGAAGCTTCAAGACAGTGTTCATAAAACTCTCCACTCCTGGCACACAAGGTTGCATCCCCATTATTAGTTCCTACTTTGGGACCGTTTTATTTCCCTAGAAGCCTCCTTGAGGTCTGGATGGTTTGCAGGCTCTTTTTTTTTCTGGCAGAGGGAGAGAAATGGTTGGCTTTTCTGCTGGAATACTGAAAACAACGATTCCCAGATTTCAAATTCTGGAACGGGCTTGGTGGAAGATTTCCAAAAAACGCAACTTGGCATCCTGCAGCCTAAAAGGAGAGCTTAGCTTTCATTTTCTTCTTCCTGGAATTATTTCAGTGCAGTTTTTTTTTTAATTTCCTTGGAGCAGGTAGAAAATTCCACCGCTGGAAATTAAATAGGTATCCCATGTTGTATTGCTTCTTTTTTAAAAAGGAAAAAGAATCCTATAGGACAGACATGTCAAACATGAGGCCCGGGGGCCGGATGCGGCCCGTGAAGTGGTTTCATGTGGCCCACAAAGCCATCCTGGAAACAGTGAGGGAACGGCCCCCGCTGCCTTGGCCCTGGCCCAGGCCAGCCGGGAGCCAATGTACAATTTTGTGGTGGCCATCTATGCTGAAACGCATTCAGTCTTAGCTCCATAAGCCCCCCCCCCCCGCATGGCCTGAAAGGAACAGTGAGGGTCATCCAGTGGACCATGTCTTGGCACTTGGCCTGGTCCCCCCCCTTCTGCCAGAGACCCTCAGATCTGTCCCACTCCTGCCCAGGCCCCCACAGGCACCCTTGATGCGAATGATATAGAGCTGGCCACACCCACCCAGTAGGTCACACCCACTCCATCCACGCCCACCCAGTAGGTTGCACCCACCCTGGCCACACCCACCCGGCCCCCTGAGGGCAACCGCAATGCTGATGCGGCCCTCAATGAAATTGAGTTTGACACCCCTGCTATAGGACAATGGGGCAGGGTTCCCAACTATGACCTTTTTACGACCTTTGAACTTCAACTCCCAGAATTCCTGAGCCAGCCATGGCTGATTGAGGAATTCTGGGCGTTGAAGTCCACAAGTTGTAAAGTCGCCATAGGTGCTCCCCCCTGCAGCAGAGCATTCATTTCTCCACAGTTCAAAGAAATGGTGAAGATATTTATAGCTAAAGATTGTTCAGTTCACCGGTTTCTCCTTAAGTCTTGTCTTGACACAAGGATCAGCTTACAGCGTGCAGTTTTTAGATATCCACATTTTCTGGATCTCAAAAATACTGTAACTGCTATTTCTTAGTTCAGGAACCTCAACAAAGAAATAGACATTTTAACCAGTGTGATGAATCTCTGGATTTGTACAACTTTGTCCATCACCCAATGGGTTAATATAGATTCTATGAAAGCCCGAATGAATTTTTATTTCAATAGCTCTTTGATCTCAAATGACTCTGCAAGGGATACAAGAGACTTTTGAAGAAAAGGTGTTCTTTTCCAAGGAAATCAAAATATAGAAATCTGTAAACACATGACTCAAAGCAGGAAGGAATTTATTACAGTGTACATTTTCTGGCTCTCCTGCTGAATCCAAACATTTTGCCTACGCAAGGAAGAGATAAAAGAGTGTAACCCCCCCCCCCAAGAAAACAAGAAAAGCCATTTATTACGGGCACAACCCAGGACCACACATAAGCACTTTCTCTACAATGCAAGGAAAGTCCCATAACCCTCTCTTCTTTTAAATAACATTTGCTCTCTTAGCCAAGTAACGTCTGAACCAGCATTCCTGATCCACATAAAAGAGATTAAGTTATATTTTTAGCCACCTGGTCATGAAAACTGAAATTTGATTTATTGATCTTATACCTAAACTCCAGGGAGCAAGCAGAGAGAAGGGGGAGAGAGAGAGAGAGAGAGAGAGGGAGGGAGGGAGGGAGGGAGAGAGGGAGAGGGAGAGGGAGAGGGAGAGAGAGAGAGAGAGAGAGAGAGAGAGAGAGAGAACAGATCCATCACTTAAACAAACAAGTGGGGATATTGCCACTCCATTAGGACAAATAAATACTTCTGCTTTTATAGACCACTTAATTTTAGAGCTCCCAAACAGCTTGTACACATAAAACTCTTCTTTTAAAAGACAACCGTGTCTTCTGATTCTTTTTTCTTATTTTGTAGTTCTCTCTTATTCCCAGACATGTAACTGTAGCCCGTTCTGCACGTTTCCTCTTCCTCCCCCCCCCATCAACCTGCCAGGATGCATGAAAATAAATTCTAATTTGCTCTTTCTAATAAAACAGAGAAGAGGTGATTCACTTCCAGGGAAGGAGGCACGGGAGAAAAGGACAGGAGAAGTACAAGGAATACGTGAGATTTCAAGGACTCAGCAGAGCCTCTTTCAGGAAATACTAACACAAGGTGCTATGAAGTCTGAATGAATTTTCTGCTCCATTTCCTCAGCTAAGACCCTCCTTGTCCTGTCAGTATTTCCTGCTTGGATCCCACATTCATTCAACCTTCTCCATCTGAGATCATGGCTGTTCCAGCTTTCGGAGGGAAACAGGGGAGCTGTCCAGCAATGTCAGCAGGACTAACATCTGGAAGGTCAACCCTTGGAAGTACATCAGCAGTTTCCAAAAAGTAATTGAGGTTGTCAGCCTGTCTCTACCTCCAGCAGTTTAGCCTCGGATCCTTATCGACCTGGATCTTCTCCTGCCTAAGGCTGGTGGAAGCTATATGGCTTTGTCTCTGGAGGACATCAAACTGGACCAAACATACATATGAATCATGACATTTTCCTCCAAGAAAGAAGCTTTATCTCCTTCCCATTTCTCATCTTAGTCTCCCCCCTCCCTCTTTAGTTACTAACAGGTGGGATAGCAGTCTCAGAAGTCATGACTCTTGACAACTGGCTGTTTCATCATTCAGAACCAGGACGGAGTCAACAAAATTGAGTTTAATGGAGGAGAAAATGTAAAGAGTGAGCTGCCAGTTTCAAAGGAGCATCTCAGGTCAGAAATTTACAAAGATGAGCATTATATAGTAAGCCACAAAGCTCAGGTGGATGCTGCAATGTTGACAAAGAGAAGCTTTGAGGAGGAGGAGGAGGAGGAACAGGAATGAATGAACGAACGAATGAATGAATGAATGAACGCGAAGTTTAAAAATATCAGAGTTTTGTGCTGTTCCAACAAATTTTCCAGACTGGAAATGGCATAAAACCAGGATAGAAAAAGTTCGCCTTTTCCATTCCAGCAGTTGTGGGATCTTGCCCTATAGGACTTGTGACCCACTTTCAGAGCTAGGGGTAGGAAGCACCCCGGGACTTGGTTTCCCCCATAATTCAGTAGGAATGACCAGTCTAGGAAAGGTCATTATCTAGGGTCAGATGACACCTGACTGGCTGAGCAGCTGGTCCCAACTAGGCTAAGGAGAACAATACCCATGAATTTCTGACACACTGATGTGCTCTTGATTGATTTCCTGCTTTTAGGTACCTAGACTCAGGACAACTTCTGAAATAAACCAAAACACATAATGATAATCAGAGTTATTGTACCTGGATAATCTAAACTAGGGATATCCAACCTTGCCAACTTTAAGACTTGTGGACTTCAACTCCCAGAATTCCCCAGCCAGCATTGGACACCTCTGATCTAAACCATTGTGTGTGCTTTTATTGTACTTGACACAAAGCAACTGGAATCCCCTCTGCATTCATGCTGCAAATTGGGCCTTGCTTATTAATGCAAAGCCCCGACATTTTTTTCTTTAGAAAGGACTCCTGTTTCAAGAATAACCAAGGGGCTTAAAACAGCGGCTGTTCTTGGATTTTTATTTTTTTAAAAAACGGCGCAATCTGGCTAGCAACGTCTAAAGAAGTTCACCTTAAGGAACTCAGTGACCAAGGGGATCTAGAGGTCCTAGTTCCACTTTATGCCTAAGTCTCACATTAAGACACCTCATTGAATTCTGGGTAGTCCATGCTTCCTCGCTTGAGCCTGTTCTGATGGCTGGACACCCTGCACAGATCTTCCCGGATGGCAGAGAACCATCAAAACAGACTTGTCCAGCCATCAGCTCTTGGCTAAGATAAGATTCATCCAGGACCTGCAACACAGAGAAAGTACCAGCTTTGCAATTCCCAGTTAGCCTGGTGCAATCAAACTACATTCTCTGGAACCTGAAATGGACCTATAAAAGCATTTATTCGTGGTTTTCACCAATAACTTGCCGAGTTAACTACGAAGCCCCGGCACTTTGCAATGGCAGAACCATCCTAGTGAAAAAAACAAAACAAAACTCATTTCTGTCATTCCACGAGAGATAAAACAAACGGGGCCAGCAGGAGACTATTGCCCTCCATTAAATCAGGTTCATAAGTTTAATCAGAGGCAGGTGGAGCTGAAAATAAACTATCCAGGTTTATAATTCACAGTAACATATTTGTCCACGCAGTTGCCAAGGGAAAAAAAATCTCTCTCCCCCTTTCTAACAGAGAGATTGTATTTTTAGACTTTTAAAATGTGCCACTGAATTCTAATTAACGGCAAAGCACCAAATACCTGCAGTTAAAGCATGCGCTTATTTAAAACTTGAAGAATAAAAAAAAGCGAGATTGCTTTGTTTGAATCTTTAAAGTCCTTTGAAGTTTATTAACCCTTAACTACCTTTCCCTTGGTTTTGGGGAGGGGGCAATGTTTCCCACTGAAAGAAAGTCCAAGTCATTAACTGTCACCTGCCAGATAACCTGTAAGCAGCAAAGATCAGGTAGGCGATTTGAGAAAATCTGACTAGTCTGGAAATCTAAAGCCATCATCATCATCATCATCATCATCATCATCATCATCATCGCTCACATCTCAGAAATGAGCAACATCAACCCTTGTGCTGTTGCTGAGAAGGCCAGCCAGAGGTGTCCACAGATTCCAGGAGTGGCATTTAATTCAAACAATCTGAGTGAGTGACGTGATTCGATATCCAACCTCTACATTAGCAGCCAAAGTCTCAGCCGAAGTGACCCCCTCTGTTTCCCCAAACTCCACCAGCCACCACTCCCCCAACCAAGGCCACCCCAGAGGTCTCCACCAGACCAGGAAGTTTGCAAAGACTATCTCAGAAGACAACCTTCGGACAGAGGCAGCCCCAGTCCTACCAGCTTGGACCACCAAACAGGGGAAACCTTTCAAAACCAGGAGCTCAGCTGCCCACTTCCACCACTCCGGTGTGCCGAGGCCCCAGTGCAGCTCACCAGAAACCCAACAGCAAAACTTGCAAGCAAAAATTATCTCCTAAAATTGCTGCTGTTCAGGCCTGTTTAGCAGTAACCGTCCCCCACACACCATCCGAAAACTGAGTGAGCTTTTCCTGAGAAGCCACTTTTGAATTCTGAGATCAGGATCACATTCTGGTTCACATTTTCCCAATTTTGTTTTATTTAAATATACCTTTATGTGGGAAGTGGGGGAGAAGAACCCCCAGGTACCGTTTCCTTTTGCCAATTTCCCAAAGGGTATAAATTTCTTTGGATCCAAGCTCTTTCTCACTTCCCAAATGAACTTGAAATGCAAAACATTTAAGTTAACGTCCTTCTCTGATCAAAAAATAAATGCACAATGGGAAAATCTATCTGTTCCTTGGTTTTGTGTGTGTATGTGGGGGGGTGTTGTATGGTTACTTGGTTTTTCAATGCTTCTAATTATTTGTAAACCAACCAGAGTCGCTGGGAGTCAGCATATATTATTAGTAGGGTTGGTGGCAAAATCAGCCAGATGTTCAGGCTGGATGTGGCAGTTTTGTCCCCCTCCCAAGGCCTTCCTAAGGGCCTGAGAGAGGCAGATGTTGCTTCATAGGGTTAAAGATACTGTCGCAGGATAGAAGCTGTTCCAAATCAAGCTGCCTTTTGCAATTGACTGATGGTGATTTTGTCCTCTTTTCACTGGACTTGATCTTAATAGCAAATCATTCAGGTTTTGTATATTTGCAAAGGGGAGGTGACTTTTCATCCTGTCGTCCTGCAGCCTCTGGGCCCAGATGCTCTATCAACAGTCTTGAGTCCCGTAGTCCACTAGTCACTCCAACACCTAGTGTGATCCTTGTTGATTCAGGTGACAACCAATCCAGTATGGGCTTCTGGAAGTTACATCTGTAAGGACCCACCCCACTTTGCATCTTAAGAAGACAGAACTCTTGGAATAATTCTTCCAACAGGAATCCTTTATTAAGAGAAAATGGTTGCAGGCATGCTAGACAGGACTTGGGGTCCAAGCTCTCCCATTCAAGGTTTTAAGGGGTTCCCCAGTAGTCCCACCCAATCAACCCCCCTTCCAGTGATAGTTTCAAGTATCACAATTCCACCTCCTTTCTTCTTTCTTCCGTCTGGATGGAGACTTCAGATACTACATGAAAGGCAATTACCCTTCTTTGATATGTTAACGCTTAGAGGTTACAATAAACACACATTCAGCTCTTTGAAGTGTAAAGAAGGAAGTGAGGGCCATAAAGCCCCTTTGCTCTCCCCCTTCTCTCCCTCTTATGGCAGAATCCAGAGAAGGCAGAATTGGGAGTTTCTATATTTGATAATTTAAAGATGAAATATAATTGGATTCTGACATCCGGCCCCTCTTAACAATAAGAGAGATCCACCTGAAAGAAAACGCAAGTAAAAATTTTAGTTAGGCTTGTTAGGATACTCTGTGTGAAACTTCTTCAATAGCTTCGGGGCTCTGACATGACGTTTATGGACCCACTCATTTTGTGAGGGAGGGAGGTGTTTCCAGGCAACTAGGTACTGAGTTGCTCCATGATATCTCCTAGAGTCAAGGACTTCCTTTATTTCGAAGTGTTGTTCACCCTCCACCATGATTGGAGGTGGTGGGGGGGGGATTTTTGGCCGTAGAGGTGACTGATGCTCTCTTTTCAGCAAGCTGCAATGAAAAATTGGGTGTATTTGCCTGAGATTTTTGGGTAACTCTAATTCTACTGTTACTGGATTTATGATTCTTTTAATTGGAAAAGGTCCTATGTATTTTGGTCCAAGTTTTTTACAGGGCTGTAGGGACTTTAGGTATTTTGTAGATAAGTACACCATCTCTCCTATAATGAATGGTGTAGGCTCAACCCTTTTTTTATCGGCTTGTGTTTTGTAAGCCTGCCTAGCTTCATCTAGTGCTTTTCTGACTATTGGCCAGGTGTTTTGTAATTTTTCCATCCATTCTTTCAGCGAGGGGATCGTTGGTTCGTTTGGGGTTAATTCTGGCATGGGGTTGAAACTTTGACCGGTGGCTATTTGAAAAGGAGTGTAACCTGTGCTGGAGTGGACTGCATTATTGTAGGCAACTTCTGCAAAGGGGAGTAAGTCCGCCCACTCGGTCTGCTGGAAACTAAGAAAACATCTTAAATATTGCTTAAGTACGGAGTTCATTTTTTCAGCCCCCCCATTTCCTTGAGGGTGGTGGCTAGATGTCAGTCCCTGAGTGGTTCCTAAGAGGGATAAAAATTCCTTCCAAAATGCAGACGTAAATTGCACCCCCCTGTCAGAGATGATGCGTTGGGGTGCCCCATGCAATCTGTAAATGTGTTGGATGAAAAGTTTTGCAGTGGGAATCTTTTGGCAAGGGATAAAGTGCACCTGTTTGGAAAACAAGTCCGTGACCGTCCAGACCACAGTATTCCCATTGCTTTCTGGCAATTCCACTATAAAATCCATGGCTATTTCTCTCCAGGGGGCTGAGGGACTTGCCACTGTTTGCAATAGTCCTGGCACTTTCCCTTGCAACCTCTTTGCCGTGGCACATTTTGGACAACTGGCTATATAACTTTCAATGTCCTTTTTCATGGATGGCCACCAAAATTGCCGTTTAATTAAATGTAAAGTTTTTACAAATCCAAAATGCCCTGCTGATTTTGTGTCATGGCAAAGGTGCATGAAAGTTACTCTTTGAGTTGTTGGTATATATAACTTTTCCCCTATCCAAGGCAACCCGTCTTTCATTGTGCACACATTTTTGTTTTTCTGGAACCAATCATCTGTTTCCAAACTTTTTCTGAATTCAATTCCAGTTTGGCTGTCCAGTTGTGGTTTTAATTTGGCTTGGGTTCTTGTGGTTACTGGTGCTGCCAGTTGTGACTCTGCCATTATTGGTCTAGAGTCTGTGGTTCGTGCGCTGTTATATTGGGGCATGCGAGATAGTGCATCTGCCAGGAAGTTCTTTCTTCCTGGTAAATGTTTGAGCTTAAATTGGAATTGGTGAAAATGCTGGGACCAGCGGGCTTGTTTGGGATTGAGTTTCCTGGAAGTTTTCAGGGCTTCCAAATTTTTGTGATCAGTCCACACCTGGAAGGGGATTTTGTTGCCTTCCAGGAACTGTCGCCATGTGAGTAATGCCCAACGTATCCCATAAGCCTCCTTCTCCCATACAGGCCAGCGCTGTTCTGTTTCCGTGAGTTTCTTGGATGTATATGCACAGGGTTGCAATACTGCATCATCATTTTCTTGTAATAGCACAGCCCCCACTGCCACATCACTTGCATCTGCCTGTATTATGAAGGGTTTGTCCATGTCTGGGTGCCTTAGTACTGGTTCGGCAGAAAAAAGTCTCTTTAGTCTCTCAAACGCTGCTTGGCACTCCATTGTCCATGTTAGTGGCTGGCTAGGTTTTACTGAGGATGTTCCCTTCGTTTTTAGTAAGTTAGTGAGGGGCAAGGCTATCTGTGCAAATGAGGGGATGAATTGGCGGTAAAAATTTGCAAAGCCCAGGAAACTTTGTAGTTGCTTTCTTGTGCGGGGTGGTGCCCATTCTAATACTGCTCTGACCTTCTCTGGGTCCATTTCAATGCCCTGTGGGGATATGCGATAGCCTAGGTAGTCTATCCTTTCCTGGTGGAATTCGCATTTTGAGAGTTTGGCATATAGGTGGGCGGCTCGCAGCTTCTTTAAAACCGCTCTGACAAGTTTGACGTGTTCTTCTTTTGTTTCGGTAAAGATAAGAATGTCGTCCAAGTAAACAAGGACCCCCTTAAACAGGTGCTCCCTTAGAACGTCATTGATTAATTGCATAAAGACTGCAGGGCCCCCTTGTAATCCAAATGGCAAGACTTTGAATTGATAGCACCCCATGGGGCAGTTAAATGCAGTCTTCCATTCGTCCCCTTCCTTGATTCTCACTCGATAGTAAGCTTCCCTTAAGTCTAGTTTAGAAAAAAATTTTCCCTTTCGATAGGTGTGACAGCATGTCTTTCATGAGGGGCAGCGGGTATAGGTTGCTTTCACTGATTGTATTCAGGGCCCTATAATCCACGCATAAACGTAAAGAGCCATCCTTCTTCTCTCTAAAAAGGACCGGGGCAGCCACTTTAGGCTTGGCTGGCTCAATGAACCCTCTCTCCAGGTTTTTTTTTATAAATCTTTCCATTTCCTCCTTCTCCTTTGGGCTCATGGAGTATAATCTGGGCTTCGGGAGTTTTGCCCCAGGCTTGAATTCAATGGTACAGTCTGTGGGTCGGTGGGGGGGAAGCTCATTCGCCCTCTCCTCACTGAAGACTTCAGCAAGGTCCCTATATTCCTCTGGTATTTCTGTTAATCTTTTTTCCTCTCCTATGGATGCTTTTTCTATTCTTGATTCTGGTAGCCTCCCTTGGGGTTTTAAGTCCATAGGGTCCCCCTTCGGGAATTTGATTTCTGTCGTCCTCCAATTTACCCAGGGGTTCCATTTTTTCAACCATTCCATCCCTAGAATCATTGGGCATTCCATACCTGGGGTCACCACAAACGTTAAGTCCTCTTCATGGTTGCCCAGGGAGAGATGTATTGGCAAAGTGGCTAGGGTAGCTGGCACCCCCCCTGCTATGGATCCATCTAGCTGGCCAAATGAGATGGGTTGTTCCAGTCTCCTGGATGGGATGCCCAGATTCCCCACTAGTGTTGGGCTAATGAGGCAGCGGGTACAGCCAGAGTCTATTAAGGCTTTCACCTTCACAGCTTCGGGCATGGGGGGGATTAATATAGTCACTGTTTTGAAGATGGGTGTGATGCATCCACTTACCAGGGGTTCGCCCTCCGAGCTGTCATCTGAGGCATCCACCGGCCCTGTGGTGTAGGCTGGAGTCCTTTCCCCTTGGTGAGCAGAGGTGGGGGTTTCTGCAATTTCCATCATTCTCATGGCCGTTTCTTTTGGCTTAGCTGAATACTTTCCGGGTTTGTTGATTGGGGATCTGTCTGGGTTGTGCTGGGGGGCCTTTGAGCGGCATTCTACAGCTCGATGCCCTTCTCTTCCGCACTTGAAACATCCCATTTGCTTCTTGGCTGTATCCAATGATTTCACCGGTTGGTGTGTCAGCTCAGGCGGGGGGCGGCTCCATTGTTTTCCTCGGCGGTGCCTCTTCAATATGTCGATCTCTGCTTCCTCTGCCAAGACGTACCATTCCTCAAGTCGATGTGGGTCCCCTCGGGGCAGGCAAGCATCATATAGATCATAGTTTAGTCCGTCTTTGAAATGGCCAAGGAGGATGTCTTCTGGCCAATTCAGTTTGCTGGCAATGGCCCGGAATTCTTGTGTATACTCAGCCACTGGGCGTTTGCCCTGCCTCATCGTTGTTATTCTTTCACGGGCTTTGCGATCAGCCAGGGGGTCTTCAAATCGTCTTCTCAAAGAGGACATGAAACGGTTGAAGTTACTGAGTTCTGGGGCATTGGAGTCATGCAAGTTCACTACCCAATCCGCAGCTGGTCCATCCAGGGCAGATTGCACGATCCGGATGCGGGCTTTGTCGCTGGGAATATCCTGCCCATATTCCTCCATGTAGCTGAGGACTTGGGTTAGGAAAAACCCCAAGCGTGTTGGCTCCCCTTTGAATTTCACTTCCAACGGTGGACGTCTTGGAATGGATCGGTGCCTCTGTTGTGGGTGGTAGTGTCTTCCGTCCAGATTGCCATCTGTGGTCCGGTAGGGGGTGGGAGCTCCTGGATCAGTAGATGTCCCTGGGGTTGCAGGTTCCATGTCCCCCTCGGTGTCTCTCCCTTTGCGGCTCCAGGAACTGGGGCGGCCGTAGGGTTCAGTATTCTCCTCTCTTAGGGAGCTGAGAGTTCTCTTCATCAGGTCAATAGCTTTCTCTAGGATCCAGTCTGAGTACGGTGCCCAGCTTCCTCCCTTTTCACTTGCGTGCAGGGATTTCTCCATCTCCTGCTTCCATTCTGGTTGCTTGGTCCCCCTTCTCAGGGTCACCTTTCTTGATTCCTTTCCCCACTCACTTTTCTTTCCAACGCCCATCGACCAGCGAGGCTTGTGGTCCTGTGTCTCCACCACTTCTTCTCCTGAGGAATCTGGCCTCTCGGATCCCAACATCTGGCAAGGTTCCAACTGGGTCAGCGGCTCTCTTTCCAGGGAGTTTTCCCCCTCTCTTGCTCCATTGTCTGACATGGTAAATTTTTGCAAAATCCCCCGGCAAGGGTCTTCCTTCCAGGTGGATTAATTTTGCAAGTCCTGTCTAATGTAAGGACCCACCCCACTTTGCATCTTAAGAAGACAGAACTCTTGGAATAATTCTTCCAACAGGAATCCTTTATTAAGAGAAAATGGTTGCAGGCATGCTAGACAGGACTTGGGGTCCAAGCTCTCCCATTCAAGGTTTTAAGGGGTTCCCCAGTAGTCCCACCCAATCAACCCCCCTTCCAGTGATAGTTTCAAGTATCACAATTCCACCTCCTTTCTTCTTTCTTCCGTCTGGATGGAGACTTCAGATACTACATGAAAGGCAATTACCCTTCTTTGATATGTTAACGCTTAGAGGTTACAATAAACACACATTCAGCTCTTTGAAGTGTAAAGAAGGAAGTGAGGGCCATAAAGCCCCTTTGCTCTCCCCCTTCTCTCCCTCTTATGGCAGAATCCAGAGAAGGCAGAATTGGGAGTTTCTATATTTGATAATTTAAAGATGAAATATAATTGGATTCTGACAACATCTTACCATATTGTTTGTGTGGGATAAATGCTCTTTGTCCACCTCCTGTGATGAGATCTGTCTAGTCTGGCACAGTGCTTAATTTCCTCAGAGCACACAATCAATCAAATATTCTTCAGAGTCACAGATCAGAAGAGCAGAGCACACAAAGTCCCACAACCACATCAAAGTAGTGCATTATTATTATTGTGAGTTTGCAAAACGTATGTTTGGAGATGGGTATGGCTTTCAGGCATGTGAACACAAAGAACGGCTAGATATATTTGTGTTCCTTGAAAAGAAGTAAATGAAACAAAAAAGTTTTGCCTATCCTGAAGGAACTATTTTATGAGTTTGGCAGGAGTTCTTTTAAAAGCCAACATAGAATTTGTTCATACAGTTATTACTGTATATGTTTCATAAAGCAAAGCTCCTGACAATATGGTACCTTCCTAAGGATTTCAGATTATCGATCAGCAGCAGTAACTCTGTAAGAAAAGAAGATTATTTCTATTTCACTAGTTATTATTTATTTATTAAATTTATTGGCCATCCATCTTACCACAGGTTAACTCTGGATGGCTTACAATATTATCATGAGTCCACTGCAGCTAGGCAGCCAATAAATTGATAATAATAATAAGATAATCCCAAAACATCCGGAGCATCACTTAAACACCATCAGCATTGACAAACCATCAGTCAATTGCAAAAGGCAGCTTCACTTGCAAGAGCTTACGTCCTACGACGAAGCCTTTTATCCCCATCAAACCACAATGTCTTCCTATCCCAGGGCCTCAGGAAGGACTCAAGAGATGAATAAAAATGCCAAACCATTCTAAACATCAGATGAGACTGTGCAATATACCATAATAATAATAATACATCTGGAACACTACCATTGGCATTGACAAAATCACCATTAGTCAATTGCAAAAGGCAGCTTGATTTGGAACAGCTCACATCCTGCAATGGTACCTATAACACCATCAAGCCACAACATCTGCCTATCCCAGATCCTTGGGAAGGACTAAACAGCTGGACAAAAATGCCAAATCTGGTTTAAACATCTGTCTGATTGGGCGACCAACAACAACATGTTCAAATCAAAAGGGTCTGGAGTTGTCTAAAGACATACCAATTATCCCTAGCCATCCCCTGCAAGTAGAAAGCCAGGCTAATTTTCCAGGTGCAGTGATCTCTTTTCCCTTCTTTCTCTCCCTAGCCCCGACTTTCTCTTCCTGCAAGCAGCAAGGATAATCCAGAAATAGCTTTCGCCCCTCATTTGGAGGACGCCGCCTTGCCGGTATGCAGGCACATCAGGAACGCCAGGCTGGCCCCCCATTCAGCCGGGCTGCTCCAGGCGCCTGCGTGGTTCCCCATCTCGGCTGACTGAGATCCAGCTGTTGCTCTGCACGAATCCATCCCCAGAGGGGAGAAAGAAACAGAACTAACCAGATACTTACATTGAATTCGCAGAAATCAAGGCTATCCAGACTTTTGCTCCGATGGATCCGGCCTTTTATCCTTCTTAAGGAAGGCTTCCCCTGGCTGATGCTACAATTCGAACCACTGGGGTTTTCGGAAGAGGGGGTGACCCTGGAAAGAGAGAAGGAGGGGGGGAAACTGCACTTTAGGCTGGGTTTCTTTCTTTCTTTCCTTCCTTCCTTCCTTCCTTCCTTCCTTCCTTCCTTCCTTCCTTCCTTCCTTCCTTCCTTCTTTCCTTCTTTCCTTCTAAAAAGCAGAAACCTCCATGTCCTGTCAGGACTGCATCTGGGCAGAAATTGAGTCTAAATCCCAGAAATAAATGAATTTATTTTTGAATAAATACATTCCCCCCCCCCCGCTTTATCCTGTTGGGTTAGACCTGCTCTCCCTCTTCTGCATTCACTTCTGCTGGATCTTAGAGTAGGCCCCCAAATGATGACAGGATGAAATCACTCACTCAGTAAGGCCAACAAATATGGCAAGAACAACAAATATTGCCAATCTAGTACATATAGAAACAAGCAGTCTGCCTCCTTTTTGGCTTTTTTTTGTGTGTGTATGAAATGTGAGAAAAATGATATGACGATATATGGGTTTGATGCTTAGGAAAAATAATAATTAGACATAGAAAAATGGAAGAGGTTAGTTTAAATTTGCAAGGATTGTAACAGAAAACCAGAAGTCTTCCTCTTCCCCTTTTCCTTCCTTCCTTCCTTCCTTCCTTCCTTCCTTCCTTCCTTCCTTCCTTCCTTCCTTCCTTCCTTCCTTCCTTCCTTTTTACTTTGAGAACCATGCAATCCTGTTGGGTAGCTACCTTTTTTATACCGCATGGAAAACACATAGTCCACTGATTGATTCCTCCAGTTAAGCTTATGATTTGCACTCATCCATAATACATGTAATCTGTTCTACATTATTGAGTTTTATTACGTACTGATCATTGACTGCAATAAAGATTTTTCTCCTTATCACTTGCCTATTACAAAACTCTGCTGGATGCAAGTCTCTTTCCTTACATAAAGGCAGGAGGTTTTTCCCTTCCTTCCCCACCCGTGGATAGTCATCTTATAATCATGTATAGATATATGATTTAAAAGAAGTAAGCAAAAGCTTCAACAATGCATTCAGGGTGGCTCATTAAAATATAGTGAAACAAGATAGAATAGAGCAAGTAGGACATGCAACCCTTGGTGAAGATCCCATGTATAGGAGAAATTGCAGAACCTGGGAATGGAGTCAAAAGAGGGTTCAGCCTAAAATCCCTATGTAGCCACAAGCAAACTAAATCCAGCCTCTCTTGAATTCCATTGACCTTTAAATAACTCCAAGCAGCTGCTAACCATTAGTTGAGAAGATTCCTGTGCAGTGGCTTTTAGCAATAAATCAGTTTAATTGAACCTTCAACTGTAGTTCTGATCTTTTGTGTCTGACACCATCAAAGCTCGTGAAGTTCCACCAGACCCATTTTACACATCCATAAGCATAAACTGCTGGTACAAAGCCCAGATTTACAACCTCTCTGAAAGAAATTGATGCTGGGTCCCAACGGCCAAAGAATTCTAATGCCACCCTAGAGGGAAGTTAATAGGGTGATTGATATGCTTTATGTACGTCTCTTCCCTTCATAAAGAGTCTCGTTTTATTTATGCCAACCTTCTGGCAAGGAACAAGGGAAATAAAAAAAGTCCACACAAATTATAGGAGGATGGAGGGGAGGACATAGCTTCACTTGAACGTTAAGCATTCAATTAAAAGAGGGAAACACAATTCTTTCCTAGAAATCAAGATGCCTGGTTTCTGGTCTAGGCTGACACAAAAGTCTGGGAAAAACTTGAAGGCCATAGTGTATGCCTTCATTGCCCGTCACTTCTTGTTACATTCCCAGGACGGTGGATAGAAAGTTGTGTGCTCTGCTATCCAAAGGTTATCTTCTTAAAAGCCACCAGGGTAATGGAGAACCCAATTTAGCAGATATGATTTTATAGTTCTACTTCCCAAAGCACCAAGAGAGAAGGAGGATGCTATTACTTTTGCACCTTCTGGCCCTCAATGCACTCCGAGAACTAAAAATGATGGACAGCTATTTGCAAGCAATGTTGGGCCTTTCAGAGCCAACAGAGGTCAAGCCAGGTCATTGCAGTTAAAGGCACGATACATTTGTCTCTGCTATAGAGCAAAGTCATCTTGAGTTGTCTTGGGATAGCTCTGGATCATAAAACCAAAGGAGAATCCTATTGGATCAGCCACAAGGCTGCTGATGTCACAGTGTGTCATTCCAATACGCTTTGGAAAGCCTACAGACAAGGCATGATGAATGACCATCTCAAACTGTCACTTGCCCTTTCAACTGGAGGCAGTCAGTAGCCACCTTGACCAATGGCCTTCTTGACCAATGGTCTACTTCTTCTTGGAAAGCCAACTAAGCTAGGAGAAGTTGGAGCATTTTCTAGCAGAGGATTCCAGGTTTGTTTGGGGACATCAAGCAACTACGTCTCATAGAATCCTAGAATCCTAGGGCTGGAAGGGACCTTTGAGGTCTTCTAATCCAACCCCCTGCCCAAGCCAGGAGATCTTATTGCAACTCAGATAAATGATTGTCCAGTGGTGATAATGATTCTACCAGCACAAAGTCCTGCTCACAACTTCTGGCCAGCCACCTGCACAGAACACAAAGCTGCTCCCCTCAATATATTTAAGAGCTTTTTTCCAAACCAACTATTGACAATGCAGTTAACCTAACAACAAGACAATGAAGTGAATGCACATTAATTACACAAATCAGATGTCCCTCCCCTCTCCAAAACTCAAAGCAACAAAACCGACCAAATTTTTTAAAAAGGCAATATTGACTGTTTACAGCAAAGTTTCCAATAACACCCAAGGGCTATTTCAATAAGGAAAGGATAAAAACAAATATTTCTTATAAAATCTTGCTTTTAAAATTAGATGGAAAAAGGAACAGTTTTGTTGGATTCACACTACATTGGAGATATATCATAGAATCACAGGGCTGGAAGGGATCTTCTAGTTCAACCCTCTGCTCAAGGCAGGAGACTTTATACATCCCAGAGGTCAAGGTGTAATCCTGTAGACCAGCGTTTCTCAATGTTAGCAACTTGAAGATGGATGGACTTCAACTCCCAAAATTCCCCACCTGCTATAGACCCTAGGAGGCTGTCCCAGGATCAACAGAAACTACATAGTCCTCTCTCCTGCAGGTGGTCTTCCTTTCACCAAGGGTGGAATGTTCTACCACATCATCCTACCTTGGAGCATCAATGACTAGGAGAACAGAAGGTGGATAGACTGGCCAAGTAATCTTGGGTTCTGCCAATGTACCCTAGACTAAGAGATTTATAACACATTTTTCCCACATGTCACTCTTACTTCATTCAAGTGACATAAAGTGAGAATTTCAAAGAAGTCAAGGGCAAGGAAGCAGCAATTTTGGCACCATCTCAGGAGGCTTCAGAACTGTGGTTTCTTCCATCCCAGATATCCCCTCCCCAAATGGTTCTGTCTCTGGCACAATGCAGAATTCAGAATGTGGAAGTCTCATATAGCTAAATTCTAAAACGTATTAGTTGAAATAACACTTTGAATTCAGATGTCAGCAGGTTGTTTGACAATTGTGGGGTCCTTGATGCTCTCTGAGCTGGATGGCTTTCTTGCAGACGTTTCATCACCAAACTAGGTAACGTCATCAGTGCTGTTTGACAATTAGAAGAGCAGAAGATGCAGTGCCAAACATGTGAACCACATCATCTCATTGATCAGAATTGATCCTTTTTCTCCACAAGAGAAACCAAGGCCCAGTTTCTTATCTTGCTTTTTCTCTATTTCTCTGCAGGTCTAAAAAAAAGGTAAAACTTGTCATCGGTGTCTCTGCGGAGATGATACACATACATCGTGTTGTCATTCCACAACGAACCTGACTTATATATTTGCACCGGATGTCACGACAGGGCTGTGGTAAATGATAAAAGCATGATAGTCACACAACAACAACCTAGCACATGTGTTCTCATTGGGACGGCCTATTAGAGCTTGTAGTAGCCTCCTATGGTGCTGGTATTGTTGTTCAACCCTACAAATTGTAACTGGACACAAAGTGGAAAATAATCGAACAAAGTTCATCTTCTCTGTGAGGTTTAAGAAGACAACTTCTTGAAAAGGTCTGAAATTTGAAGAGGCAGCCTTCATGAAGCCAGAAGAGCTGCTAAGGAATAGGAGGAACTTGGAAAAAATGTTTTTTTAGTAGGGAAATAATACAATAAACATTAGGGAAGTTGGGTTTTGGTCTTTGTTAGGAAAACTACAGATTACTTGTGCAGGTGATGTGTCTTCGTTGCTTTCTAAGATGTTCTAAACAGAACAATCAGAAGTGAGAACAAGCTCACAAAAATGGAATCTAGAGCTTTGTGGAGAGAAACATAAATGATGAACTTTGCAAGCCAGCTGACCTTGAAAACCTCATTTTGTGCTACTCCTGTCTACAATTTGGTTCCATGGCTGGATTCCAGCCCCTTCTGCACTGATTGTCTTTTCTGCATCTCCCACTGAGATGTGGGACACTGGGACACCCAACGTCACCAGAGAACAGAGAGTTGTCAACAACAAAATGCCAGGAAGTGTTATAGCAAGGACATAGGCTGTGGTAATCTACCACTCCTCCCAATCCTTCTACCATAAGACCAAGGAGATGATATCCAGCCTCCACTTCTGTTTCAACTCTGCAGGCAGATGCTCACAGTCAAAAGTAAAAAAAATTTTAGGTGCGGAGCCAACAAGGATAATTATGCCTCTCACATTACCCCAGCCTACTGCTGTTGTTATTCAGATCTGACCTCCACATCTATTTAACTTCTTCTTCTTCTTCTTCTTCTTCTTCTTCTTCTTCTTCTTCTTCTTCTTCTTCTTCTTCTTCTTCTTCTTCTTCTTCTTCTTCTTCTTCTTCTTCTTCTTCTTCTTCTTCTTTTCTTCTTCTTCTTCTTCTTCTTCTTCTTCTTCTTCTTCTTCTTCTTCTTCTTCTTCTTCTTCTTCTTCTTCTTCTTCTTCTCCTCCTCCTCCTCCTCCTCCTCCTCCTCCTCCTCCTCCTCCTCCTTTGCTCAGCTTTATCCCCCAGCTGTCCCCAACTCATCAGCCGTCCCCAACACATCAAACGCCAGATTTTTTTTCACTGATGGAGCCAAGAGGATCAAGTCAAGAAGGCTCAACCATGATTGGGGTCCTTCATTCTGAATCCCTCAAGAAAAAGATGATGGGTTTTCCAGCCACTCACTGGAGAAGGTTCCATAATTGTTTTTCATTATCATGAGAACACGATGGTGCTCATGTCACAAACAAAAGGGACAACATTCTCAATGCATTCCCATTGCAGATTTGGTAGATGCTGATGTTCTAGGTATATAGAAGCAGGACTTTTCTTCAGCATGGTGGAGATTAAGAAAGAGACAGTAGCCAGGATGATGGCCTGGGTGGTCATCTGTCTAAATGACTCCAGTACAGTGCTTCTTTCAACTTTCACCATATGAAGCTGGGTGGACTTCAACTCCCAGAATTCCCCAGCCAGTTGAAGTCCATACTTCTTCAAGCATGCTGGCTGAGGAATTCTGGGGGTTGGAGTTCACTCATCTTCAAGTGTCCAAGAATGAGAAATACTGCTCCAGTGAATCCTTCATTGAGCGGGAGGGGAGCAAATAGATAACTTCTCAGATCTCTTACAGCTGTCCTGTATGTTTCTATGATTTTCTGGCTAACCACACAGCTGCCTGGAGGGATTGCTTCACTCTAGCTAGCCTCTGCGGTCAACCAGGACTCAATCTTTCCCCAGCAAGACGGGCTCCCTGAGGCCAGGAGAATTCTTATTGGATCACTTTGCCTGTCCAATAGTCTAATTTTAGCGTTTTGCTTCTATAATCCTCTCTATTTAATCCCTTCTATTTCCACTGTACAGTTTGTAGAGGTGTCACTTCTACAGCTTGGAGCAAAAGAGAAGAGTCATCAGAGATTCGCACAAATCCTTAAAAGCTTTGGAAAAACAATGTATCAGAGCAGGAACCTTCTGAAAGACATGCAGTGGATTGGTGCAGCCTGAGTACTGGGGAATAATATTGGGAAAATGGCTAGGAAAACTGAATGTCCCATTTAAGAAAGAAAAATATCTGGATGAAAAATAGCATTTTCCCACCTTTTCTTAGTGGTCAATCAATCGATCAGAGATGGAAGAGACCTTGGAGGTCTTCCAGTCTAACCCACTGCTCAAGCAGAAGACCCCCTACCATTTCAGAGGCTGTCCAGTCTCTTCTTAAAAACTTCCAGTGTTGGAGCACTCACAACTTCTGGAGGGAAACTGTTCTACTGGTTAATTGTTCTTAATGTTTGGAAGTTTCTGCTTAATTCCAGGTTGCTTCTGTCCTTGATTAGTTTCCATCCATTGTTTCTTGTCCTGCTTTCTGGTGCTTTGGAAAATAAGTTGACCCCTTCTTCTTTGTGACAGCCCCTCAAAAACTGGAAGATTGCTATCATGTCCCCCCTAGTCCTTTTCTCTAGACTAGCCATACACAATTCCTGCAACATTCTTCATATGTTTTAGTCTCCAGGCCTTTAATCACCTTAGGTCCTTTCTTACTGCAAAGGGGGGGGGGGAGAAAAACTCAGAAGAAGAGTATCATTAACAAGTTTGTTCCCTGTGCCAAGAATTAATACTATCGTTCGATCTCCAACCATTCAAGGTCAAACTGAAGAGGGAAGCCCAAATTAAAAGACTAATTGCTTGGTAAATAAAATGACCAAGCTGGGAGAAGCTTAAACTGCATATCGCAGATGGCATTTATTGAAATCTCAAGCTGAATGTTCCATAATGGAGGTGCAATTAATGGAACGCGTGTGCCAAGCATATCACATTTCACTCAGAGATGACACGCTTTCAGGGATATACAGTATGGTTTGGGGAAAGGTGGCAGAAGAACAATTAGACCAGCATTTCTCAGCCTTGGCAAGTTGAAGATGTGTGAACTTCAACTCTTGAATTAGACCCATTTGGACAAAACTACCCATCGTTGGTGGGCAGTGTGGTCTCCGAGCAAAGCCAGGTGAACTGGAGTTGCCATTCAACCACAGCTGGAGGACGCCAAGCTGGAGAACAAGATTTCTAAGGTTTGTATCGGTGCGATAGGAAATGTGGTCCATGTTATGGGCCAAGGTGTGCAGGAACCTGGGATAAGATACAACCTCTTACTAAGGTCAAAAAAGCAGAGGTAGAGACGGGTATGGAAGCCAAACCCCAGCAGGGAAAGGTTGGAGAGGACAAGGTGAAGAGGAGACAGGACTGTCATTTTTCAGCATCTGAAAGGCTGCTGGGCAGGAGATGGAGCAGATGTGTTTGGGATAGCAAAGTCCACCTGGCCTCTAGTGGGCTTTTTTCCCCATTGTCAGTGCATGGAGAGGGGGAGATTTAATGAAGGACAGAAAATCATCTGCCACGATTGTTTTTGCTGGGAGTTTGGACTTCTAAGATTCTGTGACAAGGCCCAGAAAAACGAAGGGGTCTGGCACACTGCCCTGATCACTTGGACAGTGAGGTGGGCCATATCTAAATTAGATGATGATGGCTAGTACTGTTAGGGGCTATAAGCACTCATTGAGATAGATCTTTGTCTTTTGGGGTCCTTTAACATGCCAAGTGGAAGACCCTTTCCAACATATGAAAATAGGATATTCACCATGTGCGAATAGGCAGCAGCGATATACATTTTCTAAAGAAATAAAAAAAAACCCTGTGCCTGAGACTCAATTTGAAGACCCATCCCTCCATTTTCTTCTTAAATACCTTTCCTTTTGCCCACAGTTTTAATGCTGGTAGCCCAAATGAAAAATGAGATTGTCCCATGTCACCTGAGAGTGATCCTCAAGATAAAAACCCCCACCATCCCTTGATTAATAAAACTTTCAATGTCTGCTTGGATTGGAGGGAAATAGACAGGCAGATGTTCCACTGGGGGAGCCAAACCATAGCTGTTACCTTCATTTAACTGGATTCAAAAGGATTATCTGCCCCAACAAAGCCTAAGTATTTTAAATCTTTATTTTTAATTTTACTGTGTGACTTATTTTATTAGTGCTAGCATTTTAAGGAACTGGGGAACACCTAGTAAATCAAAGGCCTGGCCTCCTCCTGCATTTTCCTATCCCAGTAATATCATGTTGCTCATAAAACTCAAAACAACCTTCATAAACTAAATCTTCCATCAGAAACTACAATTTTAACTTTAAAAGCTCACCATCTCTTTTCATAATGTAAGATGGTGTGTGTGTGTGTGGTGAGAACATTTTATCAATGTGTTCCCAAAGGGCATTTTGCCGATAAATAAAGCTTGCACTATTTTTTTAGCTAAGCCCTGGAGATTTTACGTTGATCAATTCTTGCTGTTCTATAAAAATGCTACTTAAATTAGTTCTAATAAACCTAAGACACCATGAAGCCTCTTATCCCCTGGGCCAGGGGTAGTCAACCTTGGCTCTTTTATGACTCATGGACTTCAACTCCCAGAATTCCTGAGCCAGCATGGCTCAGCTTGGAAACCTCTCCTTTCCCCTCAGCATGGCTGGCTCGGGAATTCTGGGAGTGGAAGTCCACGCGTCATAAAAGAGCCAAGGTTGCCTATCCCTGCCCTGGGCAGTATCTGTTCCACTGGTTTTGAGGATAATTGGTCTTTAAAAGAAAGAGTCTTACAGAGAAAAATGACATGAAAAAAGGCAAGACTAGTGAGAAAAATGACCAAACATGCAACCTCATATTGTACATACATACATACATACATACATACATACATATCCTGCCTAAAGAAACATGGGCATGAAATAAACCCACCAAAACTGGACCAAACAGCAATAATAATGAGTTTTGTTCAGAAAGATGTTCAGTTGAATTTAGGGAATATAACTTTCAGATTCTTTTTCTCATTGCAGATGTAAGGCCATCTTGCATGCCTTCCGTGGATGGACTTTTTAAACATAGGTAGCAAATAGGATATCATTTAAACACATCTGGCCCTTCATAACAACAACAGATCAATTCCAACAAACCACATCAATGCAAAAACTGAGAGAGCTGATTCTCTATTGTTTCTGTCCTAAATTCTCACCGTCCAGGAAATCACAGCACTACACTACAGCCTGACTCAAAAGTTCCTCCAAAGATGACAAACTTTGAAAAAGTCACCAAATCTGAAACTATTTAATGCTCTTTTTCCCCACCTGCCCCTTAACTTTCAAACCTTTTTGTAAGTACAAGAGATGGGAAGACATTGACTGGGGCAAAATCAAGTATCATCTCAATTTTCCTGCACATTTCAAGCAACAATTACAATACTGTAACTTTTCCTGCCAATCACTTTTCACGGGAAGAACCATCCCAATTCTTCTGTTGACAAAAGGCTACCCCAGGGGTGTCCAACTTTAATACCTGTGGACTTCAACTCCCAGAATTCCCCATGCGGGCTGGGGAATTCTGGGAGTTGAAGTCCACAAGTCTTAAAGCTACCAAGGCTGGACATCCCTGATCTCTACCATATAAACATCTTAAGGGGGATCTGATGAGATTCCTTACCTGCACAGCCCATTGGTTCCAATTCTTCTCAAATAATTTAACTGGATTGCTAGAAGGTTAAAAAAAAAATAAAGCCAGGCCTGGGGGAGTGGGGAGCGCATTGCCTGGAAGAAGAAGGCGGTTTACATGTCCAGAGCCTTATTGGACCACATAGAAGGAGAAGGGGGTACTAGATATGTTCCCGGCCTTTGAGTTAATAAATATAACAAAGGCAGGATATAAATTAATTAAATAAAACAAGAGGGGCTCCAGGTATTTCTCTTTTGCTCATCCTCTGTAGGAAGAACAAGGGAGAGGTGATGTGACACTACTAGGCCTCTGAAGAAGGGGAAAGAAAGAAAGAAGAAGGTGCTACTGACTGAATTATAAGCATTTCTCTGGGTTTTTTTTTTTTAACTCCTTCTCAGTCATCCTGGGCACCACCACACCCCCCCTGCACTGCTCGAGGGGTGGGGGGGCGACCTCAGCTGCAGACCCTCCTGCAAGGCTCAAGATCCCAACTAAACTATGGGTGGAAAATCTTTCTCCAAAGAGAGAAGAAAACCACTGAGCTGGCCTTGGCCTGCTACAAAGTCCCCTCCACAGTGCAGAGGAGGAAGCGGGGAGGAGGGCACCTGGCCTGGACCACTGGGACCACTGCTCCCATCATCCTCTGCTCCTTCAACCGATACTAACTGGCAAAGCCTTGGAGATTGCCCTGGACTTTAACCCAACCTCTGAGGACGAAGCTAGTGACAGCCACCCTTCGGGGTGCCTTTGCCATCCACGCCACTCCAGGACCCCCCCCCCATGCCCACGGAAGCCGGGGCTCTCCTGCCCGGAGAAGAGCTGCGAACAGAGGAGCCAAGCGGCCTCCCCAGCAGCTGGCAACCGGAGGAGGCTCCAGCCAGGCTTCGGCAGGGAAGGGCCGCCTGGGCCTTCCTGGGCACGGAGCTCCGCAGCCTCCCGAAGCCCCCGCGGCGGTAGTTCCGATCTAAGCCGCGCCGCCTCGGGGGAGACGGGCGGAGGGTCTGCGAGGCCCCTCCGGTCCAGAGCAAGCCCCGGGCCCGTTGGAGGGAGGGGGGTCCCGTGGCGGCCGCGGCGAGGATGCTCCGCGCCGGCATCTCTGGCTCCCGAGCGCCGGCTGCGGGGAGGGAGCCGGGGGAGGGCAAGGCGGCGGTCGCAGGCACTGGGCGATCCGGGCACGGGGGGCCTTCTCCGAGCCCCCCACCCCTCCCGCAGGGTCCCCGGGGGCTCCTCCGGGACCGCGAGCAGCCAGCTCGGCGCGTGTATCGCGGCGCTCCAGCCGGGATTGGCGGGGAGGGCGGGGGGGGGAGAGGCAGGCCAGGCAAGGCGACGCCGCCGGGAAGGGCGGAGGTCAGCAGGCGGGCCCTCGCCCCCCCCGCCCCCCGGGGCCCCGCCGCAGCCCCCGCAGCCGCCCGGGCGGGGGCGTCCGGGGCTCCTCCGACTCACCAGAGCCTCCTCTTTAAGGGCAGGAGGCTGCCCCGGTTGGAGGCGGTCACCCCGATGGCCATCTGCAGCACCGTCAGGTACTTCTGGTACTTCATCGTGCCGCCGCCTCCGCCGCCGCCGCCTCCGCCGCCCCCGCCAGAGCCGTCGGACCCGTCGCCCCCCCGGTCCCCGCCGCGTCCCCGCCGCCGCCAGAGCCGCTCCAGCCGCTGCATGCAACCATCAAGGGGGATTTCCAGGCATCCGCCGCCGCCGCCGCCCGCCCTGCGTCGCGCGCCTCCCGCCCCGCCCGCCCGGAGCCCCCCCTCTCCTCCTCCTCCTCCTCCTCCTCCCCGGGGCTCCGCTCGCCCGCGCCGCCGCCGCCGCCCGCGCTCCCACCTTTCCCGCCCGCCCCCGCTGGGATTCCGCTTCCTGCTGGGCCGTTCACACGTGCCCTGCGCGTGGCAGGTGGGAAGGGGACGGCCCGGATGCGCCCGGGCTCCCTTGCTCCCGGCTGGGACGCCTTCGGGGCTCCGGGGCCTCTTCTGGCCATTGGGGGGGGGGCTCCGATGTCTGTTGGCAGAGTTTGGGCTTTCTGGTGTCCTTCCTGACTGGTCTTACACGGGGGGGGGGAGAGGAATGGGTCCAGGGTCCTTGGCCTGGGGGGTCCAGAAGGAATCCCGGGAAAGCCGTTCTGGGTTCCCACCCTGCAGAATGCGGTGGCTCCAGGCAAAACGGTTGGGTGGGTTCTAAGCCATGTAGGCTTCAATGCCCATCTCCGGAGTAGAGCTGGGTGTTAAATCGGCATTGCCATCAGACCATCAATGGAGCCCTAGACAACAGCCTCATCAAGGAGTCAGCAAGGAGAAAACCACACTCCCATCAACACTGACAAGGCAAGCCACTGTGTATCAATAGAGACCAGTCCCCTCCCCCCCCGCCTTTCTGGCATTGATGATGTTCCCTGGTTGGGTCATGAAACGTCTGCAAGGAAACAACCCAGCTCAGAGAGCATCCAGAGTTCAATCCAGAGCTACAGAGATTCTCTTCTATCACTTTTTACCATTTTCAGAACCACGGACAGGTCTGGAAATCAGGACTCTTAAGTGTTTTCAAGTGACATGGATTCTGGGGCTCCACATCATTGGAAGATCTTCCAGAAATGATAACTAACTTGGATGCCATCATCAACCCAACTCTCAAGGACATCCATGGACCATCTGAACAAGGCCCGTCTAATTCCCCTCATTTCACTGTGTGCTTTTCTCAACGAGAGGCTGAGCAGAGCCACTCAGGAGGTCTTTGACATGGGTAAGTTGGCAGCTGGTTTGGACCTAGAAGCAGGGGCATAAAAAAAATTAGGTGATTTTAGATGTCAAGTTGGGTGGACCTCAGCTCCCAGAATTCCCCAAACATCTTCAAGCTGCCATGGTTGAGAAGCACTGCACCAAAGATTGTTGAACTTGGCATCTACCATCAAAGGTGGAATATTCTTTCTACCTCTTTAGTACACAACAGAAATGAGCGACATGACGGCTGATGTGATGCTTGGCTTGGTTTCCTTATGACTATCTGGGCTGAACCTCCTTGTCCTACCTGGGACTGGGGGAGGGGGACTGAAGTCACATGTGCACAGCATAATGGAGAAGACAGTTTTAGAGCCTCGGACCAGGTCACGAAAACCTGAGCGCAGGTCCACACTCAAATTCCTGGAGCTTTCCCGAAATGATTTCACATCACCCCCTCCCTGGCTGTGGCAGTGAGAAAATGTTGAGGGCCTTCAGCTCCATGAGTGAAAGCAGATTCTCAAGATGTTACTCAACTCAAATTTCACATCCTTCGTTGCATTCAAACCAAGAAACAGATGTCAGAGGCAGGTTTTTTTTGTCCAGCTCGGCATAATTCAGAGGCACTGAGCCTTGTGATGCTCTGATATTATGAAGACTCTAATCGGTGCAGTCAGCATGGCTAATGGCCAAGGAGGATGAAAACCATAGTGCAAAACACATCTGGCAAGACAACCTGGCCAGGCTGCGTGGACACAGCACTTTTCAATTTCTCCTCTTTGCTCATCTGCACAGCTGCGCACTCCCCCCTCCCCCCACAATGAAGGACCTCATCCCTCTCCCACATCTACTATATCTTGGGTACCCCACACCCTCATCATTCTCCTTGCACATCTCTCCTTCTCCTGAATGCCGGGATGACTTCCTTGGACAGGATGCCCAGAGGAGACACACAAAATGGCATTTCACAACATTCCTCAGACCCCAAAGCGCTTTTTCAAGAGGCAACTGGACTTTCTTGAGTTTTTCTTTGAAGACCTTTCAATCCTCATCCAAGAAGCTTCTCCAGCTCTGCCTGGGTGGTGGGGAATAGATTCCTTGCAGACAGCTGGTCATTTGCCTTCTTGCAGTGTTTGTCAACCTTGACAATTTTAAGGCATGTGGACTTCAACTCCCAGAATTCCACAGCCAGCATTGCTGGCTGTGGAATTCTGGGAGTTGAAGTCCACATGCCTTAAAATTGCCAAGGTTGACAAACACTTTTAGAGATTCTTGAGGGCTTGTCTGTGTCCTCAGGGTGACCTGAGTAGTGCCAATGGGTGTGGAGCCTTCTTGGAACTGCTGAAACGACTGTGTGGCGGAGCTGTGCCTTCTGCAGGATGTATTCTGCCCTGGGTCCCTTCACTGTTGAAGACTGGCGTAGGCTGTTGGGGGTGGGTCTACGTTGTCTGAAGGGCAAATGGTTCCTGTATTCTGCAATTTTTCTGGAAATCCGTTCATATCATTTGAAGGGTGTTCATCCCAAAGTACATAGCTAAATTTCTATGGAGATTCTCAGTCATCCAGGTCATCTAGGACAGGGCTTTTCAACCTTTTCACCCATTGTACCACTTTTAGAATATGGCAACATCCGAGTACCACCAGTCACCTAGCAATGTGTCAAAAACTTGATGACCCCCCCAAAAAAGAAAAAAGTGATAAAGTACATGTAGTCCTCGACTTACAACAGTTCGCTTAGTGACTGTTCGAAGTTACAATGGCACTGAAAAAAGTGTCCCCCAAGCCACAGCCAAGCAAGACACCTGCCTGTCCGCCTGACCGCGCTCTTCCTCCTGTCCGAGGTTTCCATTGTTGTGAGCATTTCTGTTGAGGATTGGCAGCAGGGGTGGGGTGGGGGGTGTTTGGCTTTTATTCCCCCCGTCTGCTGGGTGGTTGCAGCAGGTTTTGGTCACTTCACATGACCCTGGGACACTGTGACCGTCATAAATATGAATCAGTTGCCAAGCATCTGAATGTAAATCACAAGACCCTGGAGATGCTGCAACATTCCAGCTGATTGGTGCTTCTTCTGGGCTCAGCAGAAGCGCCAGGAGCAGCGCCGAGCTCCAGCGTTGATCCTGGCGCTTCCGCTGAGCCCTGACAGCCCTGCAGCTCCAGCCATCTCTCACTCAGGCTTGTGCGGTGCTGCCACCAGTTTAGCTTATTCCCCTCCCCCGCTACTTTTCTAGGATAGTTGCATACCACCTGCCAGGTGCCAATGTACCACAGGTGGTAACCGTACCACTGGTTGTAAAGCCCTGATCTAGGACCCTCTCCTCTTGTGGGACCTGGTGAATATATGCCTGGTCATTTTTTGCATGCTTGCATTGTCTCACTGCCTCCTTAGAAAGTGATCTTCCACAACACTCTGGTCACAGGGATGGACTCTTTCCTGCACGATGTCCATCTCCATCATACTGGACCAGCTCCAGCAATCTGCCCTGTTTTCCATGAACGTTTAGCAAGAGCAAGAGCGCTTAGAATTATAGACCACGGTCCTCTTTAAGCGGTTTACAGAGTCAGTATGTTTCCCCCCAACAATCTGGGTCCTCATTATATCGACTTCGGAAGGGTGGAAGGCTGAGTCAATCTTGAGCCAGTGAGAATCGAACTGCTGGCAGTGGGCAGAATTAGCCTGCAATACTGCATTCTAACCACTGAGCCCATCAGCCACTGCCCTTCCCAACCCATGCTACCTTTCCAAGCACCTGTCCTGCTCTCTGCACCAGATTCTCCCATGGGGCTGGGACTACTTTTTCCAGGCTGGAGCTCTCCCCTATTACAACAGGATCCTGTGACAGTAGCCGGAACCTGGAGGCCGTGCCCTTCACCCCTTTCAAGCCCTGTCCTCATGGTGTTAATCTCATTAGGCAGGGCCCAGAATAGCCCCCTCTTATTCTAATCTGACCATCCCCCTTCACTGCTGTGAATCTATGAGGTGGTGGTTTGGAGAGCAGAGACTCTTGAGGGACCCAAGAACATCTCGGGTCATGTTCTACCATAAATGGGGGAGCTGGGATCCCAATCAGGACTATACCAGACCCTCAACAATACAAACCAAATAGCCAGGAATATAGAACATAGAATAATAGAGTTGGAAGGGACCTTGGAGGTCTTCTATTCCACCCCCTGCTCGAGCAGGAGACCCTGTGCCATTTCAGACAAATGGCTGTCCAGTCTTTTTTGGGAAAGCCTTCAGTGATGGAGAACCCACAACTTCTGGAGGCTTCTGAACTTCTGAACTCAGCTCCTCCCTTTACTAGAAAAGTGTGATCATCTGGAGATTTTTAAGGATAAGATGAGTGAATAAAAAGACTGATCCAGCCCTATAACTATCTATATCTATATCTATATCTATATCTATATCTATATCTATATCTATATCTATATCTATATCTATCTATCTATCTATCTATCTATCTATCTATCTATCTATCTATCTATATACACACACACACACACACGTATACATATATGTATACGTATACATATATATGTGTGTATGTGTGTGTGTGTAGGTCTTTGGTTATTCGGGTTTTCTCCCGCGTAAAATTGGAAGTGTCTTGGCGACACTTCGACGAAGTCCCATTCGTCATCTTCAGGCTGGTATTTTCAGCTTCGTGCTTCGAGGAGCAATGTGTGGTCTTAGCTGTTTCTTCCTTTTAACTGCCAGTGGAGGTATGAACTGATTGGGTGGGAGCTTGACTGTGTTCTGATTGGGTGGAGGTGTGTTCTGATTGGTTAGGGGTTTGGCTGTGCTCTGATTGGATGGGGGGTTGGCTGTGCTCTGATTGGATGGGGGGTTGGCTGTGCTCTGATTGGATGGGGGAGTGTTCTGTTTGGGTGGGGACTTTTTTGTGCTCAGGTTAGCCTGAGTTGCAGGGGGGGTTGAGATGGTGAGCTGCCTTGCTATTTTTTGGCTTCGCGTTCGTGGTCATGCCTCATCTTCATGGTGGATGTCAGTTTGCTTCATGTATGGATTGGAGGGGTTTAAAGTGGCTAATGATGTAGCTGTGGTCTGGCTTCTGGTTTGTGGTCATGCCTCATCATCGGTGTGGCTTTGGGTTTGCTTTTTGCATGGATGTGTGGTGGTGACATCCTGTGTTGTTTTAGTGAGTGTGGGTCTGGTGTCATTCTTAGTGTTAGGGAGTCGTTTGTCAATAAGGGCAGGTTTCCAAATGGCTGGTAGGCGGGAGGTATCATCTCGTTTGTTCATGCTGTGTGGGCGTTTTTCTATCTTGATGGCTTCTCTGATTATTCTGTTATTAAAATGTTCAGTTTTGGCAATGTTCTGGTATTTTTAAAGTCAATTTCATGTCCTGTGGCTTTAAGGTGTTGGACCAGGGAAGATGTTGGTTCCTCTTTTTTGACTGAGTTCTTATGTTCTTCAATGCGTGCACTTATTCTTCTGTTGGTTTGTCCGATGTATGTGGTGGGACAAGTGGTGCATGGGATTTCATATACTCCTTGATTTTCTAACTCAATTTTATCTTTGGGGTTTCTTAGGATGGTGGATATTTTTCTGTTTGTGCAGAATGCTGTTTTGATGTTGTGTTTATGGAGGATCTTGCTGATTCTGTCTGTGGTGCCTTTTATGTATGGGAGGAGGGCTTTGCCATTTTCTTGTTCTTTGTCTTGGATTTTAGTGGGGGTTTCTTTTTGGATTAGGTTTGTAATCTTATTTCTTTGGAATCCATTGGATGTTAGTACATTGGTGAGAGTGTGTAGTTCGATTTTTAGGTGTTGTTCGTCAGCTAAGCATTTTGTTCTGGAGATGAGTGTCTTGGCGACAGAGTTGATCTGTGCTGGGTGGTGGTGTGAGAGAGCGTGCAGATAGCGGTTTGTGTGTGTTTTCTTCTGGTAGATAGTGTGTCCTAGGGAGCCATTGGATTTCTTGTAGACTAAGACATCCAGGAAGGGAGGTTGGTTATTAGCTTCTGTTTCCATGGTGAACTGTATTTTGGGGTTTAGGCTGTTAAGGTGTGTGAGGAAGTTGTCCAGTTTGTCGTCTATGTATCTGAGCCAGAGTTTGGGTTTGTGATCCGATTTTTCTAGAGCTTGGGTTTCAAAGTGTTCCATGTAGAGGTTTGCAATGACAGGTGAGAGGGGTGGTCCCATGGGTGCTCCTTCTGTTTGTTTGTATTTTTGTCCATTATAGATGAAGTATGTGTTGGATAGGCAGTGGTTGGTCAGATCTAAGATGTGTTGGGGGGGTTATATTTGTTTTGGATAGCTGTCAAAGCTTCTTTGATAAGCACTTGGGTGAAGAGGGATATGACATCGAAGCTCACGAGTAGGTCGCTGGGCTGCAAGTTTTGTTTCTTTATGATCTCTATAAACTGGAATGAATTTTTTACGTGTGAGGTGATGGATTCTGCATAGGGCTGTAGTTGTTTGGCGAGAAATTTGGCTAGGTTTTGTAGAGGTGAGCCTATGGAGCTGACTATAGGTCTGAGTGGGGTTCCTTCTTTGTGTATCTTGGGGAGACCATAGAGTTTGGGGCATCTGAATGATTTCTCTCTGGGAATGATTCTTTGCTGGATCTCTTTGCTAATGGGGGAGGCTTTTATTTTGGATCTGGTGGTTTTTTCAGTTAGGTGGTGGGATCTGTGTTTAGGGGTTTGTATGTGGAGTCTTGGAGTAGGTTGGTTAATTTGGTTTGGTAGTCAGATGTGTTCATAACCACCGTGGCGTTGCCCTTGTCTGCTGGTAGGATTATTATGCTGGTGTCTTCTTTCAGGTTACGTAGTGCTGTCTGTTCCTCTTTGGGTAAGTTGCTTTTGGGTGGCTGGCTGGTGCAGAGGATGTTGGTGATTTCGAGTCTGATTCTGTTAGCGTCGTCGGGGTTGATTTTGGTCAGGCTGGTTTCAACTCCACATATAATGGTTTCAGTGGGGATGTGTTTGGGAGCGACTGCAAAGTTGAATCCTTTGGAAAGGACATTGGTTTTGGCTTTGGTGAGGATCCTATCTGAGATGTTATGCACTGTTTGTTTCATGTGTGGCTGTGAGGGAGGAGGGGTTTGTTTCTGGCGTTCTTGTAGTCTTCGGAGTTTGTTGGTGTGTGTGTCTGTCTTGAGGGTGGTCTGTGTTTCGGCTCTCCAGATGGCGAGTTGTTTGGATTTGTCCCAAAGTGTGGGGTGGATCTTGTTGCTGAGTTTGAGGTGAAGTGTGAGGAGATCTTTGTTAATTCGGTCTAGGAGGAATCTTTTTGTGTGAAGTTCATTTCTGATTAGGGCCAATTCTGTTCTTTTCAGGATGCGTTTGGTGGCTGCAGAGTTGGAGTGGAATTTTAGTTGGAAACATGTGGGGATTAAATTTTGATCTCGGCAGTTGCGTAGGATTGATATATATCAATCAGGTGCAACAAAGCTGGAACATAGTTCAAAAATAATACGAGTTTTTGTTATTTTACCTATGCATGAGAATCTGATCTACTGACAGCCAAGGCAAACTGGCACAGTCCACAGAATTTCCCGGGGCTGGACTTAGATCTCTTGTGGGAAAGTAATGACTCCAAACTGATTACGTCTTTGACCCCTCCCTCAGGCTCAGCCTGATCATCTCCTACAACAGAGCCCCATTATCATCCCCGCAGCAGCCCATAATAGCATCCTTGCCCTTTCTATAACCTCTTGGATTTATTATAGGTTTTAGAAGGCCAACAAGGGCAGGTCTCAGCTCGGGGGGAGGGAGGGGAAGCTGACCCACAGCACAAGTCCACAGGGCAGGTAATGGAGCAAACTTTTAAGCAAACTGTTGGGTAAATCCAGCGAACAAGGGTTTAAGGAATAAGTTGTGCATCCTCCAAAATTGAATCAGGAAGACTTCAGATCTCCTGTGTGCACCTGTCAGCTATCCATGAAAGCAGCCCGACTTTTTAAGATTTCTGCAACTTTCCCACTGCGAAAGGTTGCAGCTGCTTTAAGAACTTGACTCATCGTGTCTGACCTTCTGGGGGTTTTATTTTTCCCAACCTTGGCTTTCTTCTGATATTTTATGTTTTATTCTGCATTTTACTGCAAGATACCTTGAGTCTTATTAGGCAGAAATCCACTAAACAAGAGGACCAACACAACCATCGCATGGAATGAGAGGATCGTTGAAACACACTTTTATGAGCAGCATGTAAATACAATTCTGGCATTGCTTTGGTTTTAACCCACCATTTCTAAAACGCAGGGCCTCGGGACTCTCTCTTTCTCAATCTTACTGGCAAATTTTACTCTAGGAATCAGAATTGCTACCTCTGGAGCTGGGGTGTGAAAAAAAGTCACCTGCATTTGAATTCAGATGAGCTGTTCCTCTCTCTTCCAACCACCAGTGTGGAGAGAAAAAGAGAGCACCAATGTGGTTTTCAAAGAAACCTTGAATGCTCCCAGCAGCTCTCGGGCGTTGCTGCCATTAAAGAAAGCATCTTTTGCAGCTGGGCTGCAGTCCAACTAAGAGCTCTGAGTCTTTATTTCTCAGGGAATCAGTGGGTCTCAGGTGGACATTTGCTGGAGTCTGCAGCGAGAGAGACATCCAGAGCGTCAAGGTGAGGCAGAAAACACAGCAGGGCCAACGGCGCTGAATGGGACGGAACAAACCTGCGGGGAATTTCAGCCCCCAAATGGTTAATGGGGGTTCTTAGCTTGGGGGACCCTGGCTGGGAACCCACATTCTGCATCTTAGATGGATGGTTAGAGGACTCTTAGATATCCATCCTTGAAACAAGGTTAAGAGGAACTGAAGAAAGCCATGGAAGGTTGGAAGAAGTGTGCTGGATTAAGTGTGTGGCTTCACAGAACACAGACTCCTAGGGCTGAAAGGGACCTTGGAGGCCTTCTAGTCCAACCCCCTGCTCAAGCAGGAAACTCTACACCAGGGCATTTCTCTGAACATGCACATTTTTTGTTTCCAAACTCACCAATGTACAATACTTGTTTAAGGCTTTCAAAAGAGAATGGTGCCTTCTTTTTATAAATATCAATCCTTTTTTGCAGCTTTCCCTAACATAAAACACTGCGGGATTGCATTGGCCATCAACAAAAGAGAATATTTGTGGCTCAGATTTGGAATGAGGAGTCCTTACTGCTCTCTGAAAACAAGCAAGCTCAGAGAGCACTAAGGACCCCTCAAAATGTGGCCCTTTTGAAGGAGGACTGCATTTCCATACATCAACTCATCCAAAAATGCGCAACTGAATTACATGCCCCTTCAAGACTAGGTGAATTTCTCCCATGTTCAGAAAAAGATCTACTCCTCAATGAGAATTAGTACCTTGAAGCAATTGTCCTCTGAAGCTGTTACAGGATTTGTTTTTCGCATGGTGCGAGTCACAGGGCTGGGCTTTCTGTTTATAAAAGGAGCATAAGCAGGAGGGGCTTATGGAGGACAGAACCAATGACGGACTTTGACTGTAAGAAGCAAAAACAGACTTGCCGAAAGGAAGAACAAAAATAGATCTGTAGACTTCTCTCCTATCAGTCCAACCCCAGGTGGACTGAAGTAACAGCCAGCACGGAAGCAGCAGCCAGTGGTTTAATGCAATGACCGAGGTTTGTTGCAATGACAAATATCCCCCCCCCCCGTTTGGCTTTGTACAGCTTTGGCCTTCCAGTAAATGCATCTGACACAACTTGCAGTCTAGAAGTTAGGGACCATCTCTTTTTCCACGACTGCACACGCCAAAGATCAAAACACAGAAATGCTTGTTTTTGTTTCTTACCACCAAAATTGCAGGAATTTGGATAGATTTGGATAGCACAGGGGCTGGCTAAAATCCTTGAGGGGCAAAGCCAGATGCAACATTTTTTGCTATGGACTCACTTTGCTAAAACAAACAAACACACAAACAAAGCCACCCATGTAACCCAATGCTTAGAGCAAAAGGTCCCTTGCAGAGGTAATAGCATCTTTTTTAAAAAAAAAAATCTCAGTTGCTGGGCATCACAGTTCTTGCAGCCTGATGTTCTGGAAAGAGCGGTGGACAATGTTTGAATGTCAACTTCTCTGCCAAACTGTCATTAATTGAGAATAATGCTAATAGACGATTTGACAGGATTGTTGCCATGACTCAAAAAATAAATGTTTAAAAGCTCAAGAGTTTTTTTTTTTCTTTAGTGGAATTTGCCAAGCTGAGGAAGCCACCGAGGTTCTGTTTTGGGTGAGAGAACCCAAAACAGCAAAAGTGGCATGCTTCAGGTCTTCTGGCACCTTCTCTGTCATTGTGCCTGTTCTACAGGCGAGCATCATGTTTTATAGCAGGGCTTTTCAACCAGTGGTACGGGTACCACCTGTGGTACTTTGGCACATGGCAGTTGGTACGTGAACATCTTAGAAAAGTGGTAGCAGGGGAGGGGAATGAGCTGAACCGGTGGCAGCACTGCACAAGCCTGAGCGAGAAATGGCTGGAGCTGCAGGGCTGTCAAGGCTCAGCGGAAGCGCCAGGATCAGGGCTTCTTCGGGGCTGTCAGGCCTCAGTGGAAGTGCCAGGATCAGCGCCAGGCTCCAGCTGGAGCTTGACGCTGATCCTGGCACTTCTGCTGAGCCCAGAAGAAGCGCCAATCAGCTGGAATATTGCAGCCTCTCCAGGGTCTTGTGATTTACATTCAGATGCTTGGCAACTGATTCATATTTATGATGGTCAGAGTGTCCCAGGGTCATGTGAAGTGACCAAAACCTGCTGCAACCACCCAGCAGACGGGGGGGAATAAAAACCAAACACCCCCCCACCCCCGCTGCCAATCCTCAACAGAAATTCTCACAACAATGAAAACCATGGACAGGAGGAAGAGCGCCGCTGGGCGGGCAGGCAGGTGTCTTGCTCGGTTGTGGCTTGGGGGGCACTTTTTTCAGTGCCATTGTAACTTCGAACAGTCACTAAGCGAACTGTTGTAAGTTGAGGACTACCTGTACTTTATCATTTTTTTCTTTTTTTTTTTTGTTCATCAAGTTTTTGACACCTTGCTAGGCGACTAGTGGTACTCGGATGTTGCCATATCCTACAAGTGGTACAATGGGTGAAAAGGTTGAAAAGCCCTGTTTTATAGCACATGCATGTTGAGGTTAATAAACTGAATGTGTCCTGCTGAATTTGTACGTACGGTAGATCCCAGCAGAACAATGTGCAAACTCTGGTTGAGAGATTTGCTCAACATGTAAACCAACCGATTCTAGCTTATTTAACAAACCATGGTAAAACATGCTTAGCTTGAGCCTGGGGGAATGTCGTGCCCACCATGTTTTCTACACCATGTTCAAAATCAAAACTGCCCATCGGAGAGAAAAAAAATGGCAACCAGTGAAAGCAGACCCTGCCACTCAGAAAAGTCTGTCTCCCCTGAGTTTGGTGTCTTCCTGGTGTTTTTCGATCTCCTTTTCTCTCCCAATTCATTCTTAATCTTGACCTTAACTGAACAGAGTTGGAAGGGTTCCTAGAGGTCTTCTAGTCCAATCCTCCACCCAAGCAGGAGACCCTATACCAGTGGTTCTCAACCTTTTTAATGCCGCGACCCCAACCAGTTGTAAGTTGAGGACTACCCAACCGGTCGTAAGTCAAGGACTACTCAACCGGTCATAAGTCGAGGACTTTCCCTGTCCAGGAGCGCCATGCATGCGTGGTGCCGCCCCGTGCCGGCCGAGGCGTAGCTGGCAAGCGGCAGAGATGGAGCAGGCCAACCACTGGGTGGGCCACCAGCTGGCCCAGCCCAAGGAAGGTAAGGCACCCGCCGGGCCCCACGTGCACCAGCAACCTTCCCTGCGCCCGCCGGCCTCCCACCTCCCACCCCTGGCCCTCTTTTATTTAAATTTTTAGTAGTTGCTCAGCAGGGAGAGGTGGAAACTTCCAGACAGCTCACCTTCGCTGCAGACAACTTGCAGCACTGTTTGCAGAATGGGACTTTTGGTGGGCTCAGCAGGGCAGAGACAGCCTGGACAATTCCTATTGGCTTTTGAAAGCCAATCGAATTAGACTCTATTCAAGAGAGTCTATTCTATTGGCTTTCAAAAGGCAGTAGAATAAAAAGGAGTAGCACAACTAAGGAAAAGGGGGAAAAAATGGCGGATTGCATTGTTTGGCGACCCTCGTGAAATGGTCGTTCGACCCCAAATGGGGTCCCGACCCACAGGTTCAGAACAACTGCCCTATACCATTTCAGACAAATGGCTGCCCACTCTCTTCTCAAAAACCTCCAGTGATGGAGCCCCCAGAATTTCTGATGGAGTGATAAGCCCCCTGTGTTCTGAGCTACTGGATCAGCTCTGCCCTTAGTTGGGTGTTCAGAGAAAATGAGGCCAGCATCGTAGCAATTCGTAGGAGGACAAAGTTGGGTGTGGCATGCAGTCCATATTTCCTGACTTGCTTGTGCTATGGACAAGAGTATTTCATTCACAGGGCTGTAGGAAAATTTGGAACCATGGTGGGATTGGAAGAGGAGTTGTCTTCTCCTGTCCCTCAAGCACCCAGGTCTTTGGGGCTGGGCCTGTTCAGTGCCGTCCCATTCCTCTCCTGGAACGATGCTGTAGCATAAACTAATGGAATGCGCCATCTTGTTGGAAGAAGCACCTTCCTGCTGGAGAAATGAATTGCTGTCGCTGGAGGCGACAGGTTTGAACAGATCCACTGAGTTCCCAGAACTGTCAGCGAACTCCTGTTCCTGTGATCTGGGCAGGGAAGGAACTGCTAAGACAGAAATGCAGGGAGTTGTGAGTTCATCTCAAGCCATTCCAACATTTATAATTCTTTATTTTCATTCCTTGTTCTGCTTTCTCCTGAGGGCCTCCTGCAGAGCTCTCCCAAAAAAGGTTATTTGAGTTGCTTATATGTGAGATAGGTCACTTCCATCATGCTGGACAAACAGCCCTCTGATGATTTTTGCGAAGGTTTATTCCTCCCGAGGTAATCGTTGAAGGGATTGATGGATCCATAGTCCCACTTAAGATATTTGGCAGCATTTAAATCATCGTAAAGTCAGGACACTAACCAGCTTTGGCTTGAAGCTGGATTGTTTGGAAACTAATCGTATTTCTAAACACACATCAGGACAAGCGGACATTTCTGTCATCCAAACCTTTGTGTTAGCTTACAAGAATCCTGAATATTCTGCAGACGATCTAACCGAGGCAATCAGTTTTATTTTTTAATTTAAGCTATTCTTACCTCGGCTTACTGAATGAAGCTGAGGGGCTTTTTAGTACAAGATATCCCAAACCCAAAAGTTACATGATAGCCCAAAGCAGCATGCAAAAGTCTCTACCTTTTAATAAAAATTCTCAGTCAGAAAAGACGCCACAGCTATCCCTCAACTTATGAACATAATTGGACTTTTGCACAGAAGCGATGGGGTCACTGAGTGGTGCCTGAATTTTGATAATGTGATGATTTTAAGTTTCAGGACCAGTCAGAGGTCACATTTTTCAGCACTGTCATAGCTTTGAATGGTTGCTAAATGAAGGGTTGAAAATCAAGGACTATCTGCATTGTACATTGTGATTTAATTTAGCTCAACGTGATTTGAGCGAGTATCTTTCTGAGAGGAAGTAAATTTCCGAATACTCCAAATCATCCAAAGCCTACTGGAGCTCTTTGAGGTCTTCTATCACTTGGGAAAGCAATCCCTTAGAATGGGTGGAAGTCCAACGGGCGGGCGTACCTCAAGGAGAAGAAGGAGGGTTTTCTTCAGAAAAGGAGTAAGGTCTCACAACTCATCTTCAGATGGCTACCAGATGAGTTAGTTAATTACATTAATACAGTACCATCTAGTGGCCAGACCCAACCAGATTCAGATAGGTGGGGCTCCTGCTTGACTCATAAGCCTCTTTAGAGAAGAAGTCAGTGACCAACACAAGACAAACAGCGGGTAAGTGATCTCATCTCTTGCTGGAGAAGAAGCAGATGCAGGACCTCCAATCTCCTCAGAAAAACCTGGGGCTTGGGACACAAGAGCCGGAAGGCAGCAGAGGCTGGTCTCCTCCATCATCCAGGAGACCCACGAGAAGTTGTAGCCTTTGCTTTTCCCAGAAGGACATCATGGCTGGGGGAGAAGAGCCATCTCAGCCTCTGCTGTGACTGTGACCGGTTCCCTGCTCCAGCCTTTGCTGTATTCGTCCCTCTCTGTCCGGTTTTTCATTTTACATTTTGCATAGGGAACTGTGGGCCAGCAGAAATCTTTCAGCATTAGCACCGTGCGTAGAAAAAAAGCTGTTATAAATAATAATGGGAACAATAATACACAGTCCATTGTGTTGACTCAGCTCCCGGTGACGCATCTATGGTGTTTTCTTGGCAAGGATGTGGAAATCGTTTGTCATTGTCTTGCCAGAGATATTTTTGAGCTCCTGGTGTAGATTGCAGCCATTAGATCCCTTGATTGTCACCATTTAAGCTCTAACCAAGTTCATCCCTGCTTAGCTCTTTGGGATCAACTAATGACACTTGGCTGGTGTTGGCTAGAGAGATGATGCCTGCTGGCTGCAAGAGAAATTGGGCGATACCCAGTGGCGCAATCCCTTTGTCAGGCTGGGAATAATGGGAATTGTAGTATAGGATATTTGGAGGGCAACTGGTTGGGGGGGGGGAAACAGTGAGGAGTAGCATTCCTGTTCCTGATTTAATCCAGACATTTCAAACCACAATTCTAGATAAAGTAAGCTCATACACTTGCAAGTCTTAGTTACTTTCACCATGGCTGGTTGAATAAGCCATAATGGCTGAATGGTATGCAGAATGGTAAGCCATGATTTATGTTTCAAAAAGGCTGGTTTTACACAGTCAAAATCAAATCCAGTATATTTGGCTTAAGGTAGTAGTGGAACCTGGTTAATATAGCAAACAGCAAAAAAAGGCAACCTTAAACTAGGTAAATAGATGATTTTTTTCCAGAGACAGTTGTAATAAGTAAAAAAATGTTATTTGGTAAACAGAGTAGCTGTATGATTAATATTTGCTTTGCATGTTCTTTTTTTGTTTGTTTGTTTCTTAAGTATTTCTTACAGGTTCCTTCCTACTGATCCTAGTCCCGGCATAGTTATATTTATAGACCAAATTGGTTGCTTTTAATTGGCCAGCCAGTTGATAAGAGAAACTGTTACCGTGGTTTTTGGTATAGTGTGAATTTATGCAGGCAGCATATTTGCTCAGCTTTGGGTTATATTTTGACATTATAACAAAGTATACAAATCCCTTTCATTTTGCGCATTTCCTTGGAGGAAATTCTTCTTATCAGGAGTCATCACCCAAGTCCAGCTAACAAATATCTGAATATTCAGAATTTTCTCTCTTGACGTTGCGGAAAATGGGAGTCTCCCCAATGATCTGATAGGTTAGCGTTGCTCAGTTGTGGCCACTTTAAGACGTGTGGACTTCAACTCCCAGAATTCTCCAGCCAGAATTCTCCAGAGAGGACCACCAAATCCTTATCTGGAACCACCACATATTCACTAGTTAAAAAGGTGCTTGCCTTTCATAGCTTTGATGGCGCCACAACTTTCTGAAGCTGCACTAACTCTTTTTCTGTATTCCCACCTGCCATTCTGCAAAGCAACTTGCTGGCTCAAAGCTCATCCTTTCCCCATCTTCTACTTAGGCTGCAGGGATTAGGGGCAGGGGTAGGCAACCTTGGCCCTTTTATGACTTGTGGACTTCAACTCCCAGAATTTCTGAGTTAGCCTGGCTGGTTCAGGAATTCTGGGTATTGAAGTCCACAGTCATAAAAGAGCCAAGGTTGCCTATCCCTGGATTAGGGGCAGGGATGGGGAGAAATGCCTCCTGTTTATTGAACATTCATAGCATGATAAAAAAAAAACACCATATTTTACAATTGTGCAAACTGGAAAAATGTGGGTGGACAGGGGGAATAATCCGGCTTTTAACCTGTGTTTGTTGAAGGGATGGTTTAGCGGGTCCTCCGATAAAGAGTTTCCTTCCATATCACTGGTTTCGCTGGGATTGTGGCTGTCCATTTCTGAGACTCTTCTCATTTTGCGTTTCTCAGGGGTCTCCTCCAAGGAAGTCTGGGAAAGCCCACCTGGATGGGGAGAAATTAAATTATAATTATGCCTCTAGAGCAGTGTTTCCCAAACTTGACAATTTTAAGGCATGAGGACTTCAACTCCCAGAATTCCACAGCCAGCAACGCTGGCTGTGGAATTCTGGGAGTTGAAGTCCACATGCCTTAAAATTGTCAAGTTTGGGAAACACTGCTCTAGAGCAGGGGTCCTCAACCTTGGCAACTTTAAGACTTGTGGACTTCAAGTCCCAGAATTCCTCAGCCAGCAAAGGACCCCTGCTCTAGAGACCTCCATATTTAGGGGCCCACAATAAAAAAATACAGTGCTGGGTGACCTTGGGCCAGCCATTTTCTTTCAGCCCTAGGAAGGAGGCAATGGCAAACCATTTCTGAAAAACCTTGCTGAGAAAACTTTTCCAGGCAGTCTCTGAGAATCGGACATGATGGCGCAGAAGAAAATTAAAAGTCTGAAAACCAAATTCTGTTCTAGAGAGACTGGAGTTTGCCAAAGGGAAAAAGAAGGGAAGGGAGGGAAGTGCAGTGGGACATCCTCACTTGTGTGCTTGGATAGTGTGACGTAACACACTAAGTTGGTAAATGCCGGAATCCCCTTGAGGGGCTTTATGATCCCTCCTGCTCATCAATATCTTGAGCCGGCCTGGTAAATTATCAGAGACGGTGATGGAGAGAGCCACACGGCCTTCCCTTCCGAAGGAAATCAAAAAGAAATCAAAAGGAAATCCTGTATAACTGGATTTTTTACGGAACGAAGAGGGTAAGTTGAAAATCACGAAATAGTAAGTGATGTCTCTCTCTTGAGGCAATAAATACATGCTTGGTGGGCAAGTAGCTCTTAGAATTAAACAGATTGCCATAGAAACCCCACTGAGCTTTTTTTCCTGGGTTTTATTTGACGTGTGCAGCTAAGATCACAAAACTCCATTGCACAACCTTTAAATAAATCAGTGTCTCCCACTTAGTCTACATCCTAGTAATATCAATGCTCGTGAATGAAAAAGAGTCTGGCTATCAAGCCACTGGACCCAGGTAAGTATACAACATAGGGCTGGATTTCCCAATGACCTGTTTACTAAGGAGTGAACCCACTGAATGTAATGCACGGGAGTGTAATATTAAGGTGACTGAGATTCTGTCAGATAAACAAAGTAATAATAATAACAACAACAACAACAATAATAATAGTAATAAAGTTGGAAGGGACCTTGGAGGTCATCTGGTCCAACCCACTGCTCAGGCAGGAAACCCTATACCATTTCAGACAAATGGCTGTCCGGTCTCTTCTTAAAAACTTCCAGTGTTGGAGCATTCACTGCTTCTGGAGGCAGGTTGTTCCACTGGTTAATTGTTCTCACTGTCAGGAAGTTTCTCCTTAGTTCTCGGTTGCTTCTCTCCTTGATTAGTTTCCACCTGTTGCTTCTTGTCCTGCCTTCAGGCGCCTTGGAGAATAGCTTGACTCCCTCGTCTTTGGGGCAGCCCCTGAGATGTTGGAACACTGCTATCATGTCCCCCCTCGTCCTTCTCTTCATTAAACTAGACCTACCCAATTCCAGCAGTTGTTCCTTATATGCTTTAGCTTCCAGTCCCCTGATCATCTTTTTTGCTCTTCTCTGCAGTCTTTCTAGAGTCTCAGCATCTTTTTTACATTGTGGTGACCAAAACTGGATGCAGTATTCCAAGTGTGGCCTTGGAATACTACCTTCATGTGATCTTGATTCTATCCCTCTGTTAATGCAGCCCAGCACTGAGTTGGCTTTTTTGGCAGCTGCAGCACACGGCTGGCTCCTATTTAAGTGATTGTCTACTAGGACTCCAAGGTCCCTCTCACAGTTACTACTATTGAGCAAGGTACCCCCTATACTATACCTGTACATTTGGTTTTTCTTGCCTAAATGTATTGTCTTCTGAAGGTCACCAGCTAAAATCAAATATTCTAATCTGGGTAGTGAGGACTGACCTATCTGCCATTGTGCATGAGATACAGCTGTCCTGGGAGCTCACCTACCCATTTCCCTTCTCTGGCAGAGTTTGCTTTAGCAGCTGTGGACCATTCCTTTCTTTCATCTTCTTGATTTAGCCTACTGTAGTTGCATAGAGTCACACACCTCCCAACTTAGCAGAATTGACTTTTTCCTCTTGGTTAGACTTTCATACTCTTCCTTAACCAGACACCTTCCTGATGTCTGGATTTCTGTTTCCCCTAAAGCCTTTGGGGATGTTGGAAGCAGCTGCCCAAATAATCTTGGAGAAGCATGACATCAGAAAAGATTGATCTGTCACCATGGCAACGTAGCTGCAAATTGACAACTAATAATTTATTTGAAATATTAAGAACTGGCTAATGTATTAGAACCAGACAATTCTTTCCTTGTCATCCAGAAAGGCTGAGAAATAAAATGGATGGATAGAGGATGGGTGGATAGATAGAAAATACGATAGACAGACAGACAGATAGATAGATAGATCAAAATAGAGATTGATAGATCAAGATAGATAAGATAGAGATTGATAATCAAGATAGACACAGATAGATCAAGATAGTCAGATAACATAGAGATTGATAAAGATAGATAGATCAAGATAGATAATTTGATAGATAGATCAAGATAGCTAGCTAATTAGCTAGCTAAAGATAGATAGATAAGAGAGATTGATAGATCAAGATAGTTAGATAGATAGATAGATAGATACTGATCCTTAGATGAAAAGATAGATAGAAGATAGATAGATACTGTAAGAAAGATAGAGACTGATAGATCAAGACAGATAGATAAGAAAGATTGATAGATAGATAAATCAAGACAGACAGACAGACCCCTTGATGGACCTTGTTCCTCTTCAGGGCTTCGTGCTTCTTTCAAAGAGGCTCTACCCCAAGAGCGAGTCCTGCCTGGCAGAGCGAAAGTAATTCCTAATTATAGACTGGAGGGGTGTGAAAAGGCAGCGCTGCTGATCAGCCTCCTGGCACGTTTCCGAGAGGGAGCTGAGGGAGCGGGGAACTTACCTTGAGCGTCTAGGAGAAGGGAAAGGAGCCAGTGTGGGCAGACCTCCTCCAGGATGGAGCAGAAGGCCGCCAAGGCCCCGGGACCTTTGCCGGTCAGCTTCTCCAGCAAGGAGGCCGCTTGCTCCCGGCAGGACACCACCTCTAGGTATTCCTCCCAGGAAAAGACCTTCTTGTAAAGCAGAGGGGACAGCACTTTCTCCACATCCAGCTCCTTCACAATCCTCTCCCGCTGGTTGCTTAGGATATTGTCGAACCAGCGATTCCAATCCCGCCTCTCCTTCTTTGCCGGCTGTGCGGAGTTATAAAACCAAGGCCGGGCCGGCAAACCGAACATGTTTGTGCTAAAAATAAGAAGGAGAAAAAGGGAGATTCTTAAGTCTGTCTCGTCGGCTCAGCTGCCTTCAGCAGGCAGTGATTCACAAGAGTCAGCACAAGGTGAGCAGAAGCACCTGGCTGGCCGTCTCCTGGCCCCATTTACGCTCATGCAAAGGGACGGCATCGACACACGCCCTATGGCAGACCCTAAGAGGATTACTGGTGCTCATTAACCCTCTGGAAGCATTAATAGGCATCACCACCAGCCTGACCGGGAGACACAGGGCAGGCACCCAGAGACTGGGACTTTTAGGTGCGGCATTCTAGCAGAGGCACCTTTGCAGATTCGTTGCAAAGCCCAGAAGGTTACCTGAACAGGTACAAAACCGAGAGAGAAGGACGCAGCGTCTGTGGACAATCCCCCAATTGCCCAGAATCCAAATTACAGACAGTCCTCGACTTCCTGCAGGTTGTTTAGTGACCGCTCAAAGTTGCAACGGCGCTGAAAAACATGACTTGCGACCGTTTTTCACAGATACGACCGCTGCAGCATCCCCGTGATCGGGTGATCAAAATTTGGACGCTTGACGACTGACTCACATTTATGATGAGTGGGGGAGGGGTCACATGATCCCCCTTTTTGCGACCTTCTGTCAAGCAAAGTCAGTGGGGAAAGGCAGATTCACTTAACAACCCGGGTTGCTAACTTATCGGCTGCAGTGGTTCACTTAACAACCGAGGCGAGAAAGGTGATAAGATGTGGGGAGGGGGGCAAAACTCACTTAACAAATGTCTCACTTAACAACAGAAACTTCAGGCTCAGTTGTGGTCGTAAGTCGAGGACTAACGGTATAATTCAATTTGCAATTCAGGACTGTTGTATGGCCCTTCAGGGTCGATTTATGTATTTATGTATTTATGTATGTATGTATGTATGTATGTATTTATTTATCACATTGTGTTTGCACATTTACACAAAAATAGATGAGTCTGTTTGGCTGTCGGTGGCTGTTTTCTTCTTCGAAAGGCAGAAATTTGGAGAGGAAACTTCACATTTCTAACAATTAGCGCTCGGCACCATTAACATTAAGGGTGTGTTCCACCCCAGGTGGAATTAAGGGGTGCTTGTTAAAGCAGACTTTATAAATACTACCTACTTAACGAATTAGGATTAAGGGGAGAGAATCGCACAATTCCTGTCAGGGGTAATTATGCACCGGGCAGACACCCTCAGGAGGTGTAAGCCTCTGCGGTTGGCTTTAGTTTTTACAAAATGACACCCCTGTCTCCACGAAGAGGGGCTATCTTTGGCCTGGGCCAGCTTCTTGTTGAATAGAATAGAGCTGGAAGGGACCTTGGAGGTCTTCTAGTCCAGCCCTCTGCTCAAACAGGAGAACCTACACTATCTCAGACAAGGGACTATCGAGCTTCTTCTTGAAAATCTCCAGTAATGGAACGCCCATGATTTCTGGAGGCAAGCAGTTCCACTGGTTAATTGTCCTCACTGTCAGGAAGTTTCTCCTTGTACTAAACTTCTGATCTTCCTCACACATAAAACACACACACACACACACACACACACACACACACACACACACACACATTGCAGCATCAGCATCTTTTCAAAAGCATCTCTGCATTCTCCTTTGCAAAGCCCTAACAGTGTGGGCAGCTTTCAGTCAGGCCGGCTAAGGAATTCTGGGAGTTGAAGTCCACTCGTCTGAAAGCTGCCAAGGTTGGGAAACTGAGGTAATGGATGCTGAAATAGTTCTGTCCTTTCAATTTGGAGGGGAAGATGTGTGGATGTGTGTGTGTGTTTGTGTCCCAAAGAGGCTTTTATTTGCCGTTGTCTTCGGTATTTCAGATTTTTAATGCGATTCTAATAGCTTTTTTTCAGTTTTTGTGAGGTTTTGCACCCCGTGGAGCTTGTCTCATCCAGCAATACACATTTTTCCCTGCTTATTATTATCTTTCTTCCCTTTAATATGTCCCACTTTGAAAACACGCTTGCCTTGCAGAGGTGGCGAATCCTTAATCTTAGGAGAAAAGAAACACTGAAGGGATAAAAAGAAATTCTTGAGGCCTCTCCCACCTAGGGAGCCTTAGAAATCTGCCCCCTTGTAATTACAGTATCCTTATCCCTAGTGATTTATTAATTGTGGTTTAAGTTCTTGTATGTTGTCGCTTTGACGTAACTTTTGATTTTGTGGGGCCACCCAGACTCGGCTGCGGTTGGGTGGCATCAGAATGGGATGAGTAATAAATTTGAGGCTATGGTCACAAACCCTTCCTCTTTCCTTGTCTGCAGCCCACACAAATCTTCTCCAGCTGGGAATGCAAGAAAGGGTTGCCACCTTCCCTGCTACTTGGAAAGAAATAACAGAAGGAGGTCTTCTAGTCCAACCCGCTGTTCTGGCAGGAAACCCTATACCGTTTTGGACAAATGGCTGTCCAGTCTCTTCTTTAAAATGTCCAGTGTTGGAGCAACCACAACTTCTGGAGACAGGTTGTTCACTGGTTAATTTTCTAACTGTCAGGAAGTTTCTCCTTAGTTCTAGATTGCTTCTCTCCTTGATGAGTTTCCATCCATTGCTTCTTGTCCTGCCTTCAGGCGCTTTGGAGAACAGCTTGACTCCCCTCCTCTTTGTGGCAGCCCCTCAAATATTGGAACACTGCTATCCTTAATCCTTCTTTTCATTAAATTAGAGGTATCCAATTCCTGCAGCCGTTCTTCATGTTTTTAGCCTCCATTCCCCCTAGGACAGTGTTTCTCAACCTTGACAATTTTAAGGCATGTGGACTTCAATTCCCAGAATTCCACAGCCAGCATCGCTGGCTGTGGAATTCTGGGAGTTGAAGTCCACATGCCTTAAAATTGTCAAGGTTGAGAAACACTGCCCTAGGAGAAAGAGGAAAAATGGAAAGTGAAAAGATGGGGAAAGGAGGAAGGAAGGAGGGAGGGAAAAAGAGAGAGACGGAGAGACGTGGCAGACATGGGATGGGCAGATTCCCCCATATCTTCTCAGGTCCTGGTGGCCTCACTGGTGTCCACCCATGCTGAAGTTGTGGGTGCTCCATCACTGGAGGTTTTCAAGAAGAGACTGGACAGCCACTTGTCTGAAATAGCATTGGGTCTCCTGCTTGAGCAGGGGGCTGGACTAGAAGACCTCCAGGGTCCCTTCCGACTCGCTGATTCTGTTAATTCTTCTCGCCATCCGATGGCTTCATTCCTTTCCTCTTTGACAGGGGGAAAACCAGAGCAGGAGACAAAAAAAAATGTCTGCAGGGTCACCTGAGGCCCCCAAATTTCCCACAGGAATCCTACCCTGGCACGGTTTTTTCCTTCACATCTCTGGAAAAGGGGGGGGGGGGTCCAAGAAGTCAAGATGGCTGCCAGGGTCGCCCCTGCCTTCTGCTGAGGGAGGCCCAAGTAAAGGGGCGGGGCTCCAGGGACACGCCCCCCTCGTGGCCTTCGGAGGGCCCGCAGGGGTCCCGCCCACTTTTCCCGCTAAGCGATACATTATTGCGGTTCCTTCCTTCCTTCCTTCCTTTTTCTCTCTCTCTCTCGTTCCCTCTTTCTCTTTCCTTCCTTTTCTCTCTCTCCTTTTCTCCTTCCCTCTTTCTCCTTCCTTTTCTCTCTCTTTCTCTCCTTCTTTCCTTCCTGGGGGCGGCCAGCGTCTCAATCAGCCCGGCCGGGCCCTCCTCCTTCCCCGCCCGGGCGATGGCGGCGGCGGCGGCGGCGGCGGCGCGGCTGGCCCGGCAGGAGCGCGAGGTGCGGGGCTTGGCGGCCGAGGTGGTGCGGCTGAAGGAGGCCTCGGCCTGGGCGTCCCCCGAGCGGCCGGGCCCGGAGCTGCGGGCGCTGCGGGAGGAGAACGAGAAGCTGCGCTACCGTCTCCACCACCTCCGCCGCAGCCTCGCCGCCGAGCAGGGCCGCCAGGTGGGTGAGCCCATCACCCCCGGCCCCTGGGGAGGGGGAGCGGAGAGCGCAGCTCCCACCTTTCCCCGGGCTAGAGGGGGCACAGATTGCAGGTCCCATCGTCCCCAGCCTCTTGGTGGAATGGACGGTGCGTCTCCCACCACCCCCGGCCTAGAAAGAGACAGACTGCAGCTCCCATCATCCCCAGCCCCGAAGGGAAAGGAACGGCGCAGCTCACACCATTTCCCAGCCTAGAAGTGGACTGCAGTTCCCATCCTCCCCAGCCCCTTGGGAGAATGAACAACAGCTCTCCCACCATCTCCCGGCCTAGAGGGGGACACAGACTGCAGCTCCCATCATCCCCAGCCCCGAAGGGAAAGGAACGACGCAGCTCACACCATTTCCCAGCCTAGAAGTGGACTGCAGTTCCCATCCTCCCCAGCCCCTTGGGAGAATGAACAACAGCTCTCCCACCATCTCCCGGCCTAGAGGGGGACACAGACTGCACCTCCCATCATCCCCAGCCCCTCAGGGCAATGGGGACCACAGCTGCCATTGACCGCCTTCCCACCCTCCATTCCCACAAACTCCGAAATCCCTGCCTGTTAATTTCATTTTGCAAAGTAATGCCCTTCTCTTTAATCAGGACCTTCTGGAGACAAAGACTGAAGATGCCCTGAAAAAGCAGGAAAAGGAGCAGAAGACAGAGCCCCAAGCTGCAGAGGGGGGGCCAAAAGAGGTAGGTGGTCTTTCTGGGGGGGGGACTGTTTTTTGCTGGGTGGGTGGGCTCGAATTGATGAGCTTGAAGAAGCCTCAATCTAACATTTTCCGTGCTGGGACAGGTGAAGCACCTCTTTCTGGATGCTGGTTCAAAAAAAAAAAAAAAAGCAGCCAATCCCCTTCTTTTAAATGGCGCGGGGGGGTCTTTCAATAGCCCCCTAGTTTGTATGGTGGGAGTAGCCCAGCCCTCTCCAAGTTGGCGGCTGGTCCAGATTGTGCCAAGCTTCTTTGGAAGGACAAGTCCTTGGCATAATGGCACAAGTGTAACACAGGTGCTCCCTTCAGATTGTACCTGGCTGCAGGTAAACTCTGCCAGGTGCCCTTTCACTGTTCTTGCAGGATCCGACCTTCATCTGGAGCAGACTGGAGCTCTACAAAGAGCTGAAAAAAGAGAGCGATGCGCTTCTGCAGTCCAGAGCATCTGGACAGAGTCAGACAATCCAAATCACGCTGTCCGATGGGAAGGTGATGGGTGGACAGGCCTGGAAGACAACGCCATACCAGGTGGCTGTCGACCTCAGGTAAACTTTGACCGTGTTCGCAGATATTTCTGAGAAGGCAATCCAGGTTCCACTTTTATAGGTAAACCAGGATAGCTGTAATGATAAATCTCTTGAAATAAACGTGACAACTTCGGTCTTTTCTGCCTGTGATTTATAGCTGGCTAATAATTTTAGGAAGATGGTGAGCAGAGCAAGACCCACAGGTTAAAAAAAAAAAAGGACCACAAATGAATCTTGAACACCTTAAATATCACAGATGTATATCTGAAAAGGTAATTTGGAAGCAGCGTTTCTCAACCTTGAGCACTTGGAAGATGGGTGGATATCAACTCTGGGAGTTGGTATCCACCTCTCTTCAAGTGCCCAAGGTTGAGAAACACTGCAAGTGATGGGTGTGGTTATACATCTATATTTTAATACTTCTTGTTTTGTCCCTTTCTCTGTGACCGCAGAATTAAACATCCAGTGCAGTCCAAAAGAGATTACCTTGAGTCAAAGCTGGAGGGGACTGTTGGGTTATTTGAACTATGCAGCAGCAAAACCTTTGTCCTATGTTGACTGTCCGTAGCTGGGGAGTTGCTGACAGTGTCGTCATTGCCAGAGTGAACGGGGAATTGTGGGACCTTGACCGGCCGATGGAAGGAGATTCCACCTTGGAGCTGCTGACGTTTGAGAATGAAGATGCCCAGGCAGTAAGTCGATGTTTTCCCTTTTTCCCTGCAAAGCATTCTTGAAGGCAGAAGCTCTGATGGAAGAGGACAAACCATGTTGAAAAGGCTGCTCCATCTTGGCTATGCAAAACAGGCTAGTTTTCCCAATAGATATGAGGAACTTCCTAATCTAGATTAGATGCTGGTGATACAGGATTTGTGCTGATGACTCTGTTTAATTTTAGCAGCCCAAATAACAATCCCTCAACACTGGAAAACTTTAGATAACATAATATGTGAATTAACAAGACCTCTTCAGTTGCCCCACTAGGAAAAGAATCACAAAGTTAAAATAATTTGACATCAGAGGCAGGAATCAGTTTTATCTAACTTGGGTGGGTTTTATGGTTTACCTTAAAAGTAATAAACTAATATGGTATATGTTAGATAAATGGTAAATTTGTCTATGTAGAGTACCTATCTATTTATATTTATATATCTATATCTATCTATATCTCTATCTATCTATCTATCTATCTATCTATCTATCTATCTATCTATCTATAATATTTTATATCATTTTCTTCTGTGCATCTTGGATTAACATTAATGTTAATCCAATATTGTTAATTGTAGTTCAATAAAAACAACAGAAGCAACTGACTTCCCTGGCAGCTGTATTAATACCAACTCACCACCCCAATGTTGACTTTCATAACTGTGGGTCCAGATTGCTTTCTCTCTTTTTTCTAGGTTTATTGGCATTCCAGTGCCCACATTCTGGGTGAAGCCATGGAAAATTATTATGGGGGATGCTTATGTTATGGACCCCCTATTGAGAATGGCTTCTATTATGACATGCACATGGAAAACAGGTATGTTCTGCCAGCTAGAATTTATACGTGGCTTTTTCATCTACGGTGTCCAAAGTGCCTTGCAATAATCAAGGATTCTTCGGCTAAATTAAAAATAAGTCCTTGTAATGGTTACAGATAGTTCTCGATTTATGGCCATAATGGAGCCTGCCCATTCCAATCATAGGATATGATGATCAGAAAATAGGTCACCCATGTGACAGACCCAATTTTTATGACAGGCAGTGTTTGTGAAGGGAAATGCTGCAGTTGTAAACAAAATGCATTTGGGTGTTTTTGCTGAAAACCAGAAATAAATGCATGCTTTTTGAAAAAAAAAAGTCATAATAAAGGGCAGTCATGTGACTGCAGGATGCCGCAAAGTGTTGGGTTTTTTTAACAATGCCTTCGTACATAAATTACCTGCAATACCCAGAAATAATTTAAGAACTTTTTGGCAGTTAGGATGTCCTCACCTGGGGGAAAGGGATGTAGGACTCACCTGCTGTGTGTAGGCAAGCACAGTTTCGTTCTGCCGAGGGTGCAGCTGGCGCCACTGATTTAAAATTCTCCTCTCCTCCAGAGGGGTTTCCAGTACAGAGTTGCTCACTCTGGAGAACATTTGCAAAAGCATCATCAAGGAGAAACAGCCCTTTGAAAGGCTCGAAGTCCGAAAAGAAGATTTGCTGGAAATGTTTAAAGTAAGTGCTCCATTTCTGAAGTCGTGAAGTTCACAAAGGAGAGAGGACAAGGGCTGAGAAATCAGCTTCAGATTTTTCTGAGTTGTTTTGGAGCTTATAATATTGTAGTATAGTATTGTAAGCCGCCCGGAGCTAACCCTGCAGTAAGATGGGCAGCCAATACATTTGATAGATAACATGAATAAACCTCTAGTCCTTGGCCTTTTGGAATTCAGGGATGATGCAACGAGGTTCAGCCCAGTTGGAAAACCAGGATAGACAGCATCCCCCCCCCCTCCAAAGGCCAAGTCTCGGTATATTTATTTTGCCAACTTCTTTATGTTTCTGCATAGTATAACAAGTTTAAATGTCGGATCCTGAATGAGAAAATCCACACACCGACCACAACTGTATACAGGTAACCAGATGGATTTGATTTTGTGTGTTAAAATAATAGTCTCTCTTAACTAGACAGGAGGAGCTTGTAAAATAAATGTTGGTTAGGGTTAACAAATTATGATGTTGCTGTGGAGGTTTAGAGCTATTTCAGTACGATCATGTTTATTTGTGGTGGGCATCTAAGTGGCTAATAACTTGAACGTAATTAACTGTTCCACTGATCATCTAATAGGTGCGGTCCCTTGATTGATTTATGCAGAGGTCCCCATGTGAGACACACTGGAAAAATAAAAGCCTTAAAGATAATTAAGGTAAGGGGGATTTTTTTTCTTTTTGTAGAAACTGAACAGTTGGGATAAAATTCCAGACCCAATTCAATATATTGGTTTTAACCAATAGAGCAATTTTTCTCTACCTTGGCAACTTGAAGAGATGTGGACTTCAACTCCCAGAATTCCTCAGCCGGCTTCGGGAATAATATAAATATATAAATATGAACAGGGTGTATAAAGAACAAAGAGTATATATTGAGTTTTATGAAGAAACACCAGGCAGATTCTTTTGTTCCTGGGAAGGATTCAGACAAATGCGGCACTGGAATGCCAATAAACCTAGAAAAAAGAGAGAAAGCAATCTGGACCCACAGTTATGAAAGTCAACATTGGGGTGGTGAGTTGGTATTAATACAGCTGCCAGGGAAGTCAGTTGCTTCTGTTGTTTTTATTGAACTACAGTTAACAATATTGGATTAACATTAAAGTGTGGACTTTAATTCAGCTGGCTGGGGAATTCTGGGACTTGAAGTCCATACATCTTAAAGCCATTTGAGAAGCACTGATTCAGATGATCTGACAGCATAGTGGCGCATTTATCTCTCAAACTCTTAAATCATCACTTTCCCTCACTTTTTGGTGTGCTTTTGTTTTGTTTTGGGTCAATGTTTTGCATTATTAGAATTCGTCGACCTATTGGGAGGGGAAGTCCAACATGGAAACCTTGCAACGGATCTACGGAATCTCTTTCCCAGAGGCCAAAATGATGAAGGAGTGGGAAAAATTCCAGGAGGAAGCCAAAAAACGGGATCACAGGAAAATCGGCAAGGTGGGCTTGGACTTTGAGGGATAAACTCAAAGTGAAGCTTCTGATGGGGACTGAATAGCATCCAGATTTATGGTGGCCTTTGGGGAATGGCCTAGAGCAGTGTTTCCCAAACTTGACAATTTTAAGGCATGAGGACTTCAACTCCCAGAATTCCATAGCCAGCAACGCTGGCTGTGGAATTCTGGGAGTTGAAGTCCACATGCCTTAAAATTGTCAAGTTTGGGAAACATTGGCCTAGACGCCCGTCAGAAATCTGGGGCATAAGTTTGAAGCCTGTGCAAGAAAATTCAGGGGGCTATTGTGCATCCATTGTTGCATTTGAGAATTACACAACTTCACCCCAAGAAGGTTGACTGTGGTGCCTTTGGTGCTTTCTGAGCTGGGTTGTTTGCTTGCAGATGTTTCATGACCCAACTAGGTAACATCTTCAATTCTAGAAGGGGGTAGGGTTTGCAAGAAATCGTCAACCCTGAGCTGTAAATATTTCTTCTCTTGGTAAGGCTGACTCTTCTTTTAACTTTGGCTGACTGTACAGGAACAAGAACTCTTCTTTTTCCATGATCTGAGCCCTGGAAGTTGTTTCTTTCTTCCCCGAGGAGCTTTTATTTACAACACCCTCGTGGAATTCATCAAAGTAAGTGCATCTATAGAGCAGTGTTTCTCGGGAACGTTAAGACCTGTGGACATCAGCTCTCAGACTTCCTCATAATCTTACACTACTTACAAGAAGCTCAGTGTGTCTTTCTTGGTTTTTGGAGACTGACAATGATTATGTACAGAAATGAAGTATGTATAAATGAGACATCTCTTTTTTCTGATGAAGTATCTCTTGGTCTGAGATACTTGGTCTGCAAGCCTAGCATAAAACAGACGAACCTTTAAGGACCTCAGATCAAATGTGGTCAGCATGCGTGAAGGGTATATTTTGTCCATCACCTATTCACTACCTATAAAGGGAAGGAGTCTGGAGTCCCGGGAGGGGCTGTGTTCCAGAGGGCAAAGAGTCAACCAAGCTTGGAGTATCTGGTAGGCAGGAAGAAGGCGAAGATGGTCTCTCCCTAGCAGTTCACAGAGTATGCCTAATAGTTCTGCAGATAGTTGCTTTAGTCTGGCAAGAGTCTGTCTGTAGGAACAATAAAGAGACTCCTCGCCGATATCTCCATGTGTCGCACTTGGTTCTTGGGGCCTGACACCACCGTCTCTTGTACAGGAAGAGTATCAGCGGCGGAACTTCATGGAAGTCGTTTCGCCCAATATCTACAACAGTAAACTTTGGGAAACTTCTGGCCACTGGCAGCATTACAGCGAAAACATGTTCTCATTTGAGGCAGAAAAAGAAGTCTTTGTGCTGAAGCCCATGAACTGTCCTGGACATTGGTGAGGGTTCCTGTCTTTCTTCTCCCCAGCAGGTTAAGGAGTTAAGCCAGGGGTCTTCAAACTTGGCCCTTTTATGACTGGTGGACTTCAACTCTCAGAATTCCTCAGCCAGCGTGTCTGGCTGAGGAATTCTGGGAGTTGAAGTCCACCAGTCATAAAAGGGCCAAGTTTGAAGACCCCTGAGTTAAGCCCTTGGGGGTTCCTGGACCCAGGGGGGTTCCCACCACTGATGACATGTTGAAATCCCACAGGGAAACTGAGTCATGGGATCTGCATAACTTGAGATGAATGCTGTTGCTTGATCTAGCAAACTTCTCCCCATCTCTCCCAGCCTGATGTTTGCTCATCGTCCTCGGTCTTGGAGGGAGATGCCTCTGAGACTGGCTGATTTTGGGGTGCTTCACCGTAACGAACTTTCGGGGACCCTTGGTGGTCTGACGCGGGTCCGACGCTTCCAACAAGACGATGCCCACCTCTTCTGCACAATGGAGCAGGTAGGACACCTCAGCTGCAGTGCAGGGAAGGAAGGGAGATGGCCTTTAGGAAAATACTAGTTCCTTTCACCTTTGAAGTTCTTGCTGCTGGACCTCTTTACCTTTCAGATCGAGGAGGAGATGAAAGGATGCCTCCATTTCCTGCAATCTGTGTATGCCGTCTTCGGGTTCACCTTCCAGTTACATCTTTCCACCAGACCCAGCAACTTCCTAGGGGAGAAGAAGATCTGGGATCAGGCGGAGAAGGTGATCGTGGCAGGGTGTGGAGACAGGGGCAGAATACGGGTGGAATTTTAAACATGATTCTTCTCGTTTGCAACTTCAGCAACTTCAGAACAGCTTGGATGACTTTGGGGAACCTTGGAAACTCAATCCAGGTGATGGAGCGTTTTACGGGCCGAAGGTTAGTGAATGGCTCCGGGTTCTAACCGAAACCTTACCCGTGAATGCAAGCTCCATTCTGCCCAGGCAGTCCTCCATTTATGACTATAATTGGTACCAGAATTTCCATCGCTAAGCAATGTAGACAGTGAATTGCACCTAATTTTATGACCTTTTTGTTGACAGTTTGTCTGAAGCCTGCTGGGAAAGTCACAGATTTATTTATTATATTTGTTTACTTAGAGGATTTTTTTTTTCCCCAGTGGCTCTGGGCAGCTTACAAAAAAATGAAAACCCAATATGCAAACAGTCAAAATGACAACCATCAATCATTCAAACCCCTTGAAGGGCTCCAGCCCACTCTGGGGTCTCTGGGCCCCTTGGCCAAGCCAGGTCTTGGGGGCCTTGCGAATCGCGTGACCCTGAGATGCTGCAAGTCGTAAATGCATGCCTGTTGCCAAGTGCCCGAATTTTGATCGAGGGGATGCTGTGATGGTTGTAATTGTGAGGAGCAGCACGAGTCACTTTCTTTGTAGCTTTGAATGATTGTTAAAGTGAACGGTCAGAACTGAGGGGCTGCCTGTAAATGTGTCCTTTGCAGATTGACATTACAATCAAGGACGCTATCGGACGATACCACCAGTGTGCTACAATCCAGCTGGACTTCCAGCTACCCGTCCGGTTTAATCTGACTTATGCTGGGTAAGTGTCAACAATGCAAGAACTGAAGCCCTTCCTCTCAAGGAAGAGCTGAGGAATCGGAGGAGCTTTGGATGGATTTGTAGAAAAGGTCATGATCAACTTCAGAAAGAAACTAAAAGGCGAAAACAGGAACCAATGGAGAAAAGATGACGGAGCAAAGGTGGCAGCAACGAGGCGAGGTGGAATTAAACCAGTTCGCCTACAGAGTCCCTTGATCTGTACTTACTTAGGCAGTTCCTGACTATCCTTCAATCCAACTATGTTGCTACAAGGATTAGAGAACCTTTATATTTGATATTTGAGCATCCCTGGTGCTCTCTGAGCTTGGTTGTTTTCTTGCAGACCCAAAGGTGTTTTTTCACGAGGCAACTGGATTTTCTTGTTTTTTCTTTGAAGACGTCTTGCTTCTTATCCAAGAAGCCTCTTCAATTCTGAAGGTAAACCAAGAAAGTCCAGTTGCCTCTTGAAAAAGCAGCTTTAGGATGACCATGACCTGGACGACTGAGAATGTCTGTAGACATTTCATTACCCAACGAGTAACGTCATCAGTGCCAGCTGTAAAACTGGAGGAAGGAACTTTGCATTGGGCAAAGAAGGAGGAGGGATAGGAGCAGTAGAAGCTTCAGTCCTTAGATAGACATTTGATGACAACCACCTTCAAAGCGCTCTAAGCGGCAGGGAATGGCCGGAATCTCAGCCTTATTGGGCCGTGTTGCATGACAGATCGAACCCAGATGAAAAGGGCAGCAAGAACGAAGTCGGAACGTGTTCGTTTGTCTCGCTTTTCAGAAAAGATGGCAATGACAAGACGAGGCCCGTGATCATCCACCGAGCAATTCTGGGCTCCGTGGAGCGGATGATGGCTATCCTGGCAGAAAACTACAGTGGAAAATGGTGGGCAGCTGATCTTGGAAGGAGAAAAGGCTTCTTGTAGGTTGTCACAGCGATGTTTAAAAATGGTTAACCTCGGCTGTTCCTTTTCTCGTCCAGGCCTTTTTGGCTCTCCCCTCAGCAAGTCATGGTGGTTCCCGTTGGCCCCACCTGCGAAGAATATGCCCGCCAGGTAAGGGCGGAGATGTCCATAGAAAGGAAGAGCAGGGAAGTGAGAACTTGTGGGTTTGTAGTTGGTCACAATGAAAAAAATGCCCCATCTTGATGCTTCGAAATGTAGTTGTGGACATTTCAGTTGTGGGTACTGCAACATGGGAGATTTTTAAGAAGAGATTGGGCAACCTCCTGTGTGAAATAGTATAGGGTTTCCTACCTGAGCAGGGCTGACTAGAGAATCTCCAAGGTCCTTTCCAACTCCGTTGTCCTGTTAAGATGCCTGAGTTGCTTTCTTAATCTCTATTTTACACACTTGTTCTGCTAAAAATAACAGTATTTCTACACACTTGTTCTGCTAAAAATAAAAGTATTTCTTCATGTTTAGGTCTGCAATGCAGCTTCTGAAGCTGGACTTATGGCTGCTGTTGATTTGGATCAGAGCTCCACGTTGAATAAGAAAATAAGAAATGCACAGCTGGCTCAGTATAATTTCATTTTTGGTATCTATGCTATCCGCTTTTAACATTAACCCGACTCTCCCTTTGTTCAAGAGTGGAAGCTCCTTCAGCCTTGGGCCACGTTCTGCCTCTGCTGGCTGGAAGGGGTAGAATTCTTTGCTCATTTGAGGGCCAAGAATAACCTTAGGGTTTCCTGCCTGAGCAGGGGGTTGGACTAGAAGACCTCCAAGGTCCCTTCCAACTCTTTATTATTGTTATTATGATTGGATTAGGAAGAGTTATGTGAGTAAATCTTACCCCCACTATACAAGAGCCTCCTTGTCAAATTAGAGAGAAAGAAATGCCATTAATATTTCTTGCAACCAGTTATGCCATAACTTAAGTTACGCTGGTTGTTAAAGCAAACCATCACACGAGCGACCCAATTTTACGACTTTTTTTGTGGTGGTACCAAAGCAAACAACGGTTATTAAGCAACCCCCCCTTTTTTTAAATACATAAACGCTGGTTTCCAACAAAAGAAATACCGTAAATTGTGGTCATGCAACTACAGGCCACTACAAATGGCCACAAATTCAGGCTGGTTGCCTGGTGACCAAACTGGATCACAAATCCAGGTCGTATCTTTCTTGAAGTCTGTAATTTTGGTCACTAAGTGACCAGTCGTAAGTCAAGGTCTGTGTGTAAATGAGAACTCTAGATTTGTACGACTTAAAAATTAAAGGACAATTCTTTGACATAACTCTGACAGGGCGATCTTTTAAATGCTACTCAGTGATATCCGGGTTTCTTAAAACAGCCCTCCCTAAAAATTAACCCTCCTGTGAGATGTCGTCACACTAACCTTGTTTCCTTGCAGTGGTTGGAGAGAAGGAGAAAGCAGGCGGTGCCGTGAACGTGCGGACCCGGGACAACAAGATTCACGGAGAAGTTTTGGTTTCTTCCGCCCTTGAGAAACTACAGAGGTTGAAAGCCTCCCGTACTTTACACGCAGAGGAAGAATTCTAGTTGTCGCCAACAAAGGACGAAGAAAACTGGCCACCTCCTGATTGTGGTATACTTGGAGCTAAGTTTCATTCAGTTGATTGAGCCTTGTACTTTCTGGAAACCCAGAAAGGTGGGAGTGCAGCCTTGGATGACTTGCCCTTGTCTGGCGTTGCAACATTTCTAGTCACTGAAAGTTGGTGGATGGCAGTTTTCTTGAAATACAGTGAAAAGTTGAAACCACTTTTAGATTCTTTTGGTTGTTTGCATGCATGTTTTTTTTTTTTTTTAAAGGAAAACAGAGTTCCAAAGAAAATGGCTTGAGCCTCACATAGCAGGGATCTCCCAACTTGGCTAAGATTTCTGGACTTCAATGCCCAGCTTGGCTGGCTGGGGAATTCTGGGAGTTGAAGTCCACAAGTCTTAAAAGTGGCCAGATTTGGAAACCCTTGTCCTAGTACAGTGGTTCTCAACCTGTGGGTCAGGACCCCATTTGGGGTTGAACGACCATTTCACGGGAGTTCCCAAAAAGGCTGTCCACCATTTTTTTCCCCTTTTCTTTGGCCATGCCCCTGGCACCCGGTGATGTATAAGTGGTTGGGGGTCACCACAACATGGGGAACTGTATTATGGGGTCGCGGCATTAGAAAGGTTGAGAACCACTGTCCTAGTAGCATAAGAGTTTCCCTGTGCTATGGATATTTATTTATGTGTGATTGCTGCTATTGATTGGTGGGGGAGCAGAATATCCTCCCTTCCCATGAACAGAAGTATTTAAGACTCTGAGCTGCCTTTTTTATAGGCAACTTTTAAAATGTTAGTTTATCTCATGGTATGTGATACGCAGATTTAAGGTCACAGAAAGAAAGGCAGATCTCCTGGTTTCTGAAGAAACCAGGAGATTGTGAGTTCTAGTCCTGCCAAAGGCATGGAGCCAAGTGGGTGACTTAGGGCTGGTCACTTTCAGCCCTAGGAAGGAAGTAAAGGCAAACCACTTGCATCTTCCTGCATTGGTTATGTCACTGGAGAGTATCTAAGAAAGCTGCAGAAAACTCTCCAAAGCTGGAGCTTTTAAAGTGAGGGATGGCATAAGGAGTGTGCTTTGCTTCTTGGGCTGAATAAAACTAGAACATTCATCTTGGTACCGTCTCGATCTGCTTCTTTCTTTCTGAAGTTACAATTTGTCGTACTGCACATTCACACCACATTATCAGCAAAGCCTCCATTATAGGCTCTGTTTTGGCACTCTGTCACTATATGCTGGATGGTTTGTAATAATAACTTTAAATAGCCAGCTCCATCCTTAACGTTTGTAGAGATGATTATGAAATAACACCAATGCTTTGTGCTAACCTAAATTTGTTAGATGTAGCAAGGAAATAGCACTGTTTTTTTTCCCATAAAAAAAATAAAGGATCTCCAAAACAGAAAGAAATCTACACCAGCCAAGCATCCACAACTCATTTATTTTACCTTAAAAATAAAGGCAGGCCAAGTACAGATACTGTACATTAAACAGATGTGCAAGCGATTCCAGATAGATCATTCAAGTCCGATCTGTGAATTTCTCAGGGTGATCCACCTGATTGTTTCGATGGTTAGATGTAGAGCGAACCGTCTGTGGGGCCCACGTACCCAACTCCAATCAGGAGCACATCTATCAGGGTCCAGATCCCCAGACCGCCAAAACTGAAGAGTTTGCCAAGCCCCTCCCGCCACTGTCCCAGGTAGAACCGGTCTGCACCAAAGCCACCGAGCGTGATGCTGAAAGACAACACAAGAATGGGTTAGAAACTGCCCGGGCTATTGAGCTTTGCAACAAAGAGAATAAATGTATCGCAAAAAACAAGGACTGCAAACACTGATTGTATTGCTCTGTAATACAATGCAATGAAAGAAATAATCCTGCCAGTTTGGCGAATTAAAAATTGTGAGACATTTTGCTTACTCAACACGTAGATTACCATTTCTTTCCAGCAGCCTGAATTTTAAAGATTTTTGTTTTAAAGCACTATCCAAATATTATCCAGAGGTTGGTCCTTCTTTTCCTACCTTAAGGCCAAGGCTGTTGACCATTTGTAGCCTCCAGTCCAGTTGCAATAGAGCATCTTGGGAAAAGTACGGTTTCCTTTAAAAAGACAGATGTACAAATCTTTAAAGAGTGATTGCAAAGATTTGTGCAGCCAGTGCAGAAAAGAAAACAAGGCGCAGCCTGATCATTGTTATCACATGCAAATTTGTCACTGCAATAAGAGCGATACCGTATGCCCAGTATTTGGGGCACAGAGAAAGCATCAGTTGCAGCTTTTCAAAACGTAAGTTCATTATTTCTTTCAGAATACGAAGATTTACAAGGCAGCTTCCAGGTCCTGCAGGAAAAGAGGGCAGGTTAGCCAAGCTTGTAAGTTGTCCGGCTTACCTAGACAATGGATGTGGTCTTTCACAGTGCAATTGGCCATGTAGCGTTGTCGTGGGCACGAGACTGTCTTGCAGTTGTTCGGATTGGAGCAAAGGTAGCTTGAGGGTGGCAGCTGCCAGCAAAATTGGCAAGTCATGTTAATCAAGAAAGTCTTCTGAGGATTGTTATTTTGATCCTGCAAAGGAAGCAGTGAAAGTCATCCTCCTGAGGGTAATTCAGAGCTAAGATCGGTGCTTCTCAACCTCATCAAGTTTAAGAGGTTTGGACTTCAACTCCCAGAATTACCCAGCCGGCATGGCTGGCTAGGGAATTCTGGACACTGAAGTCCCCATTTCTTTAAAGTTCCCACGGTTGAAAAATTTAGATTAAAAGTAATCATATGTTTTTGCTCAGTCGATGTTTCATCTCTGTAGCTGATCAACCACACAGTTCAGTCCTAATAGAAATCAAGGCTGTTTAACAAAACCATTTAAATCATTGTGATGTTTTTGCTAGTTGAGAGTTCTGTAATTGCATCGATTAATTATTTATTTCTATTCGAAGTAAACACCATGTTCATGTCAGAAGAAAGAAAGAAAGGGTTTTTTTTTTTTTACTTACAACACAATGGACCTGGGGTTTGACTTCACATTCAAACGCAACTGGCTTGCCATAGATACAAGAATAGTTTGTTCTACAGGTCACACATTCCGGAGGTAGTCGGCTACAAATCCCATTACTGGGACATTGGGTCACATAAGTTGGAACCGAGGTGCCCTCTGGAGAAATAAAATCCAGTTGTTAAAAAAAGGCTTCAGTACCTTCCATAAAATAACATGTATGAAACTTTTTTAGAATACTTGGAACTCCATTACCATTTCCTAATGAATATGTATTTATTGCTCTTATTTTAGCAGAATACTTCTCAATTCTACAAGTAGCCACTCATACGACTACTCCCTCCAAGGGAGACGGGTGGTTAAGAAATATGAAATATAAATAGTTAGATAATAGTTAGATAACGCAGCCGTGAATGCGTTTTTCTTAGAGGACAATAACTTGCCTAGGAAAAAAAACCCGGACAAGTTCTGCTTCCCTGCAATTAAGCTTAACCGAATTTTAGACATTTTTACAATGCTGTGACTCCCCCCCCCCCCCAGGAAATGATAGATGCCTTTCATCTGGACAACACAAGTGACCGAGAAAAGCTGACCATGACTTTCAAAATTAAAACTAGCAGATTGGATTAAGCTGATCCTCATGAACTGTGTAGTACCCATGGAGGTTAAAAAAGTGTTGCTGGAATGTTTCAGAAAGCAGGACCGTTCCAAAAGCAAGCAACGGGATTTTAAACATGACGTACCTGCTGGCACTTTGGATGCTGGAATGTGGGTGCTCGAAGGGACCCCGGCAATCTTTGAGAGCGAAGCCTGTGGATGAGAATGCTCCAAGCTCAGCGACCCTGGAAAAGCAGAGAGAAGAAATGATATACCTGGATACTAAGCACACATGATGATGATAATAATAATAATAATAAAGTTGGAAGGGACCTTGGGGGTCATCTAGTCCACCCCCTGCTCAGGGAGGAAACCCTATACCATTTCAGACACTTTGTATCTCCCACTTAGAATGGGAGATACAAGTTGAAATCCATTGGGGCCCTGAGAGAAGGTAGTCCTTGATTGATGAGTACCACTAAGGCCGAAATTTCTGTCGTTAAGTGGGATGGTTGCTAAGTGAGCTTTGGCCTATTTTGCAATCTTTCTTGCCACAGTTGTTAAGCGAATCACTGCAGCAGTCAGGTTAGTCACATGGCTGTTAAGTGAATCTGGCTTCCCCACGGACTCTGCTTGCCAGAAGGTCCCAAAAGCGGATCCCGTGACCCCTGGGACACTGCGACCGTCATAAATACGAGTCAGCTGCCAAGCGTCCACGCGACTACAGAGAGGCTGCAAAGGTCCGTTGTGTGAAAAACAGCCACAAGTCATTTTTTTTCAGTGCTGTTGTAGCTTCCGACGGTCACTAAATGAACTGTTGTAAGGTGAGGACTGCCTGCCCAGGTTTATAACTTGATGACTTCTCTGCTGCTACAGAACCCCTCCTAAACCCCGGCACTAGCATGCTGCTGTCCTTGCTGCTGTGTTTTTATTTATTTTTTCTTTCCCACCATGCTTGCAACCCATTCTGTCTCCCCCACCCCGATGGGGAAGGCGACCCCTCCTTCGCTGGTCTCCTCGAACCCAGAGCCCTGTTCCAAAACTGAGGCCCCCTAGGCTGGGGAGGAAGCCCACCCCTCTCTCCAGAGAAGACCCCTGGGGGGGGGGCTCCAACAGTTCTCCCAGGGCTGAAGCCCACCTACTCAATTGAAGGCAGCTCCAGAAGATCGGGCAAGGCTTCCTTGAGCACGTGCAGAATGCAACCCTCACCCCACCCCACCCCACCCTTGCACACTCCTGTTAGGAGCCCCTCCCCCGCACCCCGGGGGCCCTCAACCCTCTCCCATAAGCGGCCCATTCGCCCCCCCCCGAGGCTGCACAGATTAGCCTAATCAATTAACGGGTCTTTTTATTAAGGCGGGGGAAAGCTTCGCCCCCTCCCCGTTCCTCACCCCGGCCGGAGAGGACGTAGAGCTGCGAGAGGAAAACGGCTACGCAGCAGAGCCTCTTCAGCGCCCGCACCGCAGCCAGCCCCACCGCCGCCATCTTGCCCTCATCCGGGGACTGCGCCTGGCTCCGCCCCCTCCTCTCCCCCGGAAACGGGCCAGAAGGAGGCGGAGCACCGGCAAGTAGCGGCTCTGCGCCTGCGCCGGAGAGAGAGAGCGAGAGCGAGAGAAAGAAGGAGTTCGGACGGTTGGGCGTTCCTTTCTGGACCTCAGTGACCGTTCCGTCGCCCCCGCGAGGGCCGGAGGCGCATCGACGCCCTTGTGTGTTTTGGCAGAAGTCGAACGCGCGGGTCTGAACGGCGGCGGCGGCGGCGGTGCAACAAGCCAACTTGGCCAGTTCAACCTTGTTTGGGAGCTTTGCACCTTGTGCAAAAGGAGCTTGTTTGCATACGGCTCAGTGACTCCCGAAAAGGGAGTTAGAGGGATTCCCCAAGTAGGCGAGGGTCGTGTGAACCCGGCAGCCTTAACACCCAGCCTTGCCCAGTTGCCCGCCGAGGCTCCCTTGCTTGGGGGGGGGACGCCCCCTGCAAGCCTTCCCTTCCCCCTCCAGCGGCATTGCACGGCGAGTCCCATCCTCCCCAGCCGGCGGGGAACGATGGGAGTTGCAATCCAAGCTAGCCGCAGAGAGGGACTCTGCTGGGGAGGATAGGAGGCGGATCCCTCCCGGGGCGGCTGCTGCAGAACCGGCGGCCGCGCTCCGCCCGCGAGAGGCGGGCAGTGTCTCCGTCCCGCCCCGGGAGCAGCAGCTGCGGGCGATGGCGGAGGCGGCTGCAACCGGGCGGGCGCCCGGCTTCTTCCAGCGGCTGCCCAAAGTGGTGAGAGCCGGCCGGGCGAGGCTCCTGCTCGGCTGCCGCTCCGGAGCTGAAGTTGCGCCCGGCGCTTCGCAGCCCTCGGGACCCCGCACGACCCTCCAGGGCTCTCCCGCGGGTGGCGGGTCGGGGGGTATCCGGGGAAGGAACTGGGGGAGAACTCATGCGAGGCTCCCTTGCCCGGGCTGGTCTGGTCTGCTAAGCCTGGAGCTCCTGGCGGTGTGCGGGGAACCCAGTGGCCATCGGGAGGGTCCTGTGGTTGCGAAAGTGTGTGAAGGGTTAAGAGCCTCGCAGGTCCTAAGCCAACCTTTTAACCTCGGTGCCCAAGAAGACACTGAAACCAGCATGATCGTTGCAGCTGTTTGCAGCTGTTTTGCTAGCACAATGTATTCAAGCTTGGCCACCGTAGGATGGATGGACTTAAGCTGGCTGAGGGAATTATGGGTCCATGTTAAGGTGTGATGACTGGGGAATTATGGGAACTGAAATCCACCGGTCTTACAGTGGCCACGATTGGAAAGCCCTATGCTAAAACAGCGTTTCTCAACCGTGGCAGCTTTAAGATGTATGGCTGGGAGATTCTGGGAGCTGCAGTCCATCCATCCTAAAGATGCCAAGGGCGAGAAGCCCTGTGCTAGAAAATTCACTGGGATTTTTCATCAATTCTTCTGAGTCTTTCAGGATGTAGAGGCTGTTATGTGCTCCGGGCCACTTTCCTTCGTGACCAGAGGCAAGCTCGCCTGACCAATAACCAGCCAAGACACAGTGAAGGCTTTTTGTTTCGTTTATTGCAATAAGCGGGGAAAGAAGCTATCAAAGCTTGGTTCTCTCCAAAGTTTTAACCCAAAATATCTCCTTCTTTATTCATCCCTATCACCGGCCGCTACATCCCTCCTCTTTCCCCATTGGCTGGGATACTATGAGGTTACACTCTTTCCGACCGCCTATACACATTTCCTGATAACATATTAAATCGTATTCACATATACAATAAGAAAAATTAGACATTTAAATGGTTACTTTAAACTCAGTAGATATTTATGTCCCCATTTTAAACAATAAGTTCTTTTCCTGCTTTTCAATTCAGTGTGCCTCTCTTCTTATCTTATTTGGCTTAGTTTCCTATTTTCCCATTCAACCTGTCCTTCCTGGCTAGCCATTTCCTTTTAAAAACTATATATATTTTTATGGCTTCTCTTCTTCCTTTCTCAGACCCAACTATTTTTGCCTACATATTTCCTTTATATCCTTTCTTTGTTAACCTTTCCTCTTTCCCACCATAGCTTCTATACTCAGTATATTTCCACTGCAGCAAATTCAATTTTAAATTTCTCTTTCAATATTAAATTTTGAAGATCTTTCATTTACTTCTATCAAGACTCACTCTTTTGCTCCCGTTCTGGGCATCCGAGTAGAATTAAATTCCAAGGGAGGCACTTTTTAAGGAAAAGCTCAGCCAAGGGAGGGGGGACTTGACGAGGACAAACTCTCTTCCCAAGAGGCTTCCAGCGAGACAAATCCCTTGCTTTTTCCGATTTAGGAGCTTCACGCACACTTAAACGGCTCCATCAGCGATGCCACCATGAAGAAGCTGATGGCGCAGAAACCCGACCTTGGGATTCAAAAGGAAATGGTCGTGATTGACAAGGGGACGAAAAGGACTCTGGAAGAGTAAGTCCAGCTTCAGTAAATGCAGCTTGGAAAACATACAGATAGTCCTCAATTTATGACCACATTTGGGATCAGAATTTCCATCGCTAAGCAAGGCTGGTTGTTAAGTCAGTCGCGCCCATCTTTATGCCCTTTTTTGCCACAGTTGTAAAGTGAATCAGTCATTAAGCGAATCAAACAGTCATTAAGCGAATCGCTTCCTCTACTGACTCTGCTTCCTTGTGGGGGGGGGCCCGGCTGGGCCGGTCACAAAAAGTGATCACATGACGCTGGGATGCCACAACCATTGTAAATAGAGGTTGGCTGATGTATTTACAATTTCCCAGCTTGGTTCTTATTAACACCATAATTACACGCTTGTCCATGTAGATGTTTCCAGATGTTCCAGTTCATACACCAGATGACCAGCAGACCTGAAGATATATTAATGGTAAGTTATGGTAAGCTGCCAAGGTGTGAAACCAATGGGATGTGACTGAATGGAGACCACTCTGGTGTGGTACCCTTCTTAGAATCCATCCCTGGCATTTTTTTAAAAAAATTTTTAGGTAACCAAAGATGTTATTCGGGAATTTGCTGCAGATGGAGTCAAATACCTCGAATTAAGGAGCACTCCTAGAGAGGAGAAAAGCACAGGTAATGTTTGTCTAGGCTTCTCCAAGTCTCCAAATGTCATCTCAGCAAAGTTGGGCTGGTTTTGAAGGACCCCCTCTCAGGTGGTAGCCCAATTCTACCTCAAAACAAGCTGGCCAAGAAAAGGTCTTGAATGCATCTCTCGTTTGCACCTGGAAATAATTTCTGTTCCCCTTCATTTGCAGGGATGACCAAACGAACATACTTGGAAGCTGTCCTTGAGGGCATCAAGCAATGTAAGGAAGAGGGATTGGATATCGATGTAAGGTAAGTTAGATCCTTAGGAGGCCAGATTCATAGTGAAAAATTGCTTGTTTGGGGCGTGGATTGAAGCCAGGATGTGTGTTTTCAGTGACTATGGCTTACCACATGATGCTAAGTCTACCAGTTTATAGCAGCAAATTCCCAGCAGAGACTGGACGGATCCCAAGTGAGATATTTCTCTTATTTCTTTTCCAGCAGGAAAATCCTTACACTGCTTTTTGTCTTGGCTTGCTTAAACCCCATTTAACTATTCACCCTCTCTCCAAAATGCATTCAAAAGCCTTAGCTCTCTGCAATATTCAGAAATCAATTCAACTTTTAAGTTTCAACTTCCCCACTTCCTTGGTGCTATTCCTGGCTTCCCAAGTTCTCAGGGGCTCTTATACATTCCAGATTTCTCGTATCAGTGGACAGAAGCAAGGGGGCAGCTGCTGCCAAGGAAACGGTGAAGTTGGCAGAAGATTTTTTGCTCTCCACCGATGGCCTGGTCCTCGGTCTGGACTTCAGTGGGAACCCAAAAGTAAGCTTTCTCGAAAAGCAGCGGCTGAAGCTATTGGCATTTTTTTTTGATGGGTCTCTCAGATAATTATTTTAGGGGACTCACTTGATGTCCTTTTCTATCTTGAAGGCAGGACGTGGCCAGGACTTCTTGGAGCCACTTCTAGGAGCCAAGAAAGCTGGTTTGAAGCTGACGTTGCATCTTTCAGAGGTAACGCTTGGATGCTGGCTAAGCGCTCTTCTGGGTTTGTGGTGAGAAGGTTAATTAAATGGGTTTGAGCACCGATCAGCCTTGATTGGTCTCCCCGAGGAAGCTCTGCCCTTGATAGGATCACATCTGTGCTTGGAGAGAGGTCACCAGGGCATCTTCTACTTGGTGATGGACTCGATTGAGAAGTAGGAGATCTCGAAGAAGGCAGGAGTAAATCACACAGTGCCTAGCACTGATGATGCTACCTAGCTGGGTCATGAAACGTCTGCAAGACAACAAGCTCAGAGAGCATCAAGAACCCCATAGTCGTCGTCCTCCTCCTCTTCCTCCTCCCCCCCCTCTAATGATGTTACCTAGTTGGATCGTGAAACCCCACCAAACATCTTTATTTCCAGATTCCAAAGCAGGAGGACGAATCTCGGCTGCTTCTGGGTCTTTTCCCGGACCGAATTGGGCACGGGACATTTCTTCAAACATCAGAATTGGCCACACAGGACCTGGTGGAGCTCGTGAGGCGAAACAGGACACCTCTAGGCAAGGAAGGACTTGGGACAAGATGGGTGATGGGTCGGCCGGGGATGATGGAACTGCAACCCACCATTTCTGCTGGGTAGACTGATCTTTTGTGCTAAGAAAAGCACTATTAGGAATCAGTGGTTGCTTTAGGTAAGTGGATCCTTTGAGCTAGAAATAATGGCAAACTGGCTGGGGAATTCTGGGAGTTGAAGTCCACCCATCTGAAAGTTGGCTACAGTTGAGAAGCACTGGACTAAATTGATTTTTTACCTCACCATTTTTTTTGCAGGTTGGCTTCATACTATTCCTTTTTTGCCCCCCCTAGAACTCTGTCTGACGTCCAACCTGAAAGCCGAGACCGTGCCCTCCAAGGCTGAACACCATTTCGGATTCTGGTATCGCCTGGGTCATCCTGTGGTCCTTTGTGTAAGGGGCTTTGGATTCTCCAGGGAAGAAAGCGGGATCCCCTTTTCAAAAAATGCTACAGGCCCTACATGGCTGTCTAAACCCACTCAGTCCTAAAAAAATAAATAGAAGTTTGCTTGAGGGCTCCTGGGTGATCCCTGAGCTGGGTTGTTTTCTGGCAGACGTTTCATTACCCAAACTAGGCAACATCATCAGGGCTAGTGATGACTAATGCTGACTAGCACTGGTGATGTTACCTATTTTGGGTCAGGAAAGGTCTGTAGGAAAACCACCAATCTTCAGAGAGCACCAAGGACACCATAGTCCTCCTCCTTCATTCTTTAAACCCCTCTCCCTTCTAGCGCTGATGATGTTACCCAGTTGGGTAATGAAACGTCAACAAGAAAAGCACCAAGCTCAGAGACATCAAGGACCCCACAGTCCCCCCTCCTCCTCCTCTACACAAACCCCACTCCCTTCTAGCACTGATGATGCTCCCTAGTAGGGTCATGAAACGTCTGCAAGGAAACCACCCAGCTCAGAGGGCCCCAAGGAGCCCTCATTCCAACCCTGAGCTGCAAAGAGTCTCCTTTGCTGCACCCCAAAGGAGCGTCTCACTTCTCGTGGCCTTGTTTCCTTCCTAGACGGATGATAAGGGCGTTTTTGCCACCGAGTTGTCTCGGGAGTACCAGATGGTGGCCGAGACCTTCCAGTTGTCTGACGAGCAAACCTGGGCGCTCTCCTCCCACGCCATTGACCACATCTTTGCGTCCAGCCAGACCAAGATGAAGCTGAAGGAGCAGTGGCGGGCGCTGAAGCCAGCCCTGCTGGAGGAACTTTGCCGAGAAGCCCAGGACGCCGGTGGGAGGGTTTGTTGAGGGCTTGTCGGATGAGTTTTCGGTTGGGTTTGTCAGTTGGATAGACACAGGTGGTCCTCAACTTAACAACCCTTCATTTAGTGACCGTTCCAAGTTAACAACGGCCCTGGGAAAAGTACAAGTAGTCCTCAAGTTAAACGACCATTGTGCCCAAAATCTGTGTGGCTAAGTGAGGTGTGTGCTGAGTTTTGCCCCGTTTTACAACCTTTCTGGCCAGTTGTTAAGTGAATCTGGCTTCCCTCCATTGACTTTGCTTGTCAGAAGATTGCCAAAGCGGATCGCATGCCCTGAGGACACGGCGACCGTCATAAATATGAGCCAGTTGCCAAACATCCAAATTTTGATCACGTGACGGGTTGGGGAATGCTGCAACGGTCGTAAGTGTGAAAAAAGGTCGCAGGTCACTTTTTTCAGTACCGTTGTAACTTTGAACAGTTCTAAGTCGAGGACGATCTGTACTTAAGACCGTTCCTCACACTTACGACCGTCACAGCATTCCCCACGGTCATATGATCCAAATTTGGGTGCTTGGCCCAAATATCACCTTGGTTTCCTCTCTTATTCTCCGGGGCAAAGAAGACCGGTTGAAGAAGGCTCATGGCTGTCTTAAACCTTAAGACGGGGCGGGTCTCAGTGGAAGCCTCTCTTTCCAGGGCACTAAGACAGACCACAATCTCCCTAAAATGAGATTTTAACACGCACACGCACACACCGCCAGGAAGCTTGATCCACTTCCATGCTTTATATCTGAGCAGCAACTGGATTCCGAAGGAAAGCTGGACAGACGGATCCTTAACGGTCCCCAATTCTGAATGTCCCCCCCCAGACTTTTGCCTCCCCCCCCAGCCAATTCCCCTGCCTCGCCCCCTCCAATGTTTCCTAAGAGAAAAGCTGGAATCCGTTTCTCCCAGCCAGCTGTTCTAACCTGGGAAGTGGCAAATTTAATAAAGTCTCAAAAGGTTACAGGTGATTCCGGGGATTTTCCCGTCTGTCTTTTTCTTTTTTCCTTCCTTCCTTCCTTCCTTCCTTCCTTCCTTCCTTCCTTCCTTCCTTCCTTCCTTCCTTCCTTCCTTCCTTCTTCGCTTTTTAGGAAGTCCAGAGCCAGAGACGGTCACACACTGCAAAGGGCAGAGAAAATTACATAGCAGGTGAGGGCCGGGATGCTAGAGTAGGTGGAATGTAGAGGTAGTCCTCATGACCATAATAATTGGGACCGGAACTGCTGCTGCTAAGCAATGTGATCAAGTGAGTCATTATATGAACCATGCCCAATTTTATGAGCTTTTTTCGCCACTGTCCTTAAATGAATCATATGGTCATTAAATGAAATTGGCCTCCCCCGTTGATTTTGCTTGTCTCAGCCACCTGGGAAGGTGGCAGAGGGTGATCACGTGAGCTGGGCTGCTACAATTCTTGCCATCAAATTGCAATCATGGGATGGATGCTGGGATGGTCGTAAGTGTGAGGACCAGTCCCTTTTTTAGCCCCGTTGTAATTTTGAACAGTGACTAAATGAACCATCGTAAGCTGAGGACTTCTTGTATCCCCAAATGCCGGGATTCCTACAAAATAAGACCTGGTTTCCTAACAGCAACGAGGAAATATGATGATTATCATATTTATGACTCTGAACGGTTCGTGATAAGGCTGCTCTGCTGATTTTCCTCTTCCCCAATGATATTTTTGGGGGAAGGAGGTGTAACAAAAATGTGTCCAATTGGGTAGGTAGGCAATATGTAGATTCATCCAAAGCTGAAGCTAAACTAGATCTGCCTTTCTGGATGCCTAACCATGGTTCAGTTAACCCTGGGTATATTTTGCAAGCCATCTTTGAGCAGGGTGGTCAGCCTAATCCTAAACATTGGCAGAAACAGGAAAAGCAAGGCATAAATTTATCAGTTAATAAAAATATGAAAGATGAGAAAACAGCTGGGCTTATACCTGGTCCATAGCCATAAAATGAACTCAGGTTGGGTTCACACCGCAAGTGAAGCTAGCTATGGTGGTTTAGAGTAGGGATCCCCAAGATTGGCAACTTTAAGACTTGTGAACTTTAGGAATTCTGGGAGTTGAAGCCCACAAGTGGCTGGCTGAGGAATTCTGGGAGTTGAAGTCCACAAGTCTTAAAGGTGCCAAGTTTGGAGACTTGGAGCTTAGATCTTAGCCATGACTGGGCTCTTTTCATCAAGCTGCGATGAAGCCAAGGTTTATCAGAAGGTGCGTTTCCACCCATGAGTGATGAAGGACCTGCCTGAAGGACCCACAACATACAGAAGGCAGAGAGGAAGAAGAGCTATCACTGACCAAATGGTTTCCCGGCCGCTCTCCAAGGCTTGATGTAGTTGACAACGTTGACGTAATTAATCCACTTTTGTTCCCAAGCAGGGCCAGGTCCTGAAAGGGAGAATCCAAAACTTCTACGGATCCACGTGGGGAACATACTGCTAGTCCTCACTTTACGACCATAATGGATCCTGCACATTACAACCTCCCATCATGGTTTTACCTGTCTCCTGAGTCTTATCAAGGATCATTGCTCCCCGTTGTTTAATTGCTTCTCTCATGTAACCGTAGTTGTCTACAATCTCAAGGAGAAGAAAATAAATTAAACTCCCTTGTCTTGGGCGAGAGCTGGTTTTTTTTTTTAGAAGTAGTTGTTTAAATAAGAGAAACAGGAACCAAGGTGAACATTTTGGATGTTTCCTCATTTCAATAGTCCTGTTGGAAAGAGGACAGCCCAAGCTTTGGAGGTTCTTCAAAGATCGTTCTACTTCTGTTTGAATCCACCCATCATGGAGAGGGGTGGGGCAAGTATTTCCTTTAGCAATGCTGGGTCCATGTCTGGATCCTCCATACCACAATTAGGCCAAAGAAAATTATGCAGTAGAGCTGGAGAGCCAGTAGTAGTTACACTGGCGCAACATTTGGACTGTTGAAGGCCATTCTATGTCCAACCTTCTGCTTGAGGCAGAACCCTTGGACCTAGAGCATCCTAGAAAGATGGCCTTCCAACCTCTCCAGACACAGCCTTGTTCTTCAACTCAACCATGTTTGTCTTCTAATGCAATGTTTCTCAACCTTGGCCTCTTGAAGATGTGTGGACAACAACGCATCTTGAAGTCATGGCTGGCTGGAGAATTCTGGCAGTTGACGTCCACGCATCTTCAAGTGGCCTCAAGCTTGAGAAACACTGATCTAATATTTAGCCCAATATGGTTGAAGTTTCTCAGTGTTGTGTAGTCATCTAGACTTGGAACAGTCTTCTCCAATCTGGTGTGGAACTCCATTTCCGATCACTCTCAACCAAGTTGACTGGGAATCCTGGGAATTGAAGTGCAAGGGTTGAGGAAGACTGCTTAGCTGCTTCCACAGGTCCAAGATATTAACACCCAAGGAGAGGGCAGACTTACAGGACTGGGAATAAAGAGATACGGAGGTCTATCAGAGGTGTAGTCTGGAGCAATTGCGTAAGGAGGGAGAAGTGGTCTGCAAGACACAAAACAATGACAAAGCCCCAAAGGTCCATGTGATGTTAAATTCCCACTCTTTTCTAGCAAAATCAGGACATACAGACTGTCCCACCAATCCAGAATCTAACAAGAAATACAAATCCTGATTCAACTCAGCCCACACAAAGATTGAATGCACCAAGGCACGGAACCTGGTTACTAAATCAACCTATTTCCTGCATTCCTACAACAGGTGGAAACATCAGCAAACCCAACGGATTCGCAGGACATGTGCAGGGGGTCTCCACACTTGGCAACTTTAAGACTTGTGGACGGAGGAGTTTAATATTGGCGAATTCAGGGAGTTGAAGTCCACAAGTCTTAAAAGCTGCCAAGGTTGGAGACCCTGTGCTAAGCCCTCCGCCCCACCCCATTGTCTATAGGGGCAACTCTAACCTATAGCACAAAGCCATCCTGCATCCAACCCAGCCCTTGGCCGGCCCTATAAGTGAGTTGGGATACTGTGTAGGTGTGTTTGTGTATGTCTACCTCATTGCTACGAGCAATGATCTCACAATGGATTGTACCTAGAGCTGCCCAGCCATTGTGGCATGAGATATTTACCACCGCAAGATGGTGGTAATCCCTCTACTAAAGCACACTTTTTTCTTAAATGATTGAAGAATTCTTCCATTCTCCAGTTTCCTTTCCTTTCCCTTCCCTTTCCTTTCCTTCCCTCCCTCCCTCTTTCCTTTCTTTTCCTTCCCTTCCTCCCTCCCTTGAGCTCACATGGAAGTAGACTTTCCTGTAATAAAAGCATTAATCAGGTGCAGATTGGGGATGTTTTTCCCACCTTGGCCAACCCTCTCTGCCAATTTTACCTCTTTTTAAAGAAAGCTAATATGGACCTCTCGGCTCCCCCACCAGAACATGAGAATCTTCATCCAACTTGAGAGATGGTTTTAAGCGCAGGTGTTGTTTATTTCATGTCACCAAAAACGCCCTTCCTGCTTGGGTTCTAGACTAGGAAGGGTCTTCCCGACATGAGACAAAATGCTAAGAACTTCACGGGTTCCTCAAAAGTAACAGCAGAGAACAAGAGAGAAGGGCATCAACCACGGCTGGTGGAACGAAGACAACTCAGGTAACTGCCCTTGCTAAATATATTTGCACGTAGATGTTTTTTTTTTTTCAAAACAGACATTGATAAAATAAAAGCTCAAACGATACAGATAAGAGAATTGGGGTGTACTGTGAATTACCAATAAAGGAGAACATGTGTAGCTCAGAGTCGAAATGTGGGGTCCTTGGTTTTCTCTGAGCTTGGTGGTTTTCTTGCAGCCGTTTCATGACCAAACTAGGTAACATCATCAGTGCTACCAGTGCTACCAAACTCAGAGAGCAGCAAGGACGGCTCCAAAACAGAGTTTATTCATCCTTGGCAACTTTGTTCCTTTCGTTATAAAAGCCCTTTGTTCCGTCTGGCCCCCTGGGAAAACGCAAGACCCCAACGGGCAGTCCTGCCACGGCCGCCATTTTGACGCTGGGCTCTGGACTAACCACAGGAGTCTTCTCCCGGGCCAGAGTCCGAGCTTGCTGCCGGCGTTGAACCCAGGGGCTAGTTGAGGGAGTGATGCTACTGTCCGAAGAGTAATCAGATCGTTTGGCCATCTCAGGACTGGTGCTCAGAAAGGCTCTTCCATCCTCTGCCAACGGAGACATCCTGGATGTCTTCCGTAGGGTGGAAGGGCTGTTCCAGGGACTCGACCTGGGGGACACGTTGGGGCTCAGATGGTGGTTCGCATAGGCCGAAGGACTTAACCTGTTGGAGGAGCTGCTTCTCCTCGGCCTGGGAGACGTCGGGTCGCTCTCTTGATCCGAGGAGCTGTTGGCTGACAAGTCTTCACCCACGTCTTGAAGCTCCTCGACTCTCCTATTCATCGAACGGGTCTTGGCTGGATCCTTGGCAGAGTGTTTGTCCTGGTTTTTCTCCTTGAGGACCTTCTTCTTTGGAGGCTTCGTGCCAATGAGGATGACCTTCATGGTGGCTTTGTCCGTGATGCAGAACGACTCGTGAGCTTTGACGGCAGCCTCCACCTCTTCGAACTCAATGATGGCGCATTCTTGAGTTCCCACCGGGCTGTAACGGCTACTGAATTTCTTGATATCTGGTGGAAGGTCCCTCCCGGGCTTGAGAATCCGGACAGACATGATGACACCAAACTGGATGAAGGCCCTGAGGAGATGCTCCATGACCTTCTCTCGGATTTGTCCGTTCTCCTGTCCTTCATCCACAGGGTGGGGATCTTGGGTTGGGGAGATATCGTAGACGAGAAGCATCCGGCTAGGGAGATTTTCACCTGGGAACATCGGAACGGCGGTGCTTCGGCGAACTTTTCTGCCATCTTCGTTCATCTCCAGAAGGTTCGAATATTTCAGAGCATAAGCTGTGGTCCTCCAGTCCCGAGTCAGCTGTTTGATCTGGTAAGAAAGAGTAGAATAGCTGAGCAAAGGCCGGAATCCTTCAAGGATGCCATGGATTTGCATCAGAAAAGAGCAAAAGACTGCAACGAGAACCAACCAGTTATTTACATTTATGATATTTCAGCCTTCCCGGTTTGACACCACCCATATATACAGGGGACCATGGATTCCAGAATTCCCAGAGAGAGAAAAGAAGGTTTGGTTCTGGGCAATGCAGGATCCTAGCCATTGTAATCTGGGAATCATGGTTTCTAGCTTGTAGGCCTTACTCAACAATGCTTTAAAAAAATGTAACTCAGTAAAACATTTAATCAATCAAGCTTAGAACACGCACTCTTGATTTAGGATCACAATTGGGACCAGAACTTTCATTGCTAAGCAAGGCAGTCGTTAAGTGAGTTTTGCCCCATTTTACGACCTTTTTTGCCATGGTGGTTTAATGAATCACACAGCCATTAAAGAAATATGGCTGTCCCCATTAACTTGGCTTATCAGAAGTCACTTTTCTCTGTGCTGTCATAATTTCAGTCGCTAAATGCATGGTTATAAGTCAAGGACTATATGGCTTACATTAACCCATAAAATCCTGTGGTGGGTCTACCTGAGTTTATTTAACAGAACAACAGAGTTGGAAGGGACCTTGGAGGTCTTCTAGTCCAACCCCCTGCTCAGACAGGAAACCCTATACCATTTCAGTCTCTTCTTAAAAAAACTTCCAGTGTTGGAGCACCCACAACTTCTGGTGGCAAGTCGCTCCACTGATTTCATAAAGTTGGCATGATAACAGGAGTGTTCAGTGGGTCACCTTGGGCTCCTGGACCTAAATTGAATAAATAAATATATTTTGGGGTCCCTGTCACCCTCCCTGGAAATTAGCAGAATCAGGCAGTTCAAATGAGTATAAAGATTTACGGCAAGCTTAAGCTCTCTACAAGAATCTGACTACTAACGGTCAAGGGAAATGAGTGGGAGATAAGAAAGGCATGTCTTGTGGACACGCAGGGGCTCAGAACTGATGACACCTTTGACTCCCCCGCTCCCCAAAAGCTCAGCCTGGTCATCTCCTACAGTCCCTTTCTCTCCAAGAGCTGTCTTGGATGATCAGGCCACGTCTCCCCCCAGCGCTTGCCTTTTTGAACGAGGTCAGCAGCTTCACACTGACGTACCCCATCTTGTTCCGCCGGATGTGCTTCAGGAGGAAAGCATCTTTCTCAAGATTGTCATCGGAGAAATAATATTCTACCTGAGCCACCAGCTTCAGGATCAGAGCGTGCTCGGGGGGCTTCCAAGCAGGAGACGAGTCATCCCCATCATTCTCACTGGGAAAAGGGAGAAAGAGAAACAGAGGATGAGGTTTGCACAGGAAAAGGAAGGAGGAATAAGCACATCAGGCCCACCTGGACACGTTCACTGTAACAACTATAGAGAAGATTGCATAAAACTGGCTGGAAAATAAATAAAAGCGCATGTGTGACTTTCATTTCCAAGAATCTGCTCCTTTGCACATTCCTCGAACATTGCTCAATGTGCTCGGGGTTTTGGGGCTGTGCTCACAGGCGTGAACAGAGTCTGCACAATTCCGTTGGGCTTCCAGCAGTGAGCAGGAAAGCAAATATGTATATATATATATATATATATATATATATATATATATATATATATATATATATATATATATATCTTTGCTCTAGTCTCTTGGCATCCTGAGCTCCCTAATATTTTGGAACAGTCACGGTATTTTGTAATTCATCTAAAAAATAAATAAATTGTGAGCCTATGTGTGGGAAGTTTGCAAAGGAACATCATGACCTGGGAAGGAAAGAAAATTAAGGAAAATAAACAACTGAAGGGACTCTCCCAAGGGGGATAGTTCTCAACTTACAACCATTGGTTTAGTCGAACTTTCAACAGCACTGAAAAAAAAGAGACTTATGACCAGTTCTCTCACTTATGACTGTTGCCACATCCCCAGGGTCACATGATCAAAATTAAGACGTTTGGCAACTGACTCATATTTATGACGGTTGCAGTGTCCCAGAGTCATGGGATTCCCCTTTTGTGACCTTCAAAGTCAACGGGTAAGCCAGACTCACTTAACAACCATGTTACCAGCGTCAATGATTCACTTAACAACTGTTGCAACAAAGGTCATAACGAGGGGCAAATTTCACTTAACAACTGTCTTGCTTAGCAATGGAAATTTGGGCATCAATTGTCCTCATAAGCTGTGAACTACTTGTACGGTGGTTATAATCTGCACCCATGCTGGCTGGGGGTTATAGCTGTTGTAGTCCAGCAATGCCTCTGGAGGCTAATGGGTCAGCACATTACTACCTTCTCCAAGGTCAGAGAAGTTAGTATTTCTCACACTTGGCCCCTTTTAAGAAGGGTGGACTTCAACTCCCAGACTTCCCCAGCCCTTAAAGTGTCCAAGAGTGAGCAATGCTGGCTAGGGAGTTCTGGGGGAAACCGAATAAAAATAGAAATAATAGAAAGAGATCTTTATTGTCACTTTATATGTAAACTAATCAACCTACATTAAAAGGTTCTGCTTAAAGGAGGGACGTGTTCATCTTTGGAGGACTCCATTCCCCCCTCCCCAGAATAAAATTCCAGAGCAGCGACTGACAGACAGACAAGACAGTTGTTGACCCAGGGAAGCTTTGCCGGGAACCAGATGTGGGGCAGGGCAGCTGTGCTGCTCTCCAGCATCAGATTACAGATGTTTCTCTGCAGCTGAAGTACCTCCCACCCACCCAGTGCCAAGTCAGCAGACCAGCCCTTTCCTGGCATGGCTCCCCCCACTCCGTAGGACTAGGGAGTGGGTGGGGGTGGGACCTTCCCCCCCCCCAGCTGCCTGCCCAGCCTGACTTGACAGCGTCGGGCCCAGGAGGGAGGAGAGGAGGGTTGCCAAAATGGTTGTTGCAACATCCGCCCGTCTTTGCAGCAGCCGAGCAACGCAACTCTCCCCAGCCCGGCCTTGGCAGAGGGTGCCCATGTGGGCTTTGCTTGGGGATATGAGAGGAAAGAGCCTGGCTGGGGGCGGGGAAGGCAACTCACCCTGGCCCCTTCTTCCTCCGTCAATGAGCTCAGACTGAAATGATGCTCCCCCTCCTCCCCCCCCATCCACCAAAAAAAATGGCAAAACCGAGGACTTCCCAGAAGGACTGCAGGCAGATGAGTTGGCTGTAATGCAAATCTTTTCTTGTCCTTGCAAAGAGGGGGCGAAGAATCAGTGTTTTCCTGCCAACGCCAGGCAGCTGCTCAGTGCCCCATCTTCCTCGGCCACCCCGCCCAGAATAAAATACCCCCCCCCAATATCCTAGAAATGGGTATAGCTGGAAGAAAAGAAGCAGGCAGATAGACATCCTTCTGCCTGGGGGGGGGGCTTTGATTTCCTAGCAGCAAGGAAAGCACCAGTGTTTTAGCCCCCCACCTGGTCCCGTCTTTCTCGCCCATGGCAAGTGCCATTTTGGTGCCAATAAGGTACATACATACATGCATCTATGTAGTCCTTGACTTACCACCACAATTTGGACCAAAATCTCCACTGCTCAGCAAGGCAGTTGTTAAGCGAGTTATGCTTGATGTTACAGTGTTTTTGGCCACGGTTGTTAAGCAAATCAAATCACCGCAGTTGATCAGTGACATCCGATGACGGTGGGTCAGCGAATCCAGCTTCCCTCCTTGACTTTGCTTGCGGGAAGCTGGCTGGGAAGGTGCAAATGAGGATCACATGATCCCGGGACAGGGCAAGCGCCATAAATACATGCTGGTTGCCAAATGCCCAAATTTTGATCCTGCAATCGGGATGCCGTGATGTTTGAGTCGTTCCTTCCAAAGCCTTTCTAACTTTGGTCGCTAAATGAATGCTTGTAATTAGAGGACTACCGTTATATCACTCCCAGGTTCATGTACAGAGCTTACACAGAGCTTCTCCAGGTCGTCTGCTGAATTACTTTGGGGAACAGGTTGGGAGTGCCTTTTTTAAAAAAAATCTCTGGGTGGTCTCCCTTCCAAATACTAATCCGGTCTTGACACAATCAAGCTTTTCAAAATCAGCCAGGATGAAGCTGGAGGGACCACCAGCTGGGAAGCCTTCAGCAAGCTCCTTCACAGTATGGGAAAAGGTAGTTTGATAACAAACTGGGTTAATCCAACTCTGTCTGTTGGGTCTCTTGCTCCGGGACAGGCAAGGACCCCGGCTAAGGCAATTCCATGTGATGGAGGTCTTGCTATTCAAAGCCCCAGAAGAGACCTCCCTGGAAAAAACCCCCAGACCCAGTGCCAGGAAGGGCTCCAGAGCGGGTGGGAGAGGGGGCCACAAGGTGAGCAATCCCCCCCTCCCCGACCTTTTTATTGGCAGGAGGTCCCCTGGGACTTTCTCCAGCAAGTCCCACCAGGAGAGAGCAGGGCCGCGCCCAGCCTGGCAAACTCAGGACGACCCTTGTCCTGTAGCCCTGGGGGGGGGGGAACAACCTGGCATCAAAACAGACCCCTCCCCAGGGATGCAGGCACCCCCTTTCCCTCCTGACAGCCACACAGCCCTCGCTCGACCCTCGCTTTCGGGGCGGCATCTTCTCCCCCCTTTTCAGCACCTTCCCCACCCATCCCCCTCCTTCTCGACTGCAGTCGGGGAGTGGGCTTTCCGGGGTCTCCCCTTATTCCAAGCCTGCCTTGGCGGAACAAGAGGGGATCCCCGCCTCCCGGGATTCCCCCCGATCCTCCTCCGTCCCTCCCTGCCGGGCATCCCCGGGGCAAAACGAGGCCAAGGCGCTAGTCCCGGGGGTCGCGCGCTACCTGGATTTGCTCCCTCCAAAACTGCTGCCGCCCCGCCCGAAATCGTCTTCGCTGCAGCTGCCGCCGCCCGGTGGGCTCGGACACCGCGGCTCGTTCTCCTCCGCTTCGGCCACCCGGATCTGCACCGGTCCCGCCGCTCGCTCCGGCTCCGCCATGCTCCAGCCCGGCCCTGGCGCTGCGGCTCTCCGGCCAGTCAGCCAGCCCGTCCGCCCCCGCCCCCGCCCCCGCCTCGCGCTCCGCCTCCGAGGCGAGGCTGGGCCGGGCTGGGCAGGCGGGGACCCCCCTCCCCTCCCCTCCCTGCACGTGGGAACGCAGCCCAGCCTGCCCGTGCAAGGCGGAAGGTAGGCTCCGGCTTGCGTTTTCTGCAGCAAGTGGAGGCCAGCCTCGCCTCGCAGGTCACGGGAACCCGGCCTTACAGAATAGAATAGAATAGAATAGAATAGAATAGAATAGAATAGAATAGAATAGAATAGAATAGAATAGAATAGATATTGGAATATAGAATAGAATAGAATAGAATAGAATAGAATAGAATAGATATTGGAATATAGAATAGAATAGAATAGAATAAGGAATAGAATAGAATAGAATGAATAGAAATAAGAATAGAATAGAATTAAGAATGGGATAGAATAGAATAGAATTAGAATAGAATAGAATAGAATAGAATAGAATAGATATTGGAATATAGAATAGAATAGAATAGAATAGAATAGAATAGAATAGAATAGAATAGATATTGGAATATAGAATAGAATAGAATAGAATAGAACTGGAAGGGACCTTGGAAGTCTTCTAGTCCAACCCTGCTAGTTCAACACTAACCTATACCATCTCAGACAGGTGAATATCTAGTCTCTTCTTAAAAACCTCCAGGGATGGAGCACCCACGATTTCTGGAGGCAAGCTGTTCCATTGGTTGATTGTCCTCACTGTTAGGAAGTTTCTCCTTAATTCCAGGTTGCTTCTCTCTTTGGTCAGTTTCCAACCATTGTTTCTTGTCCTTCCCTCTGGTGCTTTGGAGAATAATTTGACCCCTTCTTCTTGGTGGCAGCCCCTCAAATACTGGAATATTGCTATCATGTCTCCCCTATTTCTTCTTTTCTTTAGACTAGCCAAACCCAAGTCCCGCAGCCCTTCTTCGTATGTTTTGGTCTCCAGGCCTTTGATCATCTTAGTTGCTCTTCTCTGAATTTTTTCCAAACTCTCAATATCTTTTTTGTAGTATTGGTTGCAGTATTCCAGGTGTGGTCTTACTAGGGTTTTATAAGGCAAACCCGTGGCAAATTCAGATTTGAACTCGCATGGCTTCGTGTGAGCTAACTCTCAACCCGTGCTTAGCCTTTCTTGAGAACTTGACCATGCACAAGGCAAACTCCGCCCGGCTTTGCCTCTTCTGCAGCAATCAGAGGCCAGCCTTGCTTAGCAGATTGTGGGAACTCAAGCCTTGCAGAAGACAAAGCCACGGCAGACTGAGATTTAACTGGCATGGCTTCATCAGAGCAATCAAAGGCGCTTACCTTTCTTGCGAACTTGGCTTTGCCCAAGGCAAACCCGTGGATTCAGACCTTTGTGTGTCGCCGGACCCCATAAAGAAATAGGTGTTTCATTAGGCAAGTATGCTAAGCTAACCATGGTCTGCCCATCGTGGCTTCTGCAGGCAACTCGACCCTTAGGAGCACCCAAAGCAGGATCAGGCTATACTCTCTGGCCTGGGAGGGCCTCCTCTCAGGCCAGACTGGTGGGGCAGTGCATGGGCGCATTCGCTGCCCCCGCCGCCCTCCCACTCGAATTGCAATCTGTTCCCACGCAGCGGCTCCACCTAAGGCGTTCTCTCTCCCCCCCCGCCCCAATTGCAACGTCCGGTTCATTTAGGACGGCGTGTTCGTTTTTCCCCTCACGGATCGTCCACTGGGAACCCGAAGTGCTTATTGATGCCTTGAGCCCGCATCCCCTTTTTGCTCCTTGGGTGGTGGCTGTCCAAAGCGTACCCGGAAGTGGGCGTTGCCACGGCAACTGCCCGGCGGCTTCCGGGAGGAGCGCGCGAGAGGAGGCGGCGGCGGCTGCGGCCACTTCCGCGCTTTGTTGTGGCGGCGGCGGCGGCGGCGGCGGCGGGAGTGGTTGTCATGGTGCCCAGCAAATGCCGGCCCGCCGGGGTAGGAAGGCCGGGCCACACCGTCTCGGTAAGCCAGGGGGCCCCTTGAGGGCCGGGGACTACGGGTCCCATGAGGCGCAGCCGGGGGTGTGGAGCATGGGGGCTGTAGCCTTTCCCCTACTGGGGAAGGCCATTGTGAGCAGCTCCCCCTCCCCCACTTCCTCCTCCTCCTAGTCATTAAAAAAAAATAATAAAAAAATAATGTTGCTTTCCATGTTTCAAATTTTAATTCTTTAAATTTTATTTTAATTATTGTCTATTGTCATTTTAAATTATTTTTATTTTAATACTTTTTTTAAATTTTCACCTTAAATTAAAATGATTTTTAATTATTTTAATTTAATGTTTTAATTATTATTATTATTATTTTACTTTAATTGTTTTGAAACTTCTTTATTTTAAATATTTTTCCTTTTTAATATTTTCAGTTTTGGTACTTATTTGATTTTTTAAATTTTTTTTTGTTAAATATTTAATGCTTTGTGGTAGATTTCTGCTATTTTTTGTTCGTTTCATCATATTGCTTTGTGTTTTCAACCCCTTCAGTGTCACTCATGTGAGATGGATAGCGATATAAATTTACCAAATAAATGTATTTGAAAAATTGGTTTTTTTCCCCAAAGGCCACCAGAATGAAATACCCCCTATTTTATGCATGCATGATTCTAGCAACCCTTTTCACCCCATTTACCTAAAGCAACTCTCAGTTGAAATGCTCTTCTCTCTGTTAATTAATAAAAGGTTAATTCTCCTTTTTTGTTGACAGGCCAACAATTACGGAGTTCAGCTGGTTCTCCAAAGTACGTCGTCGGCAGAAAGAACCAGAGCTGTGAGACTTGAATTTTTATTATAAATATTTTAGAGAACTCTGAGGTTTTGACTGAAGTTGTGTAGTGAATTTGGTGTTTTGTGATGCCTTTTGATGTGGGTGCGTAGATGTGCTGCCTTTTGCTTTTTTATGGTTAGGCTTCTTGCATGCTTTATGTTGTGGAGAGCACATTTTACAACTCCCAAGCACATTCATCCCTGTGCTGGAATTAATAAAACTATCCTAAATAAAGAAGCGGTAACAAAATTCAGTCCTATTGAATGGGAAGAGGTTTGCAAAAAAACCCTTTGTCCTGTTTTAGCCTTCACATGACATAATTTGGGACACGTCACTGCAACTCACTACTCCTCTTAAAATCTTCTGTGTTTCATACTTTCAGTGTTTCTTGGGCGAATCCGTTTTCTTTGGGTTTTCATAAGGTGCATAATGCCTTTTCCTTCTCACATTTTGTATTGCAGCTGGAGCTGAGATTGCACAAAGAACAGCCCTATCTCCACAACCGATTCTTGCAGCATGACCTTGAAAAAAACCACCCTGGAAAACTAGGTATTCTTGGGAAGTTTGCTGTCAAAAATCAAGATTGCTAACAAGGGACATAAGAAACGTGTCTGTAATTCTCGCATTTTGAGATGAGATAGAATCTCATTTTTTAAAAAAAAACAGCAGAAAACTTTTCGTGGTCCTTTCGGTGGCATCACAAAGATCACATTCTGATATTGAGAAAGGGGATCACTTTTTAATTATTTTCGCTTTATATATTTTGCTTGATTTTTTATGCTTCAACTTAATGACCACAATTGAGACCAAAATTGATGTTGCTAAGTGAGATATTTGTTAAGTGAGTTTTGTTCCATTTTACGATCTTTCTTGCCACAGTTGTTAAGTGAATCTGGTTTCCCCATTGACTTTGCTTGTCAGAAGGTTGCACAAGGTAATCACATGATCCCAGGACAATGGAGAGGTCATAAATAGGAGTCAGTTGCCAGGTGTCTGAATTTTGATCACATGACCATGGTAGGGGGGGATGCTGCAATGATTATAAGTGTGAAAAATCTTAAATGGTGATCATGTGGCCCTGGGACGTAAAGGCATCCCGGTTGCCATGCTCTCAAATTTTAATCACACGATTGGGGATGCTGGGACGGTCATAAGTGTGAGGACTGGTTGCAAGTCCCATTTTCAGTACCATTGTAACTTCAAACGATTGTGAAATGAATTGTTATAAGTTGAGGGCTATCCAACTTATTGTTATAAGGTGAGGGCTACAATTCAATAGCATAGAGCAGGAGTCTCCAACCTTGGCAACTTGAAGACTTGTGGACTTCAACTCCCAGAATTCCCCAATCAGCCAATTCCCCAGCCAGCCAACTTCAATTCTGGGAGTTGAAGTCCACATGTCTTCAAGCTGCCAAGGTTGGAGACCCCTGGCATAGAGGACTGCAGAACAGTACATGAATGGTGACATAATCAGCCCTGCCATTTTCAGAGGCTCATATATGCCCAGGAGTCTGAAAGGCTATAGAATTTGATTAGTCTTTTCAGGCTTGAGGACAAATAATCCTTTTTTTTCTCCTTCGAGCAGATGGAAGATTAAGTCCTTTGTCACGCAGTAAAAAAGTCTGCATCCCCATCGCAGCTAATTTTGCTGATATCCCTAGTTTGGAAGTGAAATATGGCCCGGGTTCTCTCACAGTCTGCGGAGACGGCTCTTTTCCGAACCCTTTGAAGTACCGAATTCAACAGGACTGCCATAATGTTAGTGCAAATAGCCCAGGTAATTCTGCAGATCGACAGGGCTAATGCAACTATGGTCCAAACTGGCCCGGGAATTCTGGGAATTGAAGCCCACACATTTGAAAGTTTCCAAGTTGAAGAGGCTCTGCTCTAAACAGTTACTAAATCTTTGCCCTTGCCCGCTTCCTAGGGCTGAGAGGAAGCGACTGGCCCAAGGTCACCCAGCTGGCTTTGTGCTTAGAGCTCATGGTCTCCCAGTTTCTGGGAGAGCAGGGCCTTGGGCAGGGGGATGGACTAGAAGACCTCCAAGGTCCCTTCCAGCTCTGTGATTCTAGCCCGGTGCCTTTAACCACGATGGTCCCTTCCTTTGTGGCAAAACCAGGATGCTCCATGGGAAACTGGAAAGGCTGCCCTGGCTTAAAAAATGGTCTGAATGTTGGTAATTGAAGACATGTTTTCATTTCCCCCGTTAGATATTTATAGGGACACAGGATTTCCTTTGGTGTACCGCTCGACAGAAGAGAAGATCCAGCTTTCGGACCGGATGACCCTCGAAAGGTAAAAATAAGGAGGGAGGGGAGGGCAACTGTCTTTGCTGCAGATGTTTGCAGCTGGACATTGGCTGCAAACCTCTGGAGCATTTGAATCCCTGTTTCCCAGGTTGGGAACTAACAGATGATTGCAATTTATCTTCTGCTTTAACAGATGGATTTAGGGAGCTAGGAAGACTTTCATTTTAGGAGGCTTGCTCTTGTTTTCCCTCTCCTGTCTGCCACCTTCCCTTCTTCCTCTCTCCTTCTTCCTTAGCTTTTACAGTTTTTTTTAAACATAGGGTACCGTTTCAAAATCTTGAAAAATTATGCGGATATGCTTCGTTTGGTCGGAGGCTCACTTTAGTTTTAGGTTGCTGATTCCCTCCACTCTCCAAGGCCCTGTTTCTCAACCTTGGCAAGCTTTAACCGGCGTGGATTTCAACTCCCAGAATCCCCCTGCCAGCTCCACAGTCCACACAGCTTAAAGCTGCCAAGGAAGGTTGAGAAACACTGAGCTGGGGCCCCGATTAGAGTGATCCCTGGGCGGCCAGCTTCCCCTTTCCTTCTTAGAGCTGTCTCTGGAACTTCCTTCCCAGGCAGAAGCTGACCGTTTGCCCCATCATTGACGGGGAAGAGCACCTTCGCCTCCTGAGCTTCCAGCACAACTTCATCACTCGAATCCAGAACATCTCCAACTTGCAGCACCTGATTTTCTTAGACTTGTACGACAACCAGATCGAAGAAATCAGCGGCCTTTCCACCCTGAGGTGTCTCCGGGTCCTGTCACTGGGAAATAACAGGTAAAGAAACAAAAGCTGCATTTGGAAAAGCAGCGTTCTTTGGGCAGGTTTTATTTCGGGGCTGGCCGGGGCTGAATTCAGCTGCTTTGGGTAGAATTCTGCTTTTGCGGCAGACCTCCAATCGAGATTTAACCAGAACTGGTTTACTTTCTGAGCCCAGGCTAGATGGCTATATCTACTTCGGTCTGGTGAGAGTCCCAAAGATGCTTTTTCAAGAGACAAATGGGCTTTTTTGTTTTTCCTTGAAGACATCTCTCTTCTCATCCAAGAGCCGAGGTGGCGCAGCAGTTAGAGTGCAGTCCTGCAGGCCACTTTAGCTGACTGTGTTCAGCAGGTCAGCGGTTCAAATCTCACCGGCTCAAGGTTGACTCAGCCTTCCATCCTTCCGGGGTAGGTAAAATGAGGACCCAGATTGTTTGGGGCAATGTAAATATATATATATATATATACATTGCTTACTGGTGTACACCGCTTAGAGAGTGCTTGCACTTAAAGCGGTATATAAGTCTCATAAATAAATAAATAGAATAGAATAGAATAGAATAGAATAGAATAGAATAGAATAGAATAGAATAGAATAGAATAGAATAGAGGTGGCACAGCAGTTGGAGTGCAGTACTGCAGGCCACTTTAGCTGACTGTGTTCAGCAGGTCAGCGGTTCAAATCTCCCCGGCTCAAGGTTGACTCAGCCTTCCATCCTTCCGGGGTAGGTCAAATGAGGACCCAGATTGTTGGGGGCAATGTAAATATATATATACATTGCTTACTGGTGTATACCGCTTAGAGAGTGCTTGCACTTAAAGCGGTATATAAGTCTCATAAATAAATAAATAAATAAATAAATAAAGGTTCTTCAGTTCTGGATGAGAAGTGGAGCGTCTTCAAGGAAAAACAGCAAGTCTAGTTGCCGCCTGAAAAACCCGGATGACTGAGAATCTCCATAGACACAAGGCTGGTGGGAGAGTTTACCGTTTTTGGGTGTGAAAAGTCCTTGCTTCTTGCCGAGCTGAGATCCTGCTCCTCTCTCGACGTCCACCGCCATCTCGGGACATCTCCCCATCTTTCATCTGGAGCCGTGTTTCCAGGGGGAGGAATATCAGCCCCCCCCCATATTACCGTTGCTTCTGAAAGCCCTCTTAAAACTCGGTCCAGAAGTCCAGATACAAAAATGGAACAAGCCACCTGCAGACAAATAAAGATCACCTGCGTTCCTTCAGCCTAAAAATGTCAAGACCTTTGGATTAGAGTAGAATGGTGGATTTCCTCTGGGGTAACCCTCCACGCTCACATTTCTCCATTGGAGCAAAGAGGCTGGGAAGAGGACTTGGAAGCCTCCAACTGCCACCAGTCTGTGATTCCAGGTCATCAGGATTTACTTCCTCTGCCTCTCCCCCCTCCCCCAAAGCCACACAAAAGCTTCCAGACTAGAATTACCCACCGAGCTCAGAGAGCACCAAGGACCCCACAGTTCAACCCTGAGCCACAAAGAATCTCTTCTATTGAAATCAGAAATCCCTTTTTCTATTTTTTTGCCTCTGACGTACGGACATTCCCATTTCACGCAGAGGTGAATGAGCTCTTACACTTCTGCTGTTCCAGCTTTCAAATGCTGCACCCAGACAGCCTGGAATTCCTGTCCCAGGGCAAAAGATCCTTTAGCTCTTCTTGATTGACACCATAATGTCTTTTTCTTTTTTTCCCCTTCCACCCACTTCAAATGCTTCTTCGCCATTGCAGAATAAGGAGGATTTCAAACCTGGATAATCTTGTAAACCTTGATGTCCTGGATCTTCATGGCAATCAGGTAGGATTCAGCATTTGCAGTTGGGGTGGGAAATAACTATCAGCTGGCAGTTAGTAGGGACTACTACTTCCCTGCACCCTGGGTAAAGAGAAGACAGTATCCAAGGATTGGGGGGGGGGGGTAAAGGATATATCGGAAGAGTCCTGGTGGGCTATTCCTTGTTTTGCCTGCTCCGCTATATAGGAAGAGCACGGCTAGCAGGGGAATTCTGGGGCTTGAAGTCCCCAGTCTTAAAGTTGCTAAGGTCAGATGTTTAACTGATGGGTGATTTAAACTGGGTTGAAGTGGAGAGCTGGGAAGCCAGGAACCTCTGAGTATCACTGTTCTTTATAGGCCATTTAGAGACATTAAGGGAATAAGCACATAAGATGCTCTAATTCAGTGTTTCTCAACCTTGACCATTTTAAGGCATGTGGACTTCAACTCCCAGAATTCCACAGCCAGCAATGCTGGCTGTGGAATTCTGGGAGTTGAAGTCCACATGCCTTAAAATGGTCAAGGTTGAGAAACACTGCTCTAATTAAAGAATGCACATGGCACAATGTCATCGCTACAGCATCCTGGCACATAATTTTGATCTCTGAAGAGAAATTCCACAGAATCATTCTTTGACGGTGGGTTTTGGGTGGGAGACGGGCGGGTCCAAGAGTAAGTGACTCTCCCCCTCCCCTCCCAGATTTCCCTCATAGAAAACCTGAGTCACTTACGAGATCTCCGAATGTTGAACCTGGCGCGAAATTGCTTGACCCACGTCGGAAACCTCAGCGGCCTGGATTCGTTGCTGGAGCTCAACCTCCGCTACAATAAGATCAGATTGGTGGTGAGCCCCCCTTGAACCAAACCCGGCTTGCCCCTTCAGGGGGCTTTCCCTGGCAGAGAAGAAGATGCCCTCTGCTCGGGGGGGGGGGGGCTGATCTGCAGCTGGCAGAGTGCTTCTGCCCCGTCACTGGAGACTGAAACGGTAGAGGGTCTCCTGCTTGGGCAGGGGGTTGGACTAGAAGACCTCCGAGGTCCCTTCCAACTCCCGTACAGGTAGGCCTCAAGTTACGAGGTCTGCAGTTGAGCCCACAACTTCTGTTCTTGAGGGAGACGTTTGTTAAGTTTGAGGTTTGCCCCCTTTTATGACTTTTCTGGCCTCGGTTGTTAAATGAATCACTGCAGTTGTTAAATTAATAACACGGGTTGTTAAGTGAATCTGGCTTCCCCGCTGGCTTGTCGGGAGGCCGCCAAAGGGGATCGCGTGACCCCGGGGCACTGCGACCGTCATAAATGGGAGTGAGTTGCCAAGCATCTGAATTTGGATCACCTGACCCTGGGGGTCGCGGTGACGATCGTTAAGTGTGAAAAATGATCCTAAGACACTTTTTTCAGTGCCGTTGTAAGTTCGAACGGTCACTAAATGAATTGTTGTAAATGGAGGACCACTTGTATTCTTCTTCCCTCTCCCCCCTCCCCCCACAACACACAGTTCTTCAAGCTGTTCCCTTGCAAAACTGGAAATTATCCCATTTCTCCCTTCTTCTTTCCCCCACCCACCCCGGCTTTATTCTAGCAAAGAGCCGCAGGTGGGAGACCCACTTCTTAAAGGCCCCACCTGCCTGCCTGCCTGCCTGCCTGCCTCTGAGACAGTCCCTGCATGACTTGGCAGTTTGATGCAGGAAGAGGCAGCAATCCTGTTTTATTTTGCCTGCTGTTCATTGCGGCACATTTCCACCCCTCCTCCTTGCGCACCATGCCATCCCTCCCCACCCCTCCTGGAATGCTGAGACAGCACAAGGGAGAGAGAGAGAGAGAGAGAGAGAGAGAAAGAAAGAGGGAGAGAGAAGGAGGGAGAGATAGATAGATAGAGAGAGAGAGAGAGAGAGAGACAGACAGAGACACAGAGACTCAGAGTCAGAGAGACAGAAAGAGAAAGAAAGAAGAGGGAGAGAGAAATAGGGAGAGAGAAAGAAAGAGAAGAGAGAGAAATATATAGAGAGAAACAGAAAGACAAAGAGAGAGAGAGAGAGAGAGAGAGAGAGAGAGAGAGAGAGAGAGAGAGAGAGAGAGAGACCAGCCGGCCGGCTTTCAGACAGCCAGGGAGCAGCTGCTACCTCTGGCACCCCGGCCTGCCTCCCCACCTCTCTTTTCTCCGCCTTCCCCCTCTTCCCCTCGCAAGCCGCACAGCGTGGTTCCCCCCCCCCCAAGGGGCTCTGCCTTCATTCTGACCTGCGCCACGGAAGTCGAAGTCACCATCCCATCCTGCTCAGGAGTTCTGCCTGCTCGCCTCTGCTCTCTCCTCTCGGGATGTGGACACCCTGCCCAGCCTGCAGCGTCTCTTCCTCAGCTTCAACAACGGGTAAGGCCATCCGTTTTCTCCTCTCTCTCGCCTCTCGGGTTGCTTTCCTCCTTGGGGGATCCATCCCAGGTCTTCTGCAAAGGGGCTTTGGGTCTAACTGATAGGAAAAAGTGGTCAGAATGGGTGGAACTTGTCCCAAAGCTGCTTTTTTTTTCCCCCCAAGGCAACTGGGCTTTTTTTTCTGTTAAAGGAAGTCCAGTTGCCTTTTGGACAAAGCAACTTTGGGACAGCCCTGACCTGGATGACTGAGAATCTCCACAGAAAATGTGGAACTTCATAAAGATCATGAAGCAAACGTGTTTCCAAACAGACCTATTTTACGCTTTTTTAAGCGACAGACGGGAAGTTCTCTGCTTCTCTTTCACCGGCTCATGTTTGTTCGGCGTTCTGGTTCCTTAAAGGGGAGATGGAAAAATATAGGATGCCACGGGATCCAAAGAGAAAAAAGCCTGCTCCCCGATTCTTCAGATTCAGGAAGATCTGTTGTGAGTCAGTATGATGCTCCTTGTATGAAACAGTGCCAAGAAGGGGTTTAGGATACGCAGCCCATTCTCCTTCCGACAGGTTGAAAATAAACGGAGTTTTCTTATAATTGAAGTTCCTGGGTTCCAGCTGTGCAGGTTTCCAGCACAGTCTTTGTTAACCGACATACCTCCTGTTCCTTGCTGAGCTATTTTAGACTTCAGGGCTAATGCTTTTCTTTGCGCCCCTGCCCTCCCTTGAAGTGAAAGGGGTGTGAATTCTTTTCTCCTTTTCTGCGATGCCTTATTTGTGTGGGCGTGTAAATGTAATTCTGTACTGCAACACCTCTTGATGATTGCAAGTCCCCCCCCCCCCACGTTGCAGACTTAATATGTTTTGCTCAGTCTTCACTGAATCTTCCGGTCTCTTTTTGTAAGCATCAGATGTTCCGCCAGGCTCCTCTCCTGGGGGTGATGGGTGTGTTTATTTATTTAATTTTATTTATATGCCGCCCAATCCCAAAGGACTCAGGGGATTGGGGAAGAGTTCATTCTCACCCTCTCAAAACTAGTTGGGCACTTGGGGGTGGGTGGGTTTCCTTCCATTTTTCAGATATGGAGCTGACTGACTTGTAACAATGATCCATGCCAGTTACACTTCAAATTGGGCCCCTCTGGGACTATTTTGTGACTTTAATGTTCTTGAGGTTTAGTAGTACTAAGAGACATACCCCAGAGCGGAAAAGATGTTGAAGATCATCTAGTCCAACCCCCTGTTCCGGTGCAGGAATTCATTATCACAACATCCCTGAACAGAGACACATCCAGCCACTGCTTAAAGCAGTGGTTCTCAACCTGTGGGTCGGGACCCCATTTGGGGTCGAACGACCATTTCACGGGGGTCGCCAAACCACGCTGTCCGCCATTTTTTTCCCTTTTTCCTAGCTGTCCTACTCCCTCTTATTGGTGGCCACACCCACTTGGGGGTCACCACAACATGGGGAACTGTATTATGGGGTCATGGCATTAGAAAGGTTGAGAACCACTGGCTTAAAGCATTGTTTCTCAACCACAGGAACTTCTTTAAGAGGGGTGGACTTCAACTCCCAGAATTCCCCAGCCAGAACAGAATTCTGGGAGTTGAAGTCCACTCCTCTTAAAGTTCTCATGGTTGAGGAGCACTGTTTTCAATTCTTCCGGCAGAGAAGCCACCACCTCCTCAGGTGATCTGTTCCATTATCGAATTGCAACAAAATGGAAAAGAAAACTGCTTGAAACCTGGCGGTATCACTTAGACACGAATACAGCAGCCTCCAGTGCCGAATCCAAAGAAGCTGCGTCTGATCCTACCACACTTGCACGGCCTGTGTGGGTTTGAGGGCTAGCATGCTTCAGTCATTGCCTGCTGAACACACATATAGTCCCGGGACCCACATAGCCTTGCGAGGGTTGAAAGACTGCAGCCTTTCCCTGGTCTGCTTGCAGTGGGAGGCAAGCTCTGCAGAAGATCATTTTCTGTTTTAGTGTGGCTGACATCATCCATCCCGCCTGGCAGTTGCAAAGTTGCATCTGGGCCCTTTGGTGAGGATTCCTCTAGCCTAGCCATGCAGCGCTGCTGTTGGAAAAGAGGTGGGGCAGGTCCCAGGTTTCTTTGGAAGGGAGGGGGAACCCTCAAATTGCTAAGGGAAAGGAATGTTTCTCTAAGCTTCTGTAAATGTTAAAAAGCCCCTGAAATACCTGGAGGGCAAGAAGCTGTAATAACCGTGTGAGTCTTTTGTAAAAACAATAACAAAAAAAACCCAGAGAACTTGTTTTTTTTTAAAAAAGTACTATTTACTTAAGAAACTCTGAAGCAGAGTTGAGTCAAAGTAATCTTATCTGTCTGGGAGCAGAGATGTAGAGATTTCATTCCATTCATTCAAAGCAAGGTTAATCTTGCCTTTCATGGGTGTTTTTTTTTTTTTAAATGGCAAAAATGTATGTATTTGGAAAAGCTTATACTGGAAAAATTCCCTGGGTGCTGAAACATAGGAGCAAAAATGGTCCAGACTTGAAAAAAGGCCAGCTGCATTGGAAATGGAAAGTTGAGAAAAAGGAAAATTAAATGAAATTGCCCTTGATTTTTTTTTGTTCATCTCTGCTCTCGTGAGAGCTTTCCAAGATCCTGCAACCCCACTCTGAGGCTATCTACCTATCTTAGCCACTCTCCGAGACTGGGGCTCCTACTCTTGAGTAGGACCTGCCCCAAGGATTAGGGGGGAGGTATTGCTGGAGGTGGCACTCTTATGGACCTGGAAAACTCCTGGCATAGATTGCCTCCTAGCTGCATTCTGGCAGTCGGCCATCATGCAGATTTCCCAGACGTTGGCTGTGGTGCTGACAAGCAGTCACTTCCTTGCCAACCCAATTCCAGGCCCTGTTAGGTGGTCTCAAGGCTGGCCCAGGGGAGAGCGTGGCTTGAAGGTCACCTCCCAAATGAACAGTTTGGACTTTCCATTCCATCCTACCTTAGCCTGGAAATCATGCTGAGGTCAGCCTTATTTGAATTACTTCTCAGTAAGGGAGGAGTATATTTCCTTGGCTGAATGATTGATGGATGTCAGCCTTGCGAGTTAATCCAGACAAGAAACACCCCCAGAAGACTTCAACTCCCAGAGTTCCCCTGCTAGCAGATGCGGACATCAATTCCCAAAATCCCCCAGCTAGCAGGGGATTCCCTAGCCAGCATGAAAGTTGAAGTCCACACATTTTAAAAGTTTTCCGAAAGTTCCTTAAAAGCCTTCTTACATTTTTTTTCCTGATCACTTCCTTGCTTCAACGTCCGTCTCCTTAGCCTCCTTCGTTTAGCAGAATACACCGTTCAGAGATCCCACTATTTCAAATACTACATTATGCATGGTTCAGCTGGGTAGATAAATAAGTAAATAAAGACTACACCGCATAACATTGACAACTTGTTCCCAAAATGCACATTTATGTAACATGGGGGGGGTCAATTGCTGTGGGATTCTTTTAAGACAGGTCAGGGCCAGCAGCTGCAGCTGTCTGAGTTTCTGTGGGGTTCATTTCTTCTTTTCTCCCCCTTTATGTTCAGCGTGGAAGACATCTTGTGCCTGGCAGACTCGACCTCTATTTCAGAACTCACCCTAGATGGCAACCCCATAGCGCAGGAGGCATGTTACAAGCCGACCATTCTCCATCATATGATGCAGCTCCGACAGCTGGATATGAAAAAAATCACAGTAAGCAAGGACATTTGAGAAGGGTTTCCGGCAGTTGAGCACTTTTTCAGGTCCCCATTCAGCACTAGAGTATCCTTATTCTCAAAAGAAGACCAGGATAAAAATTCTCCCTCCCTCCCTCCCTCCCCCTCCCTCCCCCTCCCCCCCTCTTTTATCCCCGAACATTTCAATGCAATTCTTAACAAGCACTAATGATATTACCTAGTTTGGTCATGAAACATCTGCAAGGAAACCACCAAGCTCAGAGAGCGTGAAGGAACCCACAATTCTTAACTTAGCGGCATTACATTGAATTTTAAATGAAATGAAACATTTTGACAGCTGTAAATTTTGGGGGAAAATGCCAAGCGGCCTTTGAATCTGGGGAGACAAGCTGTTGCTTAAATTTAGGGCAGGCAAGGATTGCTCTTAGGCCCTGTAAAGTCGGGATGAGGCTTCAGCAAGAGTCCTTGAGTTGCCTGTCCTTGAGCTTTTAAATAAGCAAGATTTTTTTTTAATAAGATCTTTCACGGTTTAATTAGCCATTGTATTCTGACCATTAATTTACACAGCATTTTTCAGAGCAAAGAGCGTACAGCATTCCTTAACCTCAGCAACTTAATTCCCCAGCCAGCTTGCCAAGATTTTTTTTTTTTTTACCCAAGGCCCTGGTTTTCGATGCTTTTGACTTGAAACTTTACTTTTGAGTTTATCTGGAATTGAAATGGTCAAGCCAAGAATTGGTGCATAATGTCCATCAGGGGGTGCCCCAACCCAATATAGAAGAGTTGATTCCTGTTTTATGCTTCTGCATGGGGACAGAAGGGTTGAAGATGTCCTAGTCTTCCCCTGCTCTTCCGTGTATAAATGATGATCCATGCCCCAGGAATCTTGCAGATCAAACAGGGGAGATGAGGAAGAGAGACAGCGAGTGAAAAGAAATTAGCAAATACACATTTGGAGTTATTTTCCGATTATTCCTACTTAGAATCTTCCACGTTTCAGCTTCAGCCTTCCAGACCTCTTATTTAGAAGTAAATCTGGGATCAGAGCTGTTCAGAGTGATTGCAGTTATTTAAAAAGACCGTCTGTTTAGGAGGTAACCCATATAGGACTGAAACATTAGAAAAACCCTAATTAATATTAATTGATTTTGTTTGAGAAACATTCCCCCAACTGTTATAAAAATTGCAGTGGAAAATTCAAAGCAAGTGCATTTTGAGGATTTCTTACTGGGAGACACAGAAAAAGCATTTTGGATGCTGGGAGGGACTGACATGTAACGGTATAAAAATGATTGTTGTCCCATTACTGTTATTCTCAAAACTTTCCCCTGTTAGCAATTGCTGTTCTTTCCTCTTGTTTGGTTTAAGAGCCAGCTGGGGGAAAAAAAGCCAAATGCTTGCTTGTATTTTGCAGCGTTGTGCAGCATGTATATTAAGGGACTATAATATTTGTTTTCCCTCTAGGAATTCCCCTCTAAAGCGAAAGGATCGTCCATCTTGCTAGGATAGAGTAACGGAGGCAGATAAGTCCTTTCCTTGGTGGAGGAAATCATACTAGGGAGCCCTACTCTTGATAAAAAAGACATTAATTGGTGATTTTAATGGACCCCTGACTTCTTTTGTGAGCCTTGGGGAAAAGTGGGTGCTTGTTTTTTGTCTGTGTTTGAATCCAGGAAGAAGAACGGCGCCTGGCATCCGTTGCCCTACGAAAAGAGGAAGAGAAAAGGCGTGAAAGTCACAGGCAGACTTTGTTAAAGGTATCTTTATGAGGATGCAAGCTAACAAACCTCAATTCCTGGTTATCTCCCATCCCAACAACCCTTTCTTTCTTACGGTGACAGAGACAGGTTAGGGTTGTCCACCACTGTCTCCTTCTGGCGTGATGGTTTCATCGCTTGCTTCCTTCTCCCATAACAGTCCTACAATGGCCAGGTTTCCACCAGACTCAAAACTGCGGGGTCCTTGGTGCTCCCGGAGCTTGGTGATGTTCCTGCAGACATTTTATTACTGTACTAGGTAACATCATCAGTGCTGGGGTGATGATACTAGTTAGTTACCTAATGAAACATCTGCAAGAAAACCCCCGGGCTCAGAGAGCAGCAAGGACCCCCCCCCCCAGTTCAGCCCTGAGCTGCAGATCCTCTCTTCGGTCGAAACTGCTCAGCAATTCAGGGATTCCCAGGACGAGGAGCTCTCCGTCTTGAAAAGCTGCTCAGCTGCCAAGATCATCACGAAGACTAAATCGGTGGTTTTTTTCAAACTGGGCAACTTTACCTGCTCCAAAGTGTCGGTCTGGACTTGGTTATCTCTCCATCGCTTTTCAGGAGAAGAAACGGTTAACCATCTGCAACATCGCCCATCACTGGGAAATCCAGCAGAACCGTCTGGTCCTGAAGGTTTCGAACCAGGAGCCGGTCCAAGGCGAGGAGCCCTGCCAGAACAACAGGAATGCGGCTTGTGAATTTCCCGAGGAGGGCAGGTAGGGAATTGCCTAGGTTGCTCCAGGACTAGCAATCCAAGGTCTCTTTCCTCCAGCGGGGCCTAGTCCGGCATTCCCAAGCTTGGCAGCTTTCAGAGGCCTGGACTTCAACTCCCAGAATTCCTCAGCCAGCCATGCTCACTCACCTAACCTCTAGCGCACAGGTCCCCAACCTTTTGGGCACCAGGGACCTCTCTCACCAAGGAGAGAGGCTTTTCCGTGGACCGTAGAGTGTGTGGTTTTGTGTGCTGCCTGCACCTCACAGATGGGGCTTTGCTTGTTTGTGTAGCCCACTTGCTGTCATGCTGTGGCCCGGTACCGGTCCACGGACCGGGGGTTGGGGACCCCTTCTCTAGCAGATACCAGGTACGTACGACCGCAATTGAGCCCAAGTTTTTCACACTTAAACAGCCATTGCAGCATTCCCACGTGATCCAAATTCGAAGACCTGGCGACTGGCTCGTACTTATAAGGATCTTAGTGTCCCGGGCTCACGTGATCCATATTTGCAACTTTATGACAAGCAAAGTCAAGGGAGGAGCCAGTTTCACTTAACAGCCCGTGTCACCAACTGAACAGCTGCAATGTTTCACTTACAACCATGGCGAGAAAGGTCGTCAAACAGGGCAAAGCGCACTTAATAAACGTCTCCTCGCTTAGCCACAGAAACTTTGGGCTCCATTGTGCTTGTAAGTTGAGGACTGCGTGTCGTTTCAAAACTCTTTTATTTATTTTTTTGCATCGTTTTTGAATCCTGGTTTTCCTCCCCTGCTTTGCTAGCCTCCCCCTACCCAAACTGGCCACATTGTACAAAAAGATACAACCAGTCGTGCACTCTCCAACAAACAAGTGTGTTTCCTGCCAGATCCCACGGCGTGAAGCTGCTAATTCTTTGCGCATGACTGGCTCCCGTCAACACGGCCCCTCAGAGCAGCTTCCCCCTCGTTGAGCCATCTCTCTCTCTCTCTCTCTGGCACCTGTGTTATTTTAAGGAGAAACTCTTCCTTAACGCTGACTGGTTGGTGATTCATAGGAAAATTTCTGGAATTATCGGGACGTGTGTGTATATGTCTCTTGTTGCTTTGAATCGGTTTGCCAAAGCCAATAATAATTTATTCAAGTTTATTTAAAAAAAAACAAATTTTTTTTTTTAAAAAAACTTCCTCTGCAGTAAGGGCATCAATACTTCTTTCAGGATTTAAAAGTGGAAGCTGTGTGTTTTGTGTGTCAGGAGGAAAGGCTAACATCGGATGTACTTGCTTTGACACTGTCTTTGCGACCTTAACACTTAAGACAGGGGTCTTCAAACTTGGCCCTTTTATGATTTGTGGACTTTAACTCCCAGAATTTCTCAGCCAGCGTGCCTTCTGGGAATTGAAGTCCACAAGTCATAAAAGGGCCATGGGTCCCCACCCTTGGCATAGATCATGTAGGACATCAAGGGTGACCACGACAACTTGAATGGCATCCAGAAGACATCTGGTGAGCTTGACTCTGAATGTTGGTTCCTTCCAGGTGCCATTAATTTATCTCTGCCTTCTTTAAAGACCAAGAAAGCAGGAGTTACTTCGGTTTGGCCCTCTGCTGCCTCCAGCTTTATACCAGAACCAGGCAAAAACTGAAGAAGGAGGCCAGCTTAGGCTTCTGGTATTTCCTCCTCCATCCAGTTAAAGGAACATTTTATGAGCAATGTTATTATTATTAATTTTTTTTTTACCCAATTGGGGAAAGCCTCCCAAGCTAGTTTATTCTTAGTAGTTTCTCCATCATGAATGCCATATTTTTTTTTAAACTCGGTCTCTCTCTTTTTTTTCCCTGCCTCGTAAAATATGAAGTGTAAAGTAAATTTCCACATTCCTTCTGGAAACTGTAATTCACTTTCGCACAGAGGAAAATGTTGGAAGAATTAGCTGTCTTCATTCCTCTCAAACGAAAGCGGGTGTGCACGCACACAGAAAGCACGCGCTCAAATGAAACCACCCCAGCTAAGGTCCTCTGCTCCAGTTTGATAGGCTCTGCGCCAGACAGGAAGACTTAGGCCTCCAGTTCCTCCTGTATTTCGGAAGGGTGCCGTTCAAGAAAGTGTCCTAGAACGAGGGGATTTGGAATGGTGGACAAAGCTTTCCCTTCTCCGCGGTTCAAGCAGGGCGTTGCCAGCGGTTTCTCCAGACTGCAGATATTTGAGCTTCTGTTACATTTCTATAAATCAAAATCACAGGAGCCATCAAACCATTTAAAAGAAAACAGCCTTTTCTTTGCCTTGACACAAGGCAGGAGAGCCCAAGCCGTAGCTGTTGCCTTTAGGAAATGAGCCTTCCGTGGCCCAGTCCAGGGTTTCTTTGCCGTCCCTGGTTGGCTGGCTGAGGGAACGAGGTGGCTCCAGCCAGTCCCGAAGGCTGGGAATTGGAAGCAGGCCAGCAGCGGACATTTGTGCCCTAACCCTCCATAAAGCATTGATATTCCTGTTTGTGAGGATGTTGGAATCATATTCTGAGCTTCCACGAGAGCAGGGGTCCCCAACTCCTGAGCCATAAACCCACTACTGGTCCGTGTCTGTTAGGAGCCGGGCCACACAAGCGAGAGAAGATTCACATGCACATGGGCAGGATCTAGGTAGCATGCAAAATCTCTCTCTCTCTCTCTCTCTCTCTCTCTCTCTCTCTCTCTCTCTCTCTCTCTCTCTCTCACACACACACACACACACACACACACACACACGGTCCCTGGAAAAAATGTTTCCTACGCAACCAGTCCCCAGTGCCTAAAAGATTGGGGGCCTCTGCACAAAAGTGATTGTTCACCCTTTGCAATGAACTACTGTCCCTTTTCCCAGAGACAGTTGAATCTGAGGGTGAAGCAGTGTTGTAACTCAGGACGGGGGGTGGGGGGAGGTGGAGGTGGGATCCTGCTTCCCCATCTCTTGTGTGCCCTACGCTTCAAGAATCTTCTTGGGGTATTGCTGGGAAAGAGCTTTCCCTGCACTGATAGCGGGTGGTTTGAACCCAGCATGGAGCCTTCTCTGATCTCCCAAAGGATGCACAATTCTTAAAATTTACACCAGTATCCTGATAAACTTGGCCCTTTGTGGGACTGTGTCTGTCTGTCTGTCTGTCTGTCCCAGAGTCTTGGCTGCCATCCTTTAGGGGCCCAGAGAGTCCATGATTTCAGCACAGGTCAGGTATTTTGCAAGGAGAAAGTCCCAGATTAAGAACATGGCAATTAGGAGTGGATCTTTGATAGATGGATTTCCTGCTTATTTCTTTATTTTTTGCAAGGAAGCAGATGGTTCATACACCCCATCACTATCTTGCTCCTGTATTGTGCCAGTCATGGCATTAAGGGACCTGCAGAGACCCCGTGCCTGTAAATACAATCAGTGCAACGAAAGTAATTTTCAATTATTCCTGGTTTTGCTAAGGCTTTTTAAAATTCCGTTTCTGCTCGAGAAATCTGCACGGTGGGGTTCAGAGAACAAATTTAACCCACATTCAATCTTTTCGGGGTGGTGACTACCGTAGGTAATATTTCCAGAAATAGATTCCAATCAGTGAAGTGTTTTTTTTTTTTTTTTAAATGGCTTTGGCACAAAGGTTGGATTCCTCCATAAATTACTTGGGGAAGGTGCTTAGAAATCAAACGAAGCTGGGCACCTTGCATATTTGATACCGAAAAATGAGATAAAAATTAGTGCTGAACAAGGAAGGAATTCAAAACCGAGCCGCCTCCTTGAAGCAGAAGATTTCCAAGGCACCTAGGAATGTGAGATAAAGGAGGATCCCTGTTACAAGGAATGGCCTGCAAGAGGGGTCTTCAAACTTGGCCCTTTTATGGCTTGTGGACTTCAACTCCCAGAATTCCTCAGCCAGCCTGCCTGGGAGTTGAAGTCCACAAGTCATAAAAGGGCCAAGTTTGAAGACCCCTGTTATAGTACAAGTAGTCCTTGACTTACGGCCGTAATTGTGCCCCAACATTTCTGTTGCTAAGCGAGACCTTTGTTAAGTGAGTTTTGCCCCATTTTACAATCCTTTCTTGCCACAGCTCTTAAGCGAATTGCTGCAGTTGTGAAGTTAGCAACATGTTTGTTAAGCGAATCTAGTTTTCCCATTGACCTTGCTTGTCCGAAGGTCGCCCAAGGGGAACACGTGAACCGGGGACGCTGCGACCGTCCTAAATACGAGTCACTTGCCAAATTTTGAGCACATGACCCTGGGGGCTGTTGCAATGGTCATAAGTGTGAAACACGGTCCTAAGTCGCTTTTTTCCAGTGCCATTGTAACTTTGAACTAAAGCAGTGGTTCTCAACCTGTGGGTCGGGACTCCATTTGGGGTCGAACGACCATTTCACGGGGGTCGCCAAACAACGCAGTCCGCCATTTCCCCCCCCCCCCTTTTCCTTAGCTGTGCTACTCCCTTTTGTTCTATTGGCTTTTGAAAGCCAATAGAATAGACTCTCTTGAATAGAGTCTAATTCTATTGGCTTTCAAAAGCCAATAGGAATTGTTCAGGCTGTCTCTGCCCTGCTGAGCCCGCCAAAAGTCCCATTCTGCAAACGGTGCTGCACCAGTTGAGTAGTCCTCGACTTATGACCGGTTGGGGGTCGCGGCATTAAAAAGGTTGAGAACCACTGAACTAAAGGAACTGTTATAATTGGAGGACTATCTGTATATTCCTAGCCTTGGATAGGAATTTTCCGCCTGGCCAGGGAAGGTTGATGACACGATGGCCTCTCTTCCCTTCCTCTCCCTTCTGCTCTACTCCTGCGTAACAATTCTCTCTCTTTCTCTCCAGGTCTCTGGAGACCCTTTTAGGCAAAGTTGTGCCAGGTCTGGAGTCTCACCTGGTGGAAATAGACGGCGACACCCTCTGCCTGTATGGTTCCGGAGCTCTGGAATCCCTGGACCGGAATTGGAGCGTTCAGACGACTGGAAACATCGCTACCATCTCTTTTATTTTCATAGACTTTGATGAAATTATCCCAGTGCTATCAAAACTGAAGATCAAGTTCCCCAATTTTCTGGCAAGTTGCGTCTCTCCTCTTTGAACCCTCTGGGCCAGGCTTAGAAAGCCTTTGTGCCTCGATTGGTTCACGCAGAAGTAGAGTAAGAAACCTGCAAACCCAGTAGAATGACCAAGCATACGAACCACAAAATCCCTCCAGGAAACCCAAGGACATCACACCAATAAATGAATAAATACATTTTTCCTTTCTTAACTGGTACTCCATACCAGACGGAACGCTAAACGTGGAACTCCGCTTAGCATCTTGACCACTCGTAGACCTCTGGCTCCCCTCCATGCATTGGCCTGAATCCTTTTTAGGAACCAAGTAAAATGTGGCCAGTGTGACATCCTGCAGGAAGCAAGTGCCACAAATTGCCTGTTTTGAAATCACAGCGGTGAGGCTAGATCAGATTAAGGGCCCTTTTAAGGCCACCTTTTGTGCCCCCTGGGGACATCAGTAGATGGCTTCCAGATGGACACACATGAAAATAGATAATCGGCCTCTTTTTGTTTGTTTTTTCTCCGCATCAACTATTATTTCAAGCTTGTTTCCTGTGATTAAGGAGCTGCAAATAGCCCTCAGGACTCATGGCTATTGGTTAGGAGGTTCTCCCTGCCATTTTAAGGTCTGAATGGTTAACTGTCCCCACTTCTCGTTGCAGTGAGTATAATGGCCAAGACAATGAAACTATCCATTTTTGGCTGTGCGCATCTCAAACCTCTTTGGCCATCGTAATCATAAATAGAAGAGAATCTCTCTAGCTCAGGGCTGAACTGTGGGGTCCTTGGTGCTCTCTGAGCTGGTTTGTTTTCTAGCAGACGTTTCATGACCCAACTAGGCAACATCATCAGAGCTGGAAGGGAGTGAGGAGAGGAGGAGGACTGTGGGGACCCTGGTGCTCTCTGCGCTTGGTTAGTTTCTAGCAGACGTTTCATGACCCAGCTGGGTCACATCCTCACGCTTCTCATGTCTTCCTCTGCTTGCCTCTTTCAGCACTTGAAGTTCAAGGAGACCAACCTGACCATGTTGCAGCAGTTCAACGCCTTAGCTCACCTGCGTCGGCTCGAGCAGTTAACAGTTGAGACTCAGGGAAACCCGGTGGTTACCTTCACCTTGTGGAAGTTTTACGTTCTGTTCAGGCTGAACCATTTTAACCTGCAAAAGATCAACGGATTAGAGGTAAGAACATCGACATTTCCTCACTGCATTTGTGTCTCAAGGCCAGGTTCTTTTTCCTGGCTTAAGGAAGATTTCAGACGCAGTTTCTTGGATGTTGTCTGGCACAATAAACCGTGGCTAAGGCTAATGGTGGTTCACTTCGGGTCAAGTGACGTGATGGTTTAGTCTTGGGAACTAATACATTTCCTGAACAAGTTAGATGGGTTTAGATCAGGGGTCTCCAACCTTGGCAACTTTAAGACTTGTGGATTTCAACTTCCTGAATTCCCCAGCCAGACATCCCTAATTGGATCATGAAACATCTGCTGGCTGGGGAATTCTGGGAGTTGAAGTCCACAAGTCTTAAAGTTGCCAAGGTTGGAGACCCCTGGTTAGGGGGTCTGGAATTTTTGCTGTCAATAAAATAGAAGTTTCTCCTGCAAGGAAATGTGTAAGGACCCACCCCACTTTGCATCTTAAGAAGACAAAAATCTTGGAATATTTCTTTCATCAGGCATCTTTATTAAGAGAAGATGGTTGCAGGCGTTCTAGACAGGACCTGGGGCCCAAGCCCTACCATTCAAGGTTTTAAGTGTTCCCAAGCAGCACCCCCCACTCCACCATCCTTCCAGAGACAATCCCAGGCATTACATTTCCACCCCCTTTTCCTCACTGCCGGCAGAAGGGAAACTTCAGAGAGGAGTACATGAAAGGTGATGGGCCCTATTGTTATGGTCAGTCCTCTGGGTGAGATCCACATTCAGTCCCTTTGAAATTGTAACAAAGGAAGTGAGAGTCATAAAACCCCTTTGCTCATCCCCCTTCCCCTTTGTAGTATGACAGAATCCAGAGAGGGCAGAAATGGGGTTTTCCATAGTCGATAACTAGAGGTGAAATATAATTGGAGTCTGACAAAATGTATTGATGGCACACAGCAATCTAAGAAACACTTTGAGAATTTCACTGCCTTTTTCTGAGGTTCGAATCACTGTTGGCTCTTATGAGTTTTCATACTCTACTTGCACTGCTGACATGTGCAAATTCTTTGTAAGGCGTGCGTGTGTGTCTGTGTGTTTGTTTGCCAAATAAGCCAACAAATGTGTCCAGTGAACGGAGCAAAAATTCCAACAGGAAAAAACATGAGAAAATTGGAATCAGGAATAAAGCAAAGTGCAATCGGGAAATGAAGGGAAGGAGAGATCACACCTCTTTCTTTCTTTCTTTCTTTCTTTCTTTCTTTCTTTCTTTCTTTCTTTCTTTCTTTCTTTCTTTCTTTCTCCCTTTCTCCTTTCTTTCTTTCTTCTTTCTTTCTTTTTTCTTTCTTTCTTTCTTTCTTTCTTTCTCCTTTCTTCTTTCCTTCCTTCCTTCCTCTCTCTCTCTCCCACCCTTTTTCTTTCTTTCTTTCTTTCTTTCTTTCTTTCTTTCTTTCTTTCTTTCTTTCTTTCTTTCTTTCTTTCTCCCTTTCTCCTTTCTTCTTTCTTTCTTTCTTTCTTTCTTTCTTCTTCTTTCTTTCTTTTTTTCTTTCTTTCTTTCTCCTTTCTTCTTTCCTTCCTTCCTTCCTCTCTCTCTCTCTCCCACCCTTTTTCTTTCTTTCTTTCTTTCTTTCTTTCTTTCTTTCTTTCTTTCTTTCTTTCTTTCTTCTTTTCCTTCCTTCCTTCCTTCCTTCCTTCCTTCCTTCCTTCCTTCCTTCCTTCCTTCCTTCCTTCCTTCCTTCCTTTCTTCTCTCTCTCTCCTCTCTCCCTCTCTCTCTCTCTCCCTCATCTCTCTCATTTATTTGTTTATTTAAATATTTATTTGGAACTGGTGTTCTGTCTTTTGTAACTGGGGTGTCTTTCAAAAAAGGGCGATTCTGGACACGCAGCAGAGCTTTAAAAAAGGCTTGGAAAACAGTTATAATCGATTACACACTTGGCCTTGCATCCCATCGCTCATTAAACATAAGAAATATATTTAGCAGTGCAAAGCTTTATTTTACAGTTCTTTCTTGGCGTTGGTTCAATGTGGAGCAGAGGGCGAAAGAGGCCAGAATCCTAAACTCCGTCGAAACCTCCCAGAAGGAGAAAAGAAGGAACTCTTTTTTTTTCCCTTCACCAAGAAGGAACTGTTGCATTTTAAGGGCTTCAGAATGCTATAAAACAAATAGGCCATTCTATTTCTAAGACTAAAGACTAGAGCATTCTTGACGTTTTTCTTAGTTCCACATAAATTACTTTTTGAGAACTTGCTGGATTGTTCTTGTACCCCTGAGACAATGTGTATATGTATATATTTATTTTATCTCCCTCTCTCTCCCTCTCCCCCCCCCTCTCACACACACATACACAATGTGTGAAATTGATTATTTGTGAACCACTGGGATTGTGATACAGTTTGCAAGTTTGGAAGTCTGAGAGGATCCACTGCCTGCCTCCTTGAACATGTATGGATATCATGCCTCCGAATATAACTCTGCAACCTTGACAACTTTAAGACTTGTGGCAGAGCTGGCGGAGGCATTCTGGGAACTGAAGTCCACAAGTCTTAAAGTTGTCAAGGTTGCAGACCCCTGCCCTATATCATTCCAGACAAATGGCTGCCTAGTCTCTTCCCAAAAGCCCCCAGTGATGGAGCACCCACCACTTCTGGGTGCAACTCCCGTTCCACACAATAATTGTTCATTCCACTGGTTAATGGGCTCTCTCACAAGAGCTGTTGGGCCTTTGAAGGTCCCTGCTTGACCCTGTCCCTAAATCATGGGTTGAAGCTACTTCACTTTGGTCTGTCTGATGTCTCTCTCTCTCTCTCTCTCTTTTCTTTCTTTTCTCTTCCTCCTCTGCAGGTTACCCAGAACGACGTGATCATGGCTGAAAGACTGTTTGGGATCTTAGCCTACGTGGCATCTTCCAACATGCCCCACTACCGGCTGATCTCGCTGCTGGGAGATTGCAGGTAAAGGACTGGGGTGAAGCGGAGGGGAGGGGGACCCTTTCATCTACATTGTGAAGGAGAGATCTGTGGTTACGACGGCCTGGGTGGAGACGCCTCCTGCTATAAGCATGAACACAGGTAGTCCTCTGGGACCAGAATTTCTGTGGCTATCCCAGATGGTGGTTAAGTGAATCACACCTGATTTACGACCTTTTGGGCCGTGGTCGTTAAGCAAAAGGTGGTCACGTGACCCTCAGGATGCTGCAAACGTCGTAAGTGTGAGGACCCGGTTGTAAATCCCTTTTTTCAGTATTGTTGTAACTTGGAATGGTTGTAAGCCGAGAACTACCTGTAGGCATTCAGCATCTCTGGCTAGGCGGTGCAGCTCTTCTCCTCTGTCGGACCTGAACAAGATGCTTTGAAAGGTTGATTATCTGGTTCTTATTTTTTTCATTTTTCACTCATGTTTAAGCTTCCCCCCCCCTTCCTTGGTTTTGGATGTCATCCCTCCTTTCCTCCTCACTCTTGTGGAGATGGCTTCACAAGCTGTATTTTTCAAACACAGGTGACAGGTCCTGTCTGTCCATATCCTAAATAATTGCAGTTCTTGAAATTCTGGCACAAAAGAGAAAGAAGAACATGGAAAGCTCACAGAGACAGGGAACAAATAAATCAGATTCCCATCAGCAAATGGATGAACGAAAAGAAAAGTGTCTCAGTCCGTGATAAGAATTTGACAGACTTGTAAATCTATTTTTTTCTCTTGCCTCTCTCCAGGAAGAAACAATTGTGTTTTCTTTTGGAGGCCAAAGGAAAGAAATTCGGGACCGCAGGTGACAATGGCAACAACCGCCGGAAGCTTGAAGGAGAAAACAGCACCCGATCCACGCTGACTTATATTTCAGGGAGTTTACAGACAGAAAAGCAGGAGGTATAAGTGGTCTGGACGGAGGGAGGTCTGCAGGGGAAAGGCCATTCAATCGGGGTTGTTTTGTTTAATTGCAATTGTTTCTCAGCTTCTTATATAGTTTTCTTTATCTAAAATGAAACGATTCATTTTAAGATCCAACAGGAAAATTCATGATGTCTGAGCATTAGGTCGTTCCCCTCCTTCCTTCCTTCCTTCCTTCCTTCCTTCCTTCCTTCCTTCCTTCCTTCCTTCCTTCCTTCCTTCCTTCCTTCCTCCCTCCCTCCCTCCCTCCCTCCCTCCCTCCCTCCCACCTTCCCGCCCTCCAACCTTCCCTCCCTCCCTCCCTCCCTATTTTCCTTGCTTCCCACTCTCCTCCCTCCCTGTTTTCCTCCCTCCCTCTGTAAATTTTACCTGACTCTTCCTCCTTCCTATGGAGATCAGAGACAATCCACAGTCTGTGTCCTCCTGAAAGAGGAGCTACCTTATCATTTGGGTAACTCTGATTCTCTGGAGACCACCAGGCCAGCTGCCCTTCCTCTCCCCCCCCTGCCCTGTTCTCTCTCTTTGATTTTTTTTTTAATTACAATTTGCATTTTCAGCAAGGATGTCTTTCCCACTTGTTGCCCTCCACCCCGGGTTCTTCCATGCAGGAACTGAAGGAGAAGAAGAACTTCTGCCAAAGCTACATCCAAGAGTTGGTGAAGGAAGCTGCCGACATCCATATGAAATATGAGTCCTTGCAGAAGTTCTGGCCTCAAATGTTCGTCGAGCTGGTCCGGGACGCCGTGATCGAGATGCACCACAAGGATTCCTACCGGAGGCACTGCTTGCAAGGCCTGGCTGAGCAAAAACTGTGACTTCACCTGTCAGTATTCCTCAGCTGGGTTTTTCTTGTTCCCACCAAGGCCCCCAGCGGTCTCTATCGTGGCCATCCTTCTGAGACCCTTTTGAACACCCTGTCTTGAAAAAGCCTCATTTTCCTAGCAAAATACACTCTTTTCCTATTTTTAAATGAGATGGCTTTTATTTATTTATTTTTGGGTTTTTTTCCCCCACGTTCTAATGTACATGAGCATTGGCTCAATACGGAGATAGGCAGACCACGCAATTTTTTAAATTTTTTTTTTTCCTGAGGCCAAAGGATCCTTATTTTCTTGCACTTTTTTTCCTTCTTTTTGCTGGTGCTGTAACTCTTTGCCTGTTCTTCAAGCACTACTTGGAATGAAATAAGACCTGCAGTTCCCTCATTCAATCCTGAACCGTTTCTTATTTTTATTCTTATTTTTATTTTTATTATTTCCCTGGTGCTATTGCTGCTGCGGGTGGCGGCGACAGCAGCAGAAACGTTGCAGATGAAAACACTGGATTTTTGAGATTTGGAAATTAATAAACTATTCTGTTGACAACCCTCAAAGGAACTGTTCTTTTGGTAGTAAATAGTGCAAGAATAAAATGCAAAGCTCAAATGAAATATTTAGAAGGCTACGGTATCCGGAGGTTTATTGTGAAGCACAAAACAAACCTCAGAGAATAGAAAGGTTTTCAGCTCATGCCAAAAGACATCAGAGATGATGTCATGAGGATGCTTTGAAGTTAGATTGCTATATCCCAAATTCTTCTGCCCTGTTTAGCAACTTGCCTTCTTCTGATATTGGGGGATGGATGTCAGGATGCTCTTAATGTTTGGGCGGTCTTCTGTAAACGATAGTGATCCCTAAAAAAATATTGGTGCCAATATTAGTTTTCTCCAGCGTGTCTTCCTGGTTGGTCTCCTCCCTTCTGGTTTTGTTGAAACGTGTGTATTTCTTTTAATGGCAGGGAAGGTGTTCCATTATGGAGGATAATCCGTTGGCATGCCTTGGGCAAAGCAGAATTCTCCTGACCAAAGCAGGTTGGAGGACCCAATTAATTCCTGACTTAATCAGGTTAGTTCCTTGGATGATTTGTCATCCCTGGCAGGTTTCCTCACACAATTTGCCAAGAAATTAATGCAGGTCCTCGAACGGTAAACACAGGAGATGTTTGCGTTGGCTGCCGGTCCCTTCTGAGAACAAAACTGCCAGGACTGTGAACTTTGCGCTTGAACTGTACGATGGCATTTTTCAAGCTGGGTTTCTAAGGAGGTCTTCCTTTTCTTCTGGCTCTCCTTGACCGTGAAGATCAAGGTCTACCAATCTGGGTGGTGCTAAGATGATTGTAGAGATACTGGCAGCTCCTTTCTAGGTCTTCTGGTTTCCTTTTAGGATCACCTTGATTCCAGGTTCTAGCCAATTAAAATACTATCTACTGTCCAATTCTAAAGAAGCCACAGGAGAGTGGTCATAATTCAAAGGCCTTCTGAGTTCACTGCAGAAGAAGACAATCCAAAGGAAGGCTTTATGAGACAAGGCTAAAATGTTTGAGATTCATTAGCTTAGAATCAATTTGGCAGAAGGGCAACATGCTTGAAGTGTATAAAATCAAGGATGGAATGGAGAAAGTGGGCTGGGGGGAGTTCCTTTTGACCAGGGTCACCTTGTGAAACTGATTGGAGATGTAGAACATATAGAAAGAAACAGTTCTTCAGAATTAACCTGTGGGGTTCATTAAAATAGGATGTGATGTAATTTGGATGGCTTTCAGAAAGAGTAGAATACATTTGTTAAGTGGGTGGTCTTCTCAAGGGCTAGGTCTCCACCTCCTGATTGCAAACATCTTGAGATACCTTGGTTGGTCATGGTGTGGAGCAAATTCCTGGACTAAGATAGACCTTGGCTTGATCCAGCAGGGCTGTTCTTACAAGGTATAATGCAGGTTGCTTGGGTCTGGCTTTTACTGTGTTCTGTGAAGGCAGCCCCTTGTAGTTTATAAACCACGGTTTAAGGCTTAGCAACTCTTAAGATGGTTGCAGCTTATTCAACGAACCAGAGTTAGGTGACATAGGAAGATCAAAAAAGTTAGGATGACATCTGCAATATTGCTCTTTTTTAACATGTATGAAAGCCCCCTATGCATAGAGACTCCCAGACTGAAGAAGTCTCCTCTTATTGTTTTTCAAAAATTTAAAAAGTTTTAAAAGAGATTTTTTTGGTGACTTCATGGATGAGTCTCTTTTGCTTCAGCAAGACAACTCTTTGACCATAACACTTTGAACTGTTGTTGGAAATTAATACTAGAACTTGATTTGAAGCACTGGGTGCTTTGGCAAAGACACTACTTATGATCCACAATTTCACCGACACCACATTTTGATGTGATTGTGATGGATTTCTTTGCCTTGAAATGAATTCTGTCTGGCCTTGCTATGCCATAAAGTTTGTGCTGCCAAACTCCCGTGCGAACCCGATCATGTTTCTCCCATTAGTGCTGGCTCAGCAGCTCTGCCCATAGAAGTGATAGTATGTCACGTCTGAGCCCACCGTTTTCCTTTCTACTAGCTTGATGGACGTCCACACCCATCCTTGCGCAGTTTTATATTACAGCTTGCGCATCTTGAGGCTTTGCCTGTAGATCAGTCTGAGCTCTGTTGGCAGGGCGATGGGAATTGTAGTCCAAAATATTCAGCAGAGACTCCCGAATAAATATGGAGTAAAGTGCTGTTCTGGAATGATTGGAAAAAGGGAGTCCAGCTCTTCATGTTTTCATATTTTCTAGCCATGTAGAGATCAGGATAGGAAAAATAAAGTATGCCTCCTTTTGTAGATTGCAGGTTGTGCCTTTAACACTCAAGCACCAGGGAGGATAGCCCAGAATCACATCTGGTTTCCATCGACTTAAAATATACTGTTAGACAAATGATTGTGAAGTTAATTCAAAATACAGTGGTGAAGAAACTGGGTGGTGTTTGCATTTCTTTACATCTGCTCTCTTTGTCTAGACGTCTTATTTTGAGTATCACAGATTTTAATGACATTAACATAATTTACATGGGCTGAAACATTCCTGGTGGTGCATTCTTGGCTCGGAGATTTAGCCTTGCACCCAAATAGCCCGTAGAAGGTGTCCCATTCTGACTGAATGGTGGAGAACGGAAGGATTTATATGCCTTGCAGTCAGCTGGTCATTAGTCTTCTTTCTGAGAGTCGTGAGAATGGAGCAGGATATGAACAGATTTCCCAGAAAAATGGCAGCCTCCAGGATTCAGGTGACCTCGAGGGCACGGATAAATTTCCAAGGGGCCTCAACGACTCTCAGAGGGCACGCTAACGACCAGATGACTGCGAGGGATATAAACCCTTCCATTCTCCACCATTCAGTCAGAACTGAAGAAGCTTCTTGGATGAGAAGCAAAGCGTCTTCAAGCAAAACAAGAAAGTCCAGCTGCCTTTTGAAAGAAAGCACCTTTGGGACAGACAAAATCATCTCAGCTATGCTTTTCATTAGCCTTCTGAAAGGCTGATGTCAGCCAAGGGTGCTGTTCCAATGGAGGAATGAATGCTTTGAGAGATGGTTCGCAAAGTCATCTTGGAGCGATGAGTTGGGACAACTTTTTGGCTTGTTTTTGAAGGATGGTTAATGCATCCAGTGGGGATAGAGAAGGGGACTCCCCCCTCCCCCAGAGCCCTTCCAAAGAGCAGGGCTGTTTTCATCTTAGCAAGGAGAAATTGTATTGCTTCAACTTGACCAAAGGTTGCTGGGAAGGCCAGAGAAAGAGGGACTGGAATTTTTGGAAGTGAGGAGAGGAAACTTCAGCTCATTGGGGGCTTTTTGTGAATCTTTATTACCTCATTGCCTCTTTAGGAGAGAGATCTGTCCATTTGGCTATCTGGTAAATCATCACGAGGACAAATAAATCATCTGGCATTTTTTTTAATGGTCATTTCTCATTGTTTTCTGCAGTGGAAATCTTCTTTTCCTTACCAATCATCACCTCTGTGAAGACAGTGGGACAGCCCACTTGTGCAAAACTTTAGTTTGTAGATCAGGAGGGCTTTAAACAGCACGATTGTTTAGGAATGGTGCAACCCTTAGCCCATATTCCCATAGCAAATACTGTATGTTTGCTATATATACCATGTTATTTTTTTTCCCTGCACAGGTAGTCCACAAATTACGACTGGTTGCTTAATGGCCGCTCAAAGTTACCACAAGTCTCCCCAGAAGTACCTATGACCCATTTTCAGAGTTATGATGGCTACACACACAAACAAACATATCACAATCCCAGGGGCGCTTGGCTCACCTTTACAACCACATGACTACAATTTGTGATGCCTTTTGCCAGTTTCCCCTGTTCTGGATTGGGGCAAAAGCTCCCACTGGGGAAAATGGATTTGCTTAAGGACCATGGCATTTGCTGAACAATTGTCATAAAAAAAAGTTGTAATTTCAAATAGGCTACTAGATTTATGAGCACAACAATTTACTACCAGAATTCTGGGCTTAATTACAGTCGTAAATCAAGGACTACCTGCGAATTGCAAATACTGCCCTCTGTTTTCTGACTTGCGTCATTGCTCCGAGCTCCTGGGTCTTTAAATTCCTTGGAATTAATTATTCTCCCAACTAGCAGGGAAATATCTTGATTCCTTTCCATCGATTGCTGAAGTCAACATCTGGCTGTGTCAAAGGGACAATCAATGGGACGGTTCCTCTTCAGAGCCATTTGGAAGTTTAAAGAGAGGCTGCCAAATATTAAGAATTTGCTCCCCTTTTTCCCCCCTGATAGTTTTTACTGCTGCTTTTAAGATATTGTTCAGCTTTTTTAAAATTGTCAAGCGGTGGAAGGGAAAATCAACTTCAGCCGAGTTTGAAACTATTTCTTTTTCAACCGGAGGGACAGCAAAAAGCTGCTCCTGAAATCACTCCTTCCTAAGATCTGCTTAAATTCTCCATGGCTGAGTTGACCTGAAGCGTGACCCTCCATCTTTTCCCAGCCCAGATGGACCTCAGATGGGAATCTGTTTTTTTTACCTTTCTCTTTCCAGGATTGAATGTGGCATAAATCAACACCAGGCCGAGTTGAGAATGCTGGAACATCTGGCTCACCTTGGCCAGGAAAGAGCCTCTCCTCTGCCAAAAGAAAACCCTTGGCTGTCGATTACACGTGCATGCTCAAAAAGGACAAGCAGAGTTTAAGACACAATGCGGAGAAGAAATGGCTTGTTTCCACCAGAAATCACCCAGGTGTTAACGATCATCCTTGGACGATTTCTTCAGGAGCTCCCTGACCTCTGATAGGGTTGAGATGTGTAATGGTCAGGGAGACCCTGAAGAGGACATACAAGGATGATCATAGAATATAAAATAATGGGGCTGGAAGGAACCTTGGAGGTCTTCTACTCCAACTCCCTGCTTATGGCAGGAGATCTATACCATTCCAGGCAAATGGCTGTCCAGTCTCTTCTTGAAACCTTCCAGTGATGGAGCACCCACAACTTCTGAAGGCAAGCCATTCCATTGAACGGTAGACCATTGGAACAGTAGAAGAAGACATCCAGGAATGATCAATTGATCCTAACTCTCGAGAAGGCTACCTGGATAAATTTCCCTGTTACCGAGTCCTGTTGTTCCTTTCTGGGTCAGATGTAAACCTTGGCCAACGTGTTCCTTTTGGCTTCTAGGATCTTTGGGCCGGCACTCCATGTTGACCTTTGTTTTTTGTTACATTTGAACAGAGGAGAAAGGATTGTATTGTTTTATTTCCTGCTGTTTCTTGATGTTATGTCCCATTGTACACTGCTCTAGGAAGTTTGCCAGCTGAACAGGAGAATATAAATGTGTCCAACATAGGGAAAAAAATTACTCTCTGGAGTCAGGACTAGGATATGAGCCCATAGTTTGGTGAGCTGCTGCTGCTGCTATCTCGGGTGAGAAACAGGTATGTTTTCCAACATCTGGACCGGCTCGCTTGCCAAAATGAGCTGTTTGGCAGAGGTGCTGGAACCAGTAGATTCCTCAGTGCGTGGAACAGTTAGAAGATGCATCAACCAACATAGGAAGAATTCTGGGAGTTGAAGTCCGCAAATCTTAAAGTTGCCAAAGTTGCAGAGTCCTGTTCTAGGAAACCCTTGGATCCCATCTTCCCATATTTAATTTCCTTCAGTGTACTGAACTGAGGTTCCATCCTCCTCAACCAATTATATTAGCTGAGTATGTAGCCCCATACTCTCAGATGCTCTGAAGGACAAGCATGGCTGCCAGAGTGGTCAGCCCAAGCTTGACTGGTGCTTTCAAGCATCAAGAGACTTTGACCTGTTGAACTTCTGTTGTGGAAACATGGACTCCCAGCTGGGCCTGGCAACATTCAGACCTACCCTGGGTCTCCTGTTTTGTGTTACTATTGTGTGAAGCCCCCTGACCACCCAGTGGTTGAACGATGGCCCAAGGGCAGAAGTAAACATTACAAGGAAAGGAAGCTGCCATGGAAAACAGCCCTTTGCATATTTTTCTCTCTCCTTTCTGTCTAGTAGAATTCAGCGTGTGGGTATCCATTTCTTATCATAACAGCCATCTGATGAAATAAAAGGGGACAAGGAGTTTCAGGAAGATCTGAAGGAAGAGCTATTCCATGGAAAAAGAAAGAAATTGTGGAAAATCCAGAGGGAGTTATGGGTTGAGATGTCTGTAAAAGAAGGAACATTATAGTCCAAAACATCTGGCATTACAAGGTTACTTGCAAATACTACAACATGTCAGGATGGGGGCCCTGTGGCCTTTCCAAAAGGGGCTAAACTACAGCTCCCAGCGTCCTCCAGTGTTGGCTGGGATTGTCGGCAGCTGGAGAATGATAGATGTCTAAATAAATAGTTCATTTAAACATGGCCCAGATGCTTGTTTCTAGCAAATGTAGAAATAATGCTTTACCAGCCATCCTGTTAGGAGTATTTTTTCCCCCACTTTTAAACATGAAAATAGGAAATGAAACTGGAGGGATGGAAACCGATAAAGCAGCTTTTTGAGAGATTCTCAAAAAGGGATTCTCATGGATCACTCATGGTCTGACCTAAAGCCGGGTCCAAAATATTTTAGCACTCATTAACAAGAAGACTTAAGAATTTGTCTATATGTCTGTCCAAAAAGAGGGTTGCTCTTGAAATGGTAGGGGGGGAAAACCCATCTTCTTTCCATTGTATATTTTTTGGTGGTGGTGGTGGTGGTGGTGGGTGTCTGTGCAGAAAGGGTAGCTGATCCCTAAGCAAACATTTAACCCCCTGAAAGTTTATTTTTCTGCTCCAGCATCAGTTCCCTTTTCCTCTTCTCCAAAACGAAGGACGACTTGAAATATTTTATTTTTTTGGCTCAGTGCTCTTTGAATACGATGGAAAAAGCCACGAGGAACATGAATGAGGAACAAGGATGGTGACAAGATGCTGGATTTTAGCACAGCTGCCCAAATATGGAACTTGTCAAGCTGCAGGGAGTTGTGCATTTTGGTGTCAAGCTACTTAATTTCTATTGATCCCATGCCATATTCGACTAAGTTCTGGCATTCCAGCTGCCAAATGTTGCAAACTGCATCCCTTATTCAACCATCCCCCACTCACTAAGCGTTTGGAGCATCACCATTTCTCGAGTGAAGATTTTCCATTTTCCCGTCCCTCTTTCCTCCTCCTTGTCTCCCTTCTTCAATTTTTAAAACTTGGTTTTGGCCTTCAAATTCAATCACAGGAGGTCATCTGCAGGGACTTACAAAATGTTTGGTTCATCTCAATTCCACAAAGCAGTGTTTCTCAATCTTAGCGACTTTAAGATAGGTGAACTTCAACTCTCAGAATTCCCCAGCCAGTGACCTGCTATTCCCAATCGGTCCTCCCTTCAGCCCTCCAGATAGAAGAAAAGCAATATAAATATAATAATAATAATAATAATAATAATAATAATAATAATAATAATAATAATAATAATAATAGTTGTTGGAAGGTACCTTGGAGGTCATCTAGTTCAACCCTCTGCTCAGGCAGGAAACTCTATACCATTTTGGACAAATATCATATTATTTAGAAATATATCTTGCTACTGTTCTAGCTATACTCAAAAAAAAAGAAGCATTCCTGTCTTTGGTGCAGGAATGTCATTTGGAATCATTTTTCTAAATTTAGCTTTCCTCTAGGCAGATGGGTGTATGTGGGGGCATCAGTAATTCACAAGCCTGAATTTCTACGTGTTTCATCTTGCCAAAAAAGCCAAAGGACTGACATCAATAAGAGACTCAGGGACATCCACATCTGGCTGAAAGTGTCTCCAAGGCAGGAGCTGATTGATGATCACACATTTCCTCTCAGGCCCTTTGTGTCTTTTTCTGTGTTTGGTTAAATTGTGGTTAAGCAGACTTAGTGTGATAGAATCTTAGGGCTGGAAGTCCAGTGGTTCTTAACCTTTTTGAACGAATCGCCCCCTTGAGCCAATGAGGAAGTTGTCATCGTCCCCCTCCCCCAACATAACCTCTCAATCACAACATAGGAAATAATGCTTCAACACTTTTTTTGTTTTCTTTAAAATTGTCATCAGGACATATGATGCAAATAATTTATTTCCAGTTTTTTCCCCATATCTCAACTGTGTGAAAAATCTTGGTGCCACCCGTCACTTTATTCCCAAACTTTGTGATACATGTATTTCATTATTATCTAATTTATTCAAGACACTTAAATGTAATAACCACTGAAAACAAAACACTGGGAGCCGCAAAACCCTTTTGACATCTAAAATGAAGATAACACTGCATATATCCTTTTTAACCTTTATCATATATATATTATATCTTCAGTGTTATCTTCATTTTAGATGTCAAAAGGGTCTCTTCCTCCCTCCCTTCCTCCCCCTCTTTCTGCCCTTGGTCTGCCAGTCCTCTTCCCCCACTCAGTGTGTGTGTGTGTGTGTGTGTATATGTAAGAGAGAGAGAGAGAGGGAGGTCCGTCGTGCTGGAGGAGCTGGGGCTGCTCCGCACCACGTGCACTTCCGGCGATCCGTGACCCACCAGCGTCGCCCAGGGAGTGATGCCCCCGCCAGGCGCTGCCCCAGCCAGGATTGCTGCTGGTTGGAAAATGCCTCCCCCTCCCTTTCTCTCCCCCCCATCTACTGCTCACATCACATTCTTCGCCGACAAAGCAGCCGGGACTCCGGCGCACCTTCCCGGCCAGCTGGGCCAACGGTCCCACAGCTGGGATCGCAGGGGCTGCTCTTTTTCGGGGCCACGGCTTGCGGGAAGGCTGGCCCGCTCAGCTGAGGCTCTGGCGGGCTGCTCCCAGTGGGGATCCCGGACCTTCCCCGCGCAGTTCCCTGGCCATGTGCACCTCGGACGGGGCAAGCCAGGGAAAGGGACTTCCTGGCCGTGCTTCTCCCAGGGGGCGGGCCAATCAGCAGCCCTGTGAGGGGGCAAATCCGCATGAGAGAGAGAGAGAAAGAGATGGAGAGAGAGAGGGAAAGAGAAGTGTCTCTGTCTCTCTCTCTCTGCAAATGGCGGAGGCTCGGAGCCGCAGGGGAAGGCTCTAATTGTCCCCAAAAGTCTCGCTCCATCGCCCCCATATCACCCCTTTTTCGTTCCTTCGTCCCTGCGTCGCGCCTTTTCGTTCCATCGCCCCCCTGAAAAATGAAATCGCCCCCTGGGGGGCGATATCGCCCAGGTTAAGAACCACTGTATCTAGCCCAACCTCCTGTTCCAGCAGGAGACTTCATTGCCAGACAAATGGTTGCCCAATCTTTTCCTGAAAACCCTCAGTGATGGAGCACCCACAACTCCAGAGCAAGGGCTTTCTTTGTCCTCCACCCTCCTTCCTGAAGACCTTCGCCACTCTCACACTTTGATGTATAAACCTACTGAACTCCCTGAGGTGTTTGTTGGACACATTGCTGAGAAAAAAAAGGGAAGGCCTATTCTTGGTTCAATCTGCACTTCTATCCATCGGCACTTCTATTCCATTTTTTTTCCTCTCAAAAAAGCTTGCAACTGCAGGCATGGTTCCATGCTGGCTTCTCCATGGCGATGGTTTTACAGGTGGTCCTCAACGTATGACCAGTTGCTTAACCAATATCCAAAGCGATGACAGTATTCCATAAAGAGGTTCCCAGTCATTCATTCAGGTGTATCCATAGAACAAGGAATGTGTGGACCATCGAGTTAGTGGCTGTGCCTTTCTATTTGTTCTCAAGCCACCTTGGTTACTACATTCAATGGCTTGACCTTCTCAAAAGAATAGCGAAGACACCATCTAGTGTTTTTCATCACTGGTCAGTGGCCACCTTCCTCAAGCCGTTGTCTCCCTGGCCAGCCACAAAGGTCATCTCCAAGAATATCACCAGGGGGATGGAAAAGGGAAAGTTAAAATATGCCAAGGTTGGCAGCTGTTCTGTCAGGAATTTCAGGCTTGTTTTGGTTGCAAAGCGCTCTCCTGGGTATAACAGCCATAGAGCATTTATCAAGCACACAACAATGGAGGCCTGATTTATACCGTTTGGTGGGTTTGTTCCAGCATTCAGTCAAGCTTTCCTTTAATTAATTTTTTTTACAAGGTGCTTTTCCAAAATGAAGGAGAAGGAATTGCTTGTACTGTTTAATCAAGCTTTGGAACGCATTCAGGGCCTGAGAAATAATTCTCCACTGAAGGAGGAACATTTCAAGATCGATGAGAAGATCTGAAGGTTCAGGATGGGGCTGACTCAACTCTTCAAAGTTCTTGAGCCACCTTGCTTTGAAGGAGCTAAGAAACTCAACGATCCTCAGAAGTTTGAACTGGCAAACTCATTAACCCCTAGGCCTAGACTAAGTAATGTAACAGTGGTGAAAATGGAACTGGCCTCTGTTTTCTCCTCTCTGACAATTAAATGGCTTTTCCTGATCCAACATGCTTCTTTGCAGTAAAGTTGACCTCCTGGTGGCTTTATGGAATGGGCAATCAAATGGAATCATCTTCCTGGATGTTTTGGACATCTAAAATAGCCAACAGTCCTGATGTTTCTGGATGTTTCTGATCCAAATACCAAAAGGCTTGAGAAGGACCAGAAGCTTACACTTGAAAAATTCAGGAATGACTCTCCTAAGAGGTGTGAATCTGAAACTCAGCCTGAAGAAATATCCATTGCCTTTGGAGAATCTTCTTATTACATACTGTCATTCTAAGACAATACTTTGTACGAAAACCAGACTGAGGAAGATATTAAATGAGCAGTATAAGAATGGACGTCTTCACACCATGTAGAATGAACTTAGGAGCTTTTTGTCACAGCTTGTCACAGAGCTGTGGCCTTGAGATCTTTATTTATTTGAAATATTTATATACCAGCTGCCTGCAGTTTGTCTTCAGACAGCGTACGGCATACTTGAATACAATGAAATGTGATTTAACAACTTGAAAAACCATTTTCATAAAAGCGGCCATAATTACTTTGACTGAAACCCCATGGGCTCTGAGACGCCAAGACAGGGGGAAAAAAAATACCCTACAAATCTTCCTAGTTGTCATTGCACTTGCTGTCTTAAAGTTGAGAGGTAGGAAAATTGGATTGGAAGGTGAGTTCTCCTTTGGGTAATCTTTGTAGAGATACCAAGTTGGCTGTGGCCAAATCAAGAGGCAACTCTTGCTAGGACTTTGGCCAAGATCTGTCTGACAAAGAGCCTTGCATCAGAAAACTCCACTGCGCTACCAGAATCATTTCTCCAACCTTCTCTCCACAACTCATCTCCAAGACGGTTTCAAGATTCTTGCATTCTTTCTACTTGTTTAATAACCTTTTGTTTTTCCACAAGTTATCAGAAGTCTCAGCAAGCCTGTTCTGCATCTGACCTGTTGCTTGACTGTTCCAAGATACAAGAATCCCTAAATACCTTAATAATAATAATAATAATAGCAATCTACTACTACTGCACTACTACTACTACTACTACTACTACTACTAATGTTTAAAAAAGGAACCCTTGCATTGCTGAAAACTGCCAATAAAATTCTACAACCAACCATTCCTGGTTGTGTTTCTTTGAACTTTACCAGGTAGCTTCTGTCTATTGTGAGGTTCTCCTGGAGAGGTGCGGACGTGTGTTCTCAGCCGTCCTTGCTCACACCCACCTTTGTCCTCTTACGCCTGCTTGATTCTTCTAACTGGGCTTTAATTAACCAGCCCGCACGAACGGTAAGCTGCAGCAGTAGGAAACTTGGACCAGAGATTTTCCCTACTCCGAGCAGTTGCCTTAGACTGCTGGAGGTCAGCAAACTTCTTTGATCAGAGTTGTCAGTCAGTTCCTCCTTTTGCTGTGCAGCTGCAGGCCAAACTTCACTCCTTTCACATTCAAGAAATCATGTTGAAGCTACATTTTCTACATAATAAGCTACATTTTCACCAGCCCTGAAACTTTTGTCCCATTTTCTCCAGCTGAATGACCCATGGATTAAATTATTCTACTTTGAAACACATGCTAAGACCCAGCTCTTCAGAGAAGGCCTAAAGATGGGAACTAGAAGATGAGGATGACCACCAACTGATGGACTCAGTTACAATGGCAATCGGGGCCCTATTGGGAAACCTGAAAGACCAGGTTAAGACCAGAATTTCTAGAGAAAATCTAGGTGGTCACCATCCATCATCCAGCCATTCATCATCCATCATCCGTCATCCATCCATCGTCCATCCATCCATCCATCCATCCATCATCTATCCATCCATCCATCCATCGCTAGCAATGGACTTTGAGGAACAAACTCAAAAGCTGGCTCCACCTGTTTCTTTGCACAACTTAAGCATACCAGAAAAAAAATTAAGAACTATTTTCCCCCAATAACTTCTTTTTCTGCCCCATATTATTGTGTAGCAGCACAAGAGACCTGCAGCATGCAGACAATTCAGCATGTTGGCTGAGGAATTCTGGGAGTTGAAGTCCACAAGTCATAAAAGGGCCAAGTTTGAAGACCCTTGCTCTAGGGTCTAACCCAGGCGTCTTCAAACTTGGTCCTTTTATGACTTGTGGACTTCAACTCCCAGAATTCCTCAGCCAGCACAGTTGAAGTCCACAAGTCATAAAAGGGCCAAGTTTGAAGACCCCTGGCCTAACCAAATTCAGCTGAGGTCCTATGGATGCTGCCACATAGCTTGCTTAAAATCAGAGAGAGAAAAACATCCTTCCTGTTGGAGAAAAGATTATAATTGCTAACTCCTCTGCGAAGCTGTAGAGTAGAACTCTCCAACCTTGGCCACTTTAAGACTTGTGGACTTCAAACATGGCTGGCTGGGGAATTCTGGGAGTTGAAGTCCACAAGTCTTAAAATTGTCAAATTTGGGAAACACTGCTGTAGAGTTGCAGGCAATTACTCCCTGATTGGGGACACCTGCTTTAGAGACAGAATTGGATTTCTTTCTTTCTACCTTTAGGTATCCAGAGGAAAGATCGGATCCTGAGCGGACAGTAGTAAGTTAGATGATTCAAGAAGGTGGACCAAGTGCAGACCATTCATTTTAGGTTCTTTGGGCCCAGCTTAAACCAGAAGTAACTAATTTCCCATGCAAATTTGTCACAAGTAACTTTAGCAATGTTTGCTAAAAAGAAAGGGTCCCCCCCCCCATTAAGCTATGTACATTTTGGAGGGACCTAATGCTGTTACTTACTTCACAGACCAAAGTATAGTGTAAACATAACTTCTATGCTCTGGGAAACCCAAAAAAAGATCATGTGACTCATTTTATTGCAATATTCGCTTTATTGTGGTGGTCTGGAACTACATCTGCAATATTTCCGAGGTATGCCTGTAACCTTTCCAGATACCTTGGGTGGAGAAATGCCTGTGGCAGATATTATTTTCCTTCACTATGGCGAGGGGGGGGGAGCGAGGGAGGGAAAGAGAGAGAGAACTGAAAAGTAATATTCTTGTGGGTCTCACACACAGGGCTGGGAGATTCTTAACATTTGCAGAGGTAGAATTCCTCTTTCTTTCCTTCTTTCCTTCTTTCCTTCCTTCCTTCCTTCCTTCCTTCCTTCCTTCCTTCCTTCCTTCCTTCCTTCCTTCCTTCTTTCTTTCTTTCTTTCCTTCCTTTCTTCCTTCCTTCCTCCCCTTCCCCTCCCCCCTCCCCTCTCCCTTTCCCTTTCCCTTCCCTTTCCCCTTCTCCTTCCTCCCTCCCTCCCTTCTCCCTTCCTTCCTTCCTTCCTTCTTTCCTTCCTTCCTTCCTCCCCTTCCCCTTCCTTCCTCCCTCCCTCCCTTCCCCTTCCCCTTCACCTCCCCCTCTCCCTTTCCCTTTCCCTTCCCTTTCCCCTTCCCCTCCCTTCCTCCCTTCTCCTCCCTCCCTCCCTTCCTTCCTCCCTCCCTCCCTCCCTCCCTCCCTCCCTCCCTTCCTTCCTTCCTTCCATACCTAATCCTCTTTCCTTCTTCTACTTCCCCCTCAACAACCCTGTGAGGCAGGTTGGGCTGAGAGAGATGGGCTGTCCAAGGTCACCCATCCAGCTTTCATGCCAAAGAAAAGACTAGAACTCACCGTCTCCCAGTTTCTCGTTTGGAGCCTCTATCACTAGGCCCCTCTCGGCATACTTTGTTTGTATCTGGGTCTCAGGGCTGTAATAAATGGATTTGAATGAATGATAATAAAACAAAGACCCCAGTTCAGCACAAGCCCGTTGGCAATAAGAACAGAAGCAACTTTTAGGGTAGAAAATAGCGTAGCTAGAGAAGGGGTTTGGACGAGAAGACCTTCAAGGACCCTTCCAACTCTGTTGTTCTATATTCCGAACAACCTAGTCAGCCCAGACAAATCTCCCAACACCTGCATGGACCTGTTTTGGGTTTCCTAGAAGACTTCCAGGACGTTCTTGCCCACAAGGACCGCCAGGTGGCACTCAGAGCATCATGGAAGAAGCTCTTAAATTTTCCCTGCCTTCTGACAGCTTCGCCTCATTTTTCTCCACTCGGCGGCAACCGACTAGCCGGACCCAGAAGTGCTGAGGAAGGAAGGAAGGAAGCTCGCATGATCCTGTAGGACCTGCCCGGATCTTGGCTAGAGGGCAGCCCAGCTTGGTCTCCCATCATCCAGATGTGAGTCTTTGGGACACCGAAGAAGCTTCAGAAAGTGGCAAGGTAAAAAAAAAAAAAAAGGAAGGAAGGGAGAAAGGAGCTGGCTGCTTTCCCAGAGATGGCCCGGTAGGACTGAGGACCTGGAAGGATTTCTCCCTTTTGGTTGGCCTTCCACCAGGTATTTAGCCTAGAGGCATCCCTTCTGAAACCTGGATTTTGGGGAGGGTGGGGGCCTTCGACTTGCGTAGACAGAAATGGGCGGAGGGCGAGACTTTTCCACTGCACTGGCAAGGGTTAAAAGCCTTTTGAAGGCAAGCAGGAGCCGCTGGGAAGACATGTGCTTTGCGATGCAGTGTTTGTGTGGGTGTCCAGCCAACAGAGCGAGGGTCGTGTGATTGTTGTTGCTAATTTCAAAGCCTATGGGCTTCATTCTTTTGTGGGTGCCAAGGTGACCTGTTGCAAAATCCTGAGTGTGTTTCCATGGCATGCAAGGGACAAGTTTCAACATATGGGATTGTGGTCCAATTGCACACCCTGGGTGTCTGTGTGCCAGGACACTCGTGCCAGTTTAGGACACCTGCTGGGCAGTTCTAGGATCCTAAATCAAGACAACTTCTCTTCTCTTCTCTTCCCTCCCCTCCTCTCCCCTCCCCTCCCCTTCCCCTCCTCTCCCCTCCCCTCCCCTCCCCTCCCCTCCCCTCCCCTTCCCCTCCCCTCCTCTCCCCTCCCCTCCCATCCCCTCTCCTCTCCTCTCCTCTCCTTTTCCTTCCCTTCCCTTTCCTTCTCTTCCCATTTCTCTCTTCTCTCTTCTCCCTTCTCTCTCCTCTCTCTGTTTTGTCTTCTGGAGCTCCCAGGTCTGTGCACATTCCTTCTTTCTCCTCCTCCTCCTCCTCCTCCTCCTCCTCCTCCTCCTCTTTCTCCCCTCCTCCTCCTCTCCTCCTCCTCCCCCCCCCTCTTCCTCCTCCTCCTCCTCTTGCAGGGGTTTTTCTCTCCTTCTGCAAAAGTTCCCTTCGCCCCCAGCAGTTAGGAGCTTTGCAGCCAGAGCAAGTCAGAAAAATATGTGTGTCAGGTAGGGAGGGAGCAAAGAAGAGAAATCAGTCTTCTCTTTGGCACGGTTCCACCCTTAGCTCTGGAGAATCTGTCTTAGAGACGGGGATGGTGGGGGACGCCAGTTCCAGACAGCAGACAACCGAAATTTCTTCTGCATTTTAACAACACGGGACAAAACCATTGGGGTTTGCTCTTGCTGGGCTAAAGACATGGGATGAGTTTCCAGCAAGTGTTGGCAATGGATGTTAGGCATCCCAAGGTCTGGAGTCTTCTCCATACAGTCAACTGGAGTTGAAGTTTCATGAAGACTTTTCTATTTTATGGCATTTTCTTCCACTCTGGTCAGAAAAGGTACTCAGGATATGTGGTACAACACCCTTCTGAGGTAGGTTAGATAAGAAAGAGCAACTTAGACTGAGTTCCTGTTGAACTGTGGAGCTCAGATAAGAATCTAGCCTGGTTTTCTGGTGGGTTTCAAAAAGCGTTGAGGGTTGAATCTCGACTGCTATGGTTTAGGGACAACTATGGCATTTTTAGAAAAAGGGGAGAGAGAGAGAGAGAGAGAGAGAGAGAGAGAGAGAGAGAGAGAGAGAGAGAGAGAGAGAGAGAGAGAGAGAGAATCTGCCCTCCGTGCTCTCTTCCAGATGGTGTGTTCTGTTGTGGAAATAGCACAGCCTAAAACTGTGTTTTAGTCACGCAGCAAGAGGAAGAAACCCATTTGCCTACAGGGGTAACCAACAAAAGATGATAATCTGATTGCTGCAAATTGTTGGGGGTTGAAATGGAGGCCGACACAAAAATGCTCTTGTTTCTGGAACTCCATCCAAACAACAGCTGAAAATGGGCATTTTAATCCTTGCTAAGAATCTCTAAACACAACCACACCTATCTTGCAAAATTCATTTGAAATGGTGGCCTGGTTAGTTAGATATGTTTTGAAAGAAAGAAAGAAAGAAAGAAAGAAAGAAAGAAAGAAAGAAAGAAAGAAAGAAAGAAAGAAAGAGAGAGAAATGGAGGGAGGGAGGAAGAAAGAAAGAAAAAGAAAGAAAGAAAGAAGGAAAGGGAGGGAGAAAGAAAAAGAAAGAAAGAGAGAGAGAGAGGGAGGGAGGAAGAGAAAGAAAGAAAGAAAGAAAGAAAGAAAAAGAGAGAGGGAGAAAGAAAGAAAGAAAGGGAGGGAGAAAGAAAAAGAAAGAAAGAGAGAGAGAGAGGGAGGGAGGAAGAGAAAGAAAGAAAGAAAGAAAGAAAGAAAGAAAGAAAAAAAAAGAGAGAGGGAGAAAGAAAGAAAGAAAGAAAGAAAGAAGGAAAGAAAGAAAGAAAAAGTGGTTTCTGCTAAATCCTTTGTTGAGCCCTGAACAGCTTAAAACCATGCATGAACCAGGGACAGGAAGTTCTCGTCTCATAGCAGTTCATTTAGTGACGGTTCAAAGTTACAAAGGCACTGGAAATAATGACTTATGTCCATGTTTCACACTTACGACCATTGCAGCCTCACCGTCACCTGATCAAAATTCAGACGCTTGGCAACCGACTCATATTTACGACGGTCGCAGTGTCCCAATGGGTCATGGGATCCCCTTTTGCGACCTTCTGACAGGCAAAGTCAATGGGGAAGCTGGATTCACTTAACCACTGAGGTAAGAAAGGTCATAAACTGGGGCAAAATTCACTTCTCGCTTAGCCACAGAACGTTTGGGCTCAGTTGTGGCCGTAAGGCGAGGACTACCTGCCTACCTGTCTTTGTGTGTCAGAGAGAATATTGGGGGAAAAAGAAATTTGGTTACTGAGCCGATCAGGAACAATAATAGCGTTAAATGGGTTCTCCTCACGGTTTCTCTCCTTCCCCTCTGCTTTTTTTCTCAACCTCCCTTTTTCATTCTCCTTTACCTGGCCACCTGTACTTTCCATTGTTTTCTTCACCTGCCTGCACTTGAGGTTCACCTCACCTGTGCCACACCTGGAGTCTCGTCTGTCACATGAGGCTGATGATCCAGAGGGTTTTAAGGAGTTTGGAGAAAGCTCACAAGGTCCTGAACTGGACTGTGTGTGTGTGTGTGTGTGTGTGTGTGTGTAGCACTGGTTGTCAAATTGTGAGGAGAACCCATTTAATGCTATTATTGTTTCTGATTGGCTCAATAACTGAATTCCTCCCCCCCCCCGATATTCTCTCTGAGATGCAGCTGAGCCCCAAATTTCTGTGGCTAAGCAAGAAGTGAATTTTGGCCCATTTTCTTGCTGTGACCGTCATAAGGGCGAGGATTGGTCGTGAGTCAACTTTTCTCAGTGCCGTTGGAAGTTCACATGGTTGCTAAACGAACAGCTGGTAAAGTCAGGGATGCCCCTGTGCTCCAAAAATGGAGAGGACCCAGATTATAAACTAATGTTTATAACTATCACTAATGTTTATAATCTCCTTCGGATCACAAGTGTGACTTCTGGGTAACTGTGATAACCACTCCCTGTGTGTGTGGTCCTTTTCCTTTAGCTGCACAACCATTGGAAGGACTGTGGGGATCCTGTGACCTTTTTCCTCTCAGCAGGGGCCTCCCAGATTGAGCAGGTAACCCACACCTGTCCACATCTTGCTTGCTCTGATCACTTCAGGTAGAGCAGGAGACAGAGGACAGCAGAGATGGAGATTGGGACTCTTGTCCTCAATGTTCTCCACAACCCAAATACAGCAGATTCTTACTGTTCCCAAGGAGGCGGGAGACAGCAAAGAGTTGCAGCAAGGATGAAGGAAGGAACGGCCTCATCTCCACCTGGGTTTGAGCTTTCAGAGGTCCATGACAAGTCCTTTGAAATGGGAAGGAAGTCCCTTTGGCTCACCACCTCAGGGCTGGGGCGACTCTAGGGCAGGATGAGCCATTCGCCACATGGCTGGCTCAGGAATTCTGGGAGTTGAAGTCTACATAACAGAATAACAAAATGACAGAGTTGGAAGGGATCTTGGTGGCCTTCTAATCCAACCCCCTGCTCAAGCAGGAGACCCTAGAACATGTCAGACTATCTCTTCTTAAAGGCCTCCAGGGATGGAGACTTATGCAGGCAAGTCCTTCCACTGATTAATTGTTCTATTAGAAAATAGTTCCAGGTTGCTTCTCTCCTTGAATAATTTCCATCCATTGTTTCTTGTCCTGACTTCAGGTGCTTTGGAAAATAAGTCGACCCCCCTCTTCTTTGTGGCAGCCCCTCAGATATTGGAAGGCTGCTATCAAGTCACCCCTAGTCCTTCTTTTCATTAGACTAGACATTCCCAATTCCTGCAACCACTCTTTGTACATTTTCGCCTCCAGGCCCCTAAATTGTCTTTGTTGCTCTTCTCTGCTCTCTTTCTAAAGTCATAATTTATATTTTTTTATATCGTGGTGACCAAAACTGGGTGCAGTATTCCAAGTGTGGTCTTACCAAGGCATTGTAAACACTTCATGTGATCTTGATTCTATCCCTGTGTTAATGCAGCCAAGGACATGCTCGGGAATTCTGGGAGTTGAAGTCCATGGGTCCTAAAGTTGCCATAGTTGGCTTTAACTCAACCTTCTTAGAGCAGTGATTGAGCCATCTTCCTGGCTATGGGTAGATATCCACTTACCCGCTCTCCGCAGAAGAACAACACAAAAGGATGTGTTTGTGTGTGTGAAACACCCTAGCAAATGTCATTGTGAAGCACACCATCCATTCTGCTTCAAAACAGCACACCCAGCCTTTGAACCCACCCAACCATCACGCAAGCCTTTAAAAACCTGGCTCCTATTATATGGGTGATCAGACCTTTAAAAAAAAAAAACACCTCATCAAAACTCTTTGAAAAGAAACACAATTTTGATTGCTGGGTGTAGTTGCGTTCTCTGGTGTGAGTTTGGCTCCGTGTGAGTTAATCAGCTGGGTGAAACCCCCACCTCTTCATGGAGCTACGTTTTGATCCAGAGGGTGGAAGGTTCTGCATGAACAATTGCATGATGCCACTATATGCCTATATTTTATGAGTCTGGAGCTCTGAATTGGCCCGAGTGGAAGGTTAGAGAAAGTTGAGTTCCAACTTTCAGGAAGGAGGAAGCAATTATTGAGAGAGGGAAAGAGAATGGAAGATTGTTATTTGTTTATTAGATGTATATCCTGCCTCTCTTTCATGCAGCCTCGAGGCAGCATTGGTTTTAGTCTGAATTCTCATGGAGATGTCATCTTCTTGCATCTCAGAGATTGCTTTAATCCCTGGCAGGAGCATAACATTTCTTTCTTCAATTCCCCCCCCCCCCCAATCTAGGGATCAATCTTTCAAACTTGCAGACATAATTCTAGATTTGGGGCAGCAGCGTTGGCTGGGGAGGGTAAAAAAATATTCCATCTCTTTCATAGACAGGTCTACTGTCCTGTCTCTCTATCTGCTTCTCTCTCTACCTGCCTGCCTTCCTATCTACCTATCTACTTATCATATCTGTCTGTCTGTCTGTCTGTCTGTCTGTCTGTCTGTCTGTCTGTCTGTCTGTCTGTCTGTCTGTCTATCTATCTATCTATCTATCTATCTATCTATCTATCTATCTATCTATCTATCTATCTATCTTTTTTGAACCCTCGTGGCAGAACATCCAGGCATTGCCACATAGGCCCTCATCTTGAAAGAGGTGCAACTTATTTTTCCCAGAAAGGTACCGGGTGGGCCTTTTTGGCTACACAAAAGAATTTGGGTCGTAAATCATTGGGGGAAAATTAGTCGGTTTCAAAAACAAAACAAACCTGACATTTCTTAGCTGCCTCTACTAGAATTGTCAGTAGCAGCTGGCAAAGTGCACACACTAAGCAGAAAGATAAATACCAAGAAAATTTAGTCTTGGCTTGCCATAGATTTAAGTCAACAAGGCAAAATAAAATAAATTACACAGCACAGACCGATCTGCACTTGAATGAGTTTCGGATATAAATCTCAAGGAAGTGCAGTGGCTTCAGGTTAAAAACTTGAAATAGAGCCATTTTTCCCTCAATATTTGACTCCTCAACATACGACCACAATCAACATTTCCATTGCTAAGCAAAGTGACTGTTAAATGAATCATGTCTGATTTTATCACCTTTTTTAACATGACTCTGGGACGTTGTAACTGTTGTAAACTCACACACCAGTTCCCAAGCACATGAATGTTGATTGCATGACTGTGAGGCTGACTGCAATGGTCATAAGTGTGAGGACTGGTTATAAGTAACATTTTCCAGTGCGGTTGTAATTTCAAATCATTGCTAAACAAATGGTGATCAATTGTGGACTGCTTGTGCCTGCATGTGTACTGTGTGTGCTATTAAAAAAAATCACATCCTGTAATAGATGAACATCTTAATGCAACAATCTTGATAGGTCTTTGGAATTGATAAAAGGGGGAAGTTTTAGACTCCTGCAGGAGGTGGATAGGCTTAACATACAATTGTGGCTTATTCAATGCATTGCAGTTAAATCAGGTTCCAGTTTGATGCATCAGCCTTTCCATATTCTCTTTGCAATTTCAAGCTTATTGGGCTTCCAAGTTACACTTTAGCAGAATGGGCTGAAAAATACCACAGTTCCTTCCTCCCCCAGGTCAGCTTGTCTGCATCTTTGATCCTCGGCCATTGGGACACTGCCCAACGTCCAAGTAAACATTCAGAAGACTTCAGTGAGAAAGGGATCCCAGGCCTATGGAGAACTCCGGATCCAAATTTGGACTCTGTATTCCTGGCATCGTTCTGATGCCGCCCCACCCCCCTCTTGAGTTCAGAGGGGCTTCAAACACTGCTTGGTTGTTTTTAGTCCCTTACAAACCATGTTAGTCTTGGCCAAGTCACAAAATCCAACTTCTGTAGCCGATAATGTCAAATCTGTACAATAAACAGGCTGGAGGCTCTGTGGAGCCGTGTGCAGGGTGGCTTAAGAGATAAGCTCTGGTTTTGCCCGGCATTTTTCAGGTTATCTGATTGGTTGACAGACATGGATCAAGGTTTATCTCAAAGGGATGCTGCTTCAGCAAAATGCCTCCCAGTTAGAACAAATTGCTGGTTGTAAAGCATAAGGCAACCAAGGTGGATAATCTGTAAAAGATTGGGTTGCGTCCTGGCATGAAATGAGACAGATTTTTTTTCCCCCCATTCGTCTGCGTTGTTGCTCTTTGGAATTTTGAAATGCTTTTCTCCAATCTATTGCTAGGATGGGAAGGCTGGTTTTTGCAATTGGGACTGTCTTTTAAAAATGGATTTTCTCCATTGGAAAGGACTGAGTGAAGTTTGGGAATGACCATTGCGGAACCGAGCTGGAATTTTTAACTTTTATTACATGCTTTGGAAAGAGTTGGGTTTTTTGGTGTTTTGGGTTTTTTTGCAGAAAGAAGATGGGTGTGTTACGCTTATTGGTTCCATATAAAATATGTTTGGGAGGAAGATCAGCCCAGATTTATTTTGGAATAAAGAGCAGAGCATAATTTTGGGAAACGTAGCATAGCATTAGCTAAACTTTAGCTAAAAGTAGCTTAAAGTGAGCTAATTATTTGGAAACATGGCATAAAATTAGCTAAATTTGGGAAAATGAGCATAGCATTAGCTGAACTTAGTTTAAAGTTAGCTAATTTGGGAAAATTGGGATAAAAATTAGGTCAATTTGGGAAAATTCTGATAAAAAAGTAGGTAATTTTGGAAAAGTTAGCATACAAACATAGTTTGTTGTTTTGGAAAAATGAGCAAAACTTCACCTTATTAAGAACTGGCCATTGGCCACTAATTGCATAAACCAAATTTCAGTTTAATGGGTCTAGAGTTTATAGTAAAAAAAGTGGGTGATAAATGGGAAATTTGGGTCTCCTAATTTTATGACTCTTTGAAATCTGCATTTAAAGATTGGGGGTGTGTGTGAACATATTTCCAATTTTATTATTATTATTGTATTTTATATCATTTTTTTCTTCTGTTAATTATATATCACAGTCCCCAATGAATATCGAAGTGGTATTTCAACCTTCTTTCATCCTCACAAAAATTCTGAAAAGCTTTGGTTCAAAAATGCCAATGAGTAATGAAACCTAATCTTTGTTTCTCTCTGTCTTTCTTTTTTTTGTTTTGCTTTCCTCAGGATTTTTCTATAATTCCTCCCCCCACCCCCATTTCAACAAATTGGCAACCAACTTTTGGCTCTCCTGCACACCATTTTCGGAGTCAAGAACTATGCTAGACAATTTTAAAGGGTCTTTGAGGTGAGTATTGGCCTCCTTCTCCCACCCACTTGTCCCCCAACTTTCCCAAGATGACTTAATGTGTACAGGTGGTCCTCGACCCACGGCCACAGTTGAGCTCAAAATTTCTTCCTGTTAAGTGAGTTTTGCCCCCATTTTATGGGATATTGATTGCAAAGCATAAATCTTTTTTTTCTTGAGACCTGGTTGTCTTCCTGGGCTTGTTAAAGTAGAACAAAGATAGCCAAGGGGTTTTCAGATCTTTATAAGGAATGTGTGACTCACTAAAAATTCATTTCACTGTCTGGGTTGGTAAGGACAATATTGATGGGCTGGTCGGACTGGTTTTGAATATTATAACTGTTTCAGAGATCTTGTTATACAGGCTGTTGGTGCATTTGGTCCTCACTTATTTAACTGTGAACTTAAATTGGCCAGCACCTTTCAGTGTAAGACAAATTGGCTTATGTTCTTTCTTTGATCCAAATTTTGAGACCAGTTTTCTTCAACCTGGTTGATGTGGTCAGATTTGATTAACACTTGAAAGGGAGATTTCTAGATGGAAGATTAGACTGGGAAGTTAGAACTACATCCGGAAGAAAGCCATGGCAATTCATTTCCATATTATTTCCAGAAAACAATATCGTACATCCATGCCCATGTAGCCGTCAGCCAAAATCAAAGGAGACCTTGACCTCACTGCTTACTCACCCAATTTCTTAAGGACACAGCAAAATCAGATTTACTTTTGGAACCAGGGCGGGAAGGATATGCTCCAAAACTTTAATCTGATTGCAAAACTATGCTGGCTAGAAATGAATGCATTTTTTTAATAGCATTGCTCTTGATTACGTCCAGCTTTTATTCACAAACATTTGGCAGGGACTGACGCCTCCCAGATTGAAAGCCATCCTTGATGTCACTTCTACAAAAATCTTGGCAGTGAAATCCATTCATATTCTGTTCCAAAATATCCTGCCGGTTTTATTTATTTATTTTTTTCCAGTTTCACTTGGCTGTTCAGGCTTCCTGCATTCTAACGTTGCCAGCTTGCAGCAAACCCCCTGTAGAATAGAAAGAATCTATTTTTGCAAAGATGGGGAACAGAAAAAGTAAAAACACATAGGAAGAAGGTACAATTCAGACACGGCAAACGAAGCAAGGAGCCATAAACACAAAGGATGCAAAACATAATTTGACTTGGTGTAAAATAATAATAATGCTTTTTTTTTCCAAACAGCAAATAAGAGAAATAATTGCTAGGTGTGGCAAAGGGAGAGATTTTTAGGAGATAGAATACAAAGTGCCTGTCTCTTTGCTCAAAACAGAAAATCGATAGCAGTTTTGTAAGTTGAGTCTGTTTGACATGCAAAACATAAGCATTGTTTTCCATCTGGGCTTTGCATGTAAACATTTGCATCACACACCCAAGCCAGGACGATTATTATTTTCTTTCAAAAATGGTTAGAGTCAATCAGATTTGTCTATGGACTTTCTCAATCATCCAGGTCATGGTTGTCCCAAAGGTGCTTTCTTTCTCACCCCCCCTCCAAAAGGCAGCTGAACTGTCTTGATTTTTTCCTTGAAAACATTTCGCTTCTCATCCAAGAGGCTTCCTGGATGAGATTTGAAGAAATTTCATGGATGAGAACTGAAATGTTTTCAAAGAAAAAAAAACAAAAAAGTCTAGTTGCCTTTTGGGGGGGGGGGAAAGCATCTTTGGGACAACTATCAATCAGATTGTTGGATATTTGAAGGACTTTTAGCTTTGGAATGAAAATGTTTATTCTGTGGGCTCCTTGGTGCTTTCTGTGCTTAGCTGTTTTCATGACCCAACTAGGTAATACCATCAGTGCTATGGGTGTGCACCCTGTGGCCTTCGGGTGGTGGTGGTGGGCAAACCTCAAGGATGGGCCATTTACACATTTAACCAGAAAGTCGTTGTTGGGTTGTCTCCCTCGTGAAGCAGGAAAGTCAATGACGAACTCTTTTGCCCTGCAGGATTCTGAGTTCCCTCGTTGTGTTTGGATTTCAGCTGGTCATTTCACAGGCTCCCATTGAACACAGAAAGGTAAGGGCTGTGTGTCACGCAAGGAACCGACATGTACTGTATAGGAGAGTTTTGCAGCTTTGTGTGCTTTAAGGTCCTCCTAAGACAGTTTGAGCAGCTAGCAATGAGTCCATTCAGTAGCTCTTAAAATGCTGAAATGTTGGCAAAGTTTGCTATACAGCAGGGGTCTTCAAACTTGGCCACTTTCAGACTTGTGGATTTCAACTCCCAGAATTCCTCAGCCAGCGTGCCCGACTGAGGAATTTTGGGAGTTGAAGTCCACAAGTCTTAAATTGGCCAAGTTTGAAGACCCCTGCTCTATAGCTTCACTTTTGGGTGTGCATTGCTTCAAACCTTGACCTTGACAGATTTTCATCCATTGTCCTGACAAGCAGTCCTTGATGTATGACCACAACCAGAGCTCCCATCACCTAGTGATGTGGTCCTTAACTGAGCCATGTCTGATTTTTATGACCGTTTTACTACAGTCATTAAGAAAATCACTGCAGTCATTAAGCAAGTGACGCTGTTGTGATCTGGATTTAGTGTGTTTAGGATATAGTGCCCAGATTAAGCCAAGCTCAGGCTTCAGATGGTGTGTCAATCGAGCTGGTGGCATCTTTGGGAGAAGCAAAGCCAGCATATTTTTTGATCCTGACTTGAAATTCCATTTCAGTTGGAGCAAGAAGCTCAGCTTTTCAGCAACTGGCTGATCTGGCTGCTTAATCCTTATTTGAATGTAACTGTTTCTCTCTCCCTCATCCTTCAGAATCCACCTTTTGTGGGTGAGCAAAAGGCATTTACATCCTGAAGGCACATCAACACCCATGCTGGCTTTCATCTTGGTTGGAGTGGGGTGGGATGGGGAGGAGAGGAGAGGAAAGGAAGCCACGGCCAGGCACTCATGGCTGGGAAACGTAGCTTTTCCTTCAGAGGTTGCTGAGCCTTGTCAGCTCCATTGTTCTGGAAGAATCGGAGCGCCACGCCGAGGCTTTAGCCTTTGTTTTCACTGTTTGGGGTTTTTTTGCACGGGTTAAACAAGGTCACCAGCACTGGAGCAATTTTGACTTTTGAAATGTGTAGAGTCTTGACTTGCTTCCTGTTGCTCAACCAGGCTGATCTCAGTTCCCCACAGCAGATCACAGTTTAAATCAGGTCATTCTTTGGTGGAAAGTGTTTTCCTTTTGATGACCAACTGAGGTAGTTATTTATCCGGTCTTCTTCATATGCAACCAACCATGATGAGAGAACCTAGTTTTGAAGCTCCTATCTCTGCCATTAAATAACCAACAGCAAATAAAACTAAAGAAAGAAAACATGGTCCTGTCTCAAGCTTTGCTAAAGTTCTACCTCTGCTTTGAGTTCCTTCAGACAGAGAGTTTCCCAGGTTCTTCTCAAAAAGATGAAGCCATTAACTCCACCCCATGTTTTGGAATTGGATCTTCCTGCCTGCTCAAATTGCTTAATATTGGCAATCCTTGCTGGTAATTCTATCTAAGAGTGGCATCATCTATAAAAGAGAAGTGACAGGACAAGTATGTTTTACAATGAGATTTCTTACATTCACAGCAATGAAACAGTTTTAAAATCAGCCAAGCACTCTGGAAGAACACATACCAGGCTGGGTTTTGGCCAGGACTGAACTTGATCCATAGAGATATCAACATGTCTTCAGCCAAAAATGGATTGTGATAAACCAGGTTCTTCTCCTGGTCCCGACCCATATGCTTTCTCTTAAGCATAAACCCACACATGGATATTCTTAAGGTTCAGAGGGGTTCATTTTGGGTGGAAGAAATCTTTGTCCACTTTCTACATCTGGTTTGAGTCCAGCCTTCTCTGTGTGCTCCAAAAGAATGAGTTTGGGAGGTGTTTCAAGGTTACAGAAGCATGCAAATCTGGGTGACATTAGTCCAGAGCTGTTTGTCTGCTCGAAGTCCTTTAAGACCCTTCAGATGTGGTAGGGCTGGTGATTTTTTCCAGACATTGCCCAGTTTCACAATCTCTTCTGTCTCATTTGCCCATATGCCTTGTTGATAGTTGCCATATGGTTTGGACAAAACAACCTGAACAGTTTTAGACTTGATAAAGAGGACACCCTTGTTTGAGATATAAGAAGGACTCATATCTCTCCAAATATTCTCTGGATCATCATCCAAAGACAGACATACAGATAGATGGTTAGCTCTATCTATTGAGTAAAATATATTAGAATCTTTGAGTCTAGCTTGGTCAAGAATAACTTTTAGTTATATAACCACCACTGTTGAGGTCTCATTTTGTATTTGGATTCTTGGAATTATTGTGGCTTCTAATTCCATAAATATTCTCTCTTCAAGGGCTCACACACAGCTTCAACAACTATAGGTCATGTTTTGAGATCTCAATCTTGTTTCTTCAAAGTCTAATGGAAATAGCTTTGGAAAGTAAAATGCTTGTTGATGGCTGTCTTTGAATAGAATATTTGAATAAAAGCCAGAGCTAGAACACACGTTTAGGAAAATGGATGAATGCTTTGAGCAATTATCTCACCATTATTTCCTTCTTAGCATATATATGACATGACGTTGACTCGGTGAAGGCATAATTCAGAAATGTAGAAACAAATAGTTAAGAGAGAGTCTATTGGGTGGCAATTAATATTGCTTTTAACTATTATGTTTTGGGGTGGCTGTTATTTTGTTTTTAATGAGAAATCTCCAGCACTGGCAGATAAATAGCCCAAGCTGAATTAATAGGCGTTGATTCAAAATGTGAAAAATGGATTCTAGTTTTGTAGGTCTGCTTAACATTTAACCTCCCTTTCCTGGTTCCTTTCATCACCCTTTAGTTGTGAATCTCATAATTCAGAGACTGGGAAGTCCAGCAGCAGTCACAGAAAATAGCTGCTGAAGGGTGCAACGTCATACAGATTAGTTATTCTGACTGGCCCCCATCCAAACTGGCCTGTAGGCATCAGCAGGTTGCTGTGTATGTGTGGTCTTTTGCTCTTCTAAGTACCACCGATGATCTTTTAGCACAAGAAGGGCCCAGCTGCCTCTTCCCTATCCCCAAAGGAAGAGTCACTCAGGTCTGTACAAAGCCCTTTGGTGATCACCAAAGTCTACCTTTGGAGCTGATGCTTTTCAGACCGTGCTTCCAGCTTGAAAACCCAAAATATCTGGTACTACCTGCCTAGATGTCCCAAATATGCTTTTCTAAAACTTTCTTGGGGTTTTCCTTGAAAATATTTCACTTCTCATCCAAGAAACTTCTTCCATTCTAAAGAAGCTTCTTGGATGAGAAGTGAAGCATTTTCAAGGGAAAAAACCAAGGAACTCCAGTTGCCTTTTGGAAAAGCATCTTTGGGACAACCAGGACGGGATGATTGAGAATCTCCATAGACATTTACCTGCCTAGATATGTGATGCTTAGAACCTTCTTCTGTGTTGGGAAAAGGGTGTTGGGTGAGGAGAGGAAGGTTATTGGCCATTTGGGTTGGCTAATTCCAAATATTCTGCCGGCTGGGGAATTCTGGGAGGTGAAGTCCACATGTCTCAACATTGCCAGGGCTGGACATCCTGGTTTAAAGAGATGCAGATTGGAATTAAGTACGTGGAGTGATGATGGTCTGAAGCACCTTTTTGCGAACCAGTTAGAAGCGGTACACAGCCTTCATCCATTGTGAATACTTCTGTTTTGTCCTTCCTAGCGTTTCTGGCCAAACTTGCTTTATTTTTGTGCCAAAATTTTAATTGATGGGGAAGGAGAACAAGACAGATTTCGAACGGGACATGTGCTAAAGTCACCCAGACTCTTTGTCCCCCTCATTTGATGTCATGACTAATAAATGTGGAGGCGCATTTCAAAATGAAGAAACATCTGGATTGCATTGACAGAAAAATCTGTGTATGCATGTAACAAATAAAGATGACGCTGAATTAGCTTATGTTGTTAGTAAATTTTTGACAAATCCTACCCTCTTGTCGGGGTCATTTAAACATGCTCAGTAGTTCCCCTTGAGAACAACTTGGGAGGTGTGGTTTGTGGGAATCCATGATGCCAGAGTGAGGGCTCTGTGTGTTTTTGTGTGTTTGTATTGTGTACTGCTGCTGTGGACCTGTTGCTCGTTGCTGGCAAGCAGAGTTCAAGCTTTTCCTTCTGGATTGTAAAGTGATTCATTCTCCTAATTTCTGAATCTCTCCCAGCTTTGAAACTAAAACTCAGAAAATTCCTTTAACTGATGCAGTTGATTAACTGGGTCACAAAGCGACTCCATAAAATTAGCAGCATCTGTGAGACCAGGAAATCCCACCCCCAGATTCTTCTCTACAGAGGTGGTTGGCTAGATCTTCTAGTGTTTCAGCCAATCCAGCCTCCCTGTGGAAGATCAATTCAGTTCAAGCAGAATTGAGCTGGAGGGGACCTTGGAGGTCTTCTAGTGCAAACCCCCCCCTCCGCTCGAGTGGGAGACCCTCTACCATTTCAAACAAATGGCTGCTCAATCTCCTTTTAAAAACTTCCAGTGTTGGAGCATCCACAACTTCTGGAGGCAAGTTGTTTCACTGATTAATTGTTCTCACTGTCAGGAAATTCCTCCTTAGTTCTAGGTTGCTTCTCTCTTGGATAAGTTACCTTCCGTTGCTTCTTGTCCTGCCTTCAGGTGCTTTGGAAAATAGGTTGGGAACCATTGTGGTAGAGAATTCCAAATTTGAATCACACACGGTGTAAAATAAATTATATTATCTTGACCTAGTCTACTTTGAAAATACGACGTTGCCCCACTAATTTATCTCCTCTGGTTTCCCTTGCAGGTACCCCAAAGGATAAAAGATAGGAATGTTGCCCCAGAAGATGAGAGCGGAGGAATCCCTGGGGTCTGGGGCAGCTGGGGACCTTGGTCAGCTTGCTCCAGAAGCTGCAGTGGTGGAGTGATGGTGCAGATGCGGCCATGTCTTCCAGGATACTACTATGAGAGGACTTCTCACAAGCCTGGGCAGTTCTCTGCTTCAGAGAGGGCACTGGCTCATATCCAGCAACCGCCTCAAGAAGACTCTCTGCCTCCTTTCTCTGGTCACGTCATCTCAGCCATCCGTACATCGGTTCCTCTTCACAGGAATGAGGAACCACCACGGGCTGCTCTCTCCTCTGGAGGAGGCCGCAATGACAGCCATTGGAGCCGAGCCACCTCAAGAGGGAGTGAAGTTCCTCAGTCTCGGAGACGTAGCCCCAAATCAGAAAGAAGGTAGGTCTTCCTTCCTTCCTTCCTTCCTTCCTTCCTTCCTTCCTTCCTTCCTTCCTTCCTTCCTTCCTTCCTTCCTTCCTTCCTTTCCTCCTCCTCCTCCTCCTCCTCCTCCTCCTCCTCCTCCTCCTCCTCTTGTCCTTTTTCACATTCCTGAGTTTAATTGTAAGGTCCATCTTATGCAATAAGAGGTCTTTTGGCCCCTTTATTATGAAACTATTCCCCTCCGACATGCTTCTTAGAGACAAATTTGTTTATTTTTGCTTTTAGCTAGTGAATTTGAAGCTTTTTCTTAAATTCTTTAATTGCAGATATGTATTGACAGACAGCATTTTTCTTAATTTGCTTTCTTTCATTCTTACTATGTAAATTAGTTAGACAAGATGGTATTTCTGTGTAAGGTTACAGATAAATACTTCTGGGAAATTACTACATTTCCTCTGGAGTCAAGATGTGTCGTCTTCCAAATTTAGGTTACAGAACGATTGCAAGATGAGCTTCAGAGCAGTCAAGCGTAGACATGTCCCGTTAAGTGTTATAGCTCTGGGGAGACGACTTGACATCAAACAAGCTCAAATGCAGATGTCTGCATGCTAGGAGCATTAAAATAAAACCTCTCCCCCACCCCTGCCAAAGTTAAAACAGAAGCAACAGCTCACATGGAACAAATAATGGTAAATAAGGACTCTTCCTCATTCTTGGAAGGAGAATTTATACTTTCTTTTCTTCTAAACATTTTTCCCATTCCTTCTTCAAAAATCTCCCTGGCAACTTGATAAAAAGGGGTTTCAGTGGGGCCACAGATGGTCAGCTGGGCCCTGTGCAATCGACTGCATTTTGTTGTCTCTTCTACGATCAGGTTCTACATCTCTCCTGTATCTTTGTCTCTTGTCTGTGCCTCTACTTCCTGTATACCTCTCTTCTCTGTCTCTAAAACTATACCTAAGCCTAAGCTTAAACCTAACTCTACCTCTATAGTAAATAAGTATTTTATAACCTGCCACACACACTGTGGCTGCCATTGGTCAACAGACAAATCCCTTCCTGGCTTCATGAGCAAAACCACAACATCCAGTCACAATTTTAGATATTCTGCAAAGACACAGATATGCGCCTTTGGACACAGGATTCCTTGAGTGATCTGTTCTATATACTGTATGCTATTTCCACCCTGATAAGGACTAGCCTCTATTTTGTGCAAGGATGAATAAAACCAGGAACCTCTGGCATGGGATCAGCCTTGCCCGAATATTCCCCCCAAACTGATCTCTGACCGCTGAGTCGTATAAAATCCCTTCCCAGCTTTGGTCCACGTGTCATTAAAGCAGGACATCTCTCTTTTGGGAAGCGGCTCCATTCTCTTTTGCTGTCCCCAATGCTGTGGAGCTTCGCTTGAGGCTGGCTGCCCTTTTGCTTCAGCCCAGTGAGGTCTGGATTTAGCAATTGTGGGATCCCCGTGGAACAGGGAACAGCTGTCGGTTTGGAGGTGGAGAATCTCTCCTTCGGGGAATTTCCTGTGTGCATTTCTTACAGCTGCGCCGTCGACGTAACTTCAAACTAGGCTGCAAAACCCAGGCCTTTCAATCATTGCTCTGGGTTTATTGTTAAAAGGGCCTTCAAAATGACCCTTCAATCCAGCTGACCCTCCTGGGGAGGACGATATTCAGCAGCTTCATTGGAAACAGGCAAAGAGAGAATTGGAAAGGGGGAAAAGATTAGAACATAAATGAAGTGAAATGAAAAGGTTTTTAATGCGATAAGCACAATTTATGTTTGACTTTTTTTTTTTTGCAAGAACTTCCAGGAGATAAAGTAAATAGTTGGTGGATACGACTAGGAAAAAAAAAAGGCAAAATGTTGTTCGCTGAGTGTTTTTTTAGAGAGTGTCTCCAGCTGGAAAACACTGCCAGGATGTTTTCAACTTAATTCTAAGGTTAGGGTTAGGGTTAGGGTTAGAGTTTATTTATTTAGAATATTAACACTGTCACCCATTTTAAAACCTGAATTGGGTGGCTCACAACCGTAATATAAAACAATATTGATCAGTTGGGAAGCTTTGCTGATAGTTTGTTTCTCCTTCTCTTTTTCTCCTCGAAGCTAAGGAAGATATCGAAGAAACTGGAAAGTAAAGATGTATCTGGAGGAGAGCCAGATAGTTTTGGCGAGCTGTGTAAACATTTCCCAAAGTCACAAAATGTTTGTACCAGTCAGTAGGAAGGACTAGAAATGGCTTTGGTGGTGCTAAGCTGTTGAGCTGGTGCCCAAATGTGGGCATCAAGTAAGAGTTGCTGGGCACTGTTTAAGGCTTTTAAAGCACTTTATGGCTAAGGACCAGGTAGTGAAGGATCTTCTTTCTCTAAATTTGCTTGTCCATAGCATGTCCTCTTGACACTTCTTCTAGAAGTTGGAGGAAAGATGGATAACTGTTAATTAAGGTCTTCCTAGATGGACTTTTGTTATTTTGGTGCAGACACACCAACCGAGATTTTTTTGAGGTATTTTATGGAAAATTAACACAAATACTATAATCAAGAGAGGGCGAATGGTTACATCACCAGGAAGGAATGGAATTACAAGGATAAGTTAAAAAAAGAGTTAACCTGGAAAGCTAGCTATGGTCTATTGCAGGGGTTCGCGACCCCCAACCAGTCGTAAGTCGAGGACTACTCAACCGGTCGTAAGTTGAGGACTACTCAACTGGTGCAGCACCGTTTGCAGAATGGAACTTTTGGCGGGCTCAGCAGGGCAGAGACAGCCTGGACAATTCCTATGGGCTTTTGAAAGCCAATAGAATTAGACTCTATTCAAGAGGGAGTAGCACAGCTAAGGAAAAGGGGGAAAAAATGGTGGACTGCGTTGTTTGGCGACCTCTGTGAAATGGTCGTTTGACCCCAAATGGGGTCCCGACCCACAGGTTGAGAACCACTGGTCTATTGGGAAAGGGTCATAATCCCTCGTGGCAGACAATTCAGTAAGACCCAGGACGTTTGGGCAGTTTGCACTGAAGGAGATGTCTCAGGTTGTATCTGATGCATCATTGCTCTGAAACATCTTCCAACATCTAGAGCAGTGGCTATGGCAGGAACTGTAGATGTTTTGCCTCTCAATTAAATCTGAGCCAAGGGCTCCACCAAACATTATATTTTTTTCAGAGGCAACACATCTCCTGCAAGCTGCTTCCACTTCTCCATGAGTAACAGATGACTTTTCGAAGGAAAAATGCACCTCTGGCATTCTTCCAGGGCTAACTTCTGAAAAAGCCAGCTTGATAAATAATACTCCAAAGCACACAGGCATAGGGAATTGGTCCTGGATATTGCAGATGTGAACCTGTGAAACCCAGCACGCAAAAACACAGGGTCAGATTTGACCCATAACTATTGGCCTGTGTCCGTGTAGTAAATGAAAGGATGGGGAGATGGTCTCCTCCCACATCATGTCATTAAGATGTTTGTCCTGGAAGAAGGATTTACTACTGCCCTCACCTGTCACGTAGAAGGTCACTACCAGTACTAGCACTTTGTCTTTTGGTGGTTATAGGAGCTCTGGGTCCATTATCAGCCAAGAGGGCTGGGGCAGGCTTTGCATTTGACTTCCCTTTGGAGAGGAAAAAATAAGGCAATTGTCAGAGAGATTTATGGGAGGCTAATGAGCTGGGTGGGTGACTTAGTCTTAAAAAAAGCAGCCTACGTTGACAGGAATTAAGTCTCTCTCCCTTGCTAATGAAAAATATTAATGGGAAGAGTTGGGCAACAGTTTATCAAAGATATTTTTTTTATATTCTGAAAAGGGTGGAGAGGCCAGAGGAAAAAATTGTACCAAGGAAGGGATCCGGGAACTAGCAAGTTCTCCGTTGGCTGGAATTTAGATTTCCTTCCTGCCAATCTAGCTTGTTCTGCTGTGAAGTTCATGCCTAACTTCTTGCCTGGGCCTTGCACGCAGGTTCAGACCTTCTGGGTTACCCAAACTGGCTTATGGGAAGTTGAAAACAAAATCTCACACAGAGAAGGCAGCTAGCTTAAGAAAGTTGGCCTACTGTTGGAAGCATGGATGTAAAATTGGGGAAGAAATGACAGACAGAAAGAGTGGGTGTGTTTTTCTGTCCTCTCCCTTCATGAATTAAACCTAGTTGGGGGTCTTCAGCCCCCATTTTCTGTGTGTTTTTCCCGCTTTCATAGAGCAAGATCTGCATAACCGTTGATTAACAGTTGTGGTCATGGAGAGGGCTTCAGTAGCTGGGAGGAAAATGAATCTCAAGGCTGAATGTGGTTTGGGGGTGTCAGATGGCTCAACCCCCCCTCCCCAGAATGAGGGAACAAGATGAGGGTCTGAGGTTTTTGTAATTGTTCTGAAGGGAGTTGAAATTCCTCCACACCCGGGAGGAGCAATGGAGCAAAACGAAACATTGGCTCTAGATGCCTATCTGCTCAATTCACATTAGACAAAATGTTCCTGCTAATTTACACCATGGATAAAGAGAACAGTAGTAGCTGGGGGAGGGAGTTGTGGAGAGAGGAAACTGGAGTCCATCATATCTGATGGAAAAAATTGATCAAAGGACATTTTCACCCGGCTGGCTGTTAACATAATTGATTTTGCATGGTTGATTTTGACAGCGCCATGATGCTTAAGGTAGATCCTGGCATCAAATAGGCAAAATGAAACCCAGTTCTCTTATTCTTAAAACAACCTCCTTTGCCCCCCCCCCCTTTTTGTTTTGTTTGTGAATGTTGATTCAAATCCTGTGTGACACAGATACACACACAAAAAAACTATTGTGGGATGCACTCAATAGTTGCACTGATGACTGCTGAACTAATCAAATTGTTTTGCGCAAGCTATCTTTATCATTAGGGCTATGTCTTCTTTATGAAATGTGTCCTTCTTTTAGGCAGAGAGAGAACAAGTCTGAAAATATGAAGGGTCCGTGAAAATCATTGCTTCATTTGCTTACTAGATAAATTGCCTTTCCTGGTTCAACATTTTCAATCTCATGCTAAACGCTACCATTTCTGAGATTCCCAATTCTTGGCGCCTCAACCTGAGATTAACCATAATTTCTGGAGACTAGATATATATATATTTGTGAGGTCTCAGGGTGGGTGAATGAGAGATACCAGCAGCTTACATTTTTTATCAGTGAGATAATACTTCTATTTTAAATAAGTCCAGCAAGTCTGGAAGTCTGGTGAGATGTCCTCAGGGTGGTATCTGGTACATGCTTTTCGACATGTGTTATCTGTTAAACAGTAGCTTGTTTTCTGATGATAGTAAAGGGTTCTTCTCCCCCCCCCCCATTCCTTTCACTGGCATTCTCTGTGGATAAATGTTGTCTTCAAGGTACAGAAAAAACCCCCCTCTTCTTCACCAAACGATTAATGCTTTGTATTCCACATTTGGTGTTTGCTGTCTGGCATCCTACAAAGCTTGCTTCAAGCCTGAGGAGATACTTGCAATGCTGGAAACTTGAAAAGTAAACAAGTAGACTGCCCCCCCCCCCAAGAATTGTCCTCTAGTTGTCCTTTTTAATATGAGAATTATGAACAATAGAGTCTGCTGCATAACTGAGTCTAGATGGACTTGTGGTCCATGCTGAACATCTTCTGTCCTTCTGATTTCTTGAAAGCCTTCTATGACTGCATTCATCCATCCCTCTAAGCTGCAGGAGGGTAAGTAGTGAAGCCTATTGGGTTGGTATTTGGATGATCGGATCCGGAACAGGTCTTGAAGCTGTTGGTTGCTTATTTTGAAACATGATAGATCATCTGCATTCTCCTCCTCTCTCTGTCCTCAGAGGCCGGAATAAAAGCCCCATTGGACCTGGGAAATATGGCTATGGAAAAGTTCCTTATATCCTCCCGCTGCAGACGGACACGGGACAATCGACACACAAACCCCGCAAGCAACGTCAGTCCATGCAGCCTGCACCAAACCAACAAGGGACTGGTGGCATCTCCACTTTTGCCCATCTGGATAGCCCTTCCCATCATCATCCTGGAGGAACCTACCAAGGTGACCACCAATCTTCTCCAGCCAGGTCTCAGGTTGCGAGCAGCTCTTTCTATCCACAACCGGGGTCCCATTTTCAATCCTTCCCAGCAGCATCTCGAAGTTTGTTCCAGGGCACAGAACGGGGCAGGCATCTCCCTGGAGCGTCTTATCCACCCGTCCAAGGGCAGATGTCTGCTCAGCCGGCCGCTGCAATTGTGTGCACCGGGGCCTACAAGCAGTACAGACTCTGCAATACGAACGTAAGTTTGTCCTTTGTGCTCTGGCCTTTCCACACCTTCTTCCACAAATTCTTGTTTTGAGCTTAGGAGTTTTGCCGAGAAGAAAGGAAGTACACTGGACCTCTTGGGGGATCTGAATTGGATTGGCTTGAATTGAATACTTTATTTGGCCAAGTGTGATGAAAGACACAAGGATGTACATGCAAAGCAACAGAGAGAATAACAAGAATACAGGTAGACTTTGACTTACGACTACAAATTTTGAGCCCAAAATTTCTGTTGCTAAGCTAGACAGTTGTTAAGTGAGTTTTGCCCTGTTTTATTGTTAAGCAAATCACTGCCGTTTTTAAGTTAGTAACAGGGTTGTTAAATGAATTTGGCTTCCCCATTGACTTTGCTGGTCAAAAGATCCTAAAAGGACCCCACTTGACCCCAGGATACTGCAGTCGTCATCAATATTAAGCAGTTGCCAAGTATCTGAATTTTGATCACATGACCACAGAAATGCTGCAGCGGTTGTAAGTGTGAAAAAAGGTCATAAGTCACTTTTTTCAGTGTCAATGTGTTGAATTCACTAAATGAATTGTTTAAGTCAAGGACTAACTGTACCAATAAAAGGAGGAAGTAAAGACGATAATAGTAATAAGAAATAGGAATAATACTACAGCTATACTACATGGGTAAATTTGCATAGACCTTAGTACTATGAGATTAGGTGTTCAGCAGAATGATAGCAAGAGGGAAAAACTGTCCCTGTGTCTAATTGTCTTGGCATATGATCAGTGGTGGGATTCAGTCGGTTTGCATCACTTCGGCAGAACCAGTAGCTAATTTTTTGTTGCCCAGGCCCAGAATGGACTTCCGGAAGTGGCATCCACGCAGAGAACTGGTTGTTCGCATATTTGAATCCCACCACTGCATACGTTGCTCTATAGCCGTGGTGGTGAACCTATGGCACGCGTGCCACAGGTGGCATGCAGAGCCCTCTCTGTGGGCACGCACGCCATCACCCCAGTCCTAGACCTTCAGCTGGGTTTTATAAAACCTTTTTGCTTTAGGCCTCCACCGCCCTGTGCAAAAAAAAAAAAAAAGGTTCAATCAGTCAATTTCAACTTCTCGCGGGAAAAAAAAAGATCTTGCAAAGTTGGAATTGATTGATTGAACTTTTTAGTCCCACCCAGTCTGCCGTTACCACCGCAGCCACGCCTACCCAATGGGCCACACCCACCCAATGGGCCACACCTACCCAATGGGCCACGCCCAATTGGCACCCGATGATACATAAGTGGGATTTTGGTTGCAGTTTGGGCACTCGGTCTCTAAAAGGTTCGCCATCACTGCTGTATAGCACCATCCTGAGGGAAGGAGATGAAATAGTTTATGTCCAGATGTGAGGGATCTACAGATATCTTCTCAAACCTCCTTCTGACTTGCGCAATATACAGGTCTCCTATCTGAATATTTGTCCAGAGCATTACAAAGTTTCTCATGTTATTTTTTTTTATTATTATTTTTTCAAGTGAACACAGCTCCTTTCTGTCTCCACTTCCCCTGCACTCTTCTTCCTTATTAAAAACATCTTTAAGAAAATAGTTATGGGGCAACCCATCATGGTTTCAGCTGCTACCCAGTTGGGTGTCATGACCTCACTGTGCCCTAGATGAATAGTTTAAACACCAAATCATAAAAAGAGAGGGAGGTGGGCTTGCACCGGACCCTGGAAAATCTACTGTGTTTATCCACCTTCTGCATGATCTCCCAGAACATACATTTAGGCAGTAATTTAATTTATTAGCCAAAATATTTTAAGGCTCCTGCTAGCATGCAGAGAACACCATTTTTTTCTTTGATTTGGAACATTCTCTGTGGTTAATATAATTTATTGGGGGGGGGGGGGAAGAGCTCTCCTAATTGGAATTGTAGTGTTGGGTCACTTCCCCTTATGGATTCTGGTTGGGGCAGTTAATTAATAACAAATTAACTCAATCTGCTTTTCTCCATTAGGTCATTTCCTTGCGGTTATAGTTTTAATGTTTTTTTCATGTAGAGCAGAACTCATTTTTCATGAGTGACATGTTGGATCATATACAGTTTCAGCTTAGACGGTTTGGTCTACATGCTTCTGAAAACACATTTAAAGATCAGGGCTCTCTGGAAGGGTGATTTTTTTTTAAATTAAGATTAATCGTCCATTGTTTTAGAAACACTTGAAGTTATATTAGGCACAGGGCAAGAACTGTCTGATCAGTCACCATTTGATAAATAAGACTCAGTGGGATGCTCAGCTGGAAGGGGATGGAATAATTAAAGCAAATAAAAGCATTTAGAAAGAGCTGCAAAAATAGACGGGAATGTTGTTGCTTGCCAGATGTGAAGATGTGTCCCTGCAGGGAAAAAATTCATCATGGTACATACAAGGCTGGGTTGCTGATTGAGTTCCAGAACAATGTACAATGTGTGTAGGATGGTTCATTCATTTCCTTGCTAGCTAAGAAACAGTAGTTTTGAGAACCCAAATAGACCCAAACTGGGTCTATAGACCCAAACTGGAACCAATGAAATGCAATTAGACATGAGCTTGTAGAACCTGTTGGCCATGGGAAGCATGGGAAGATGAGCTAATTCTACATTACATTAACAGAATCTTTCAAGTCTGAAAGTACTCCCCCCACTCTTATAGTCGAGAAACTAGGGAGGGTCCCTTCTGAAATGTTTGCTGCATCCCGATTCCTTCTGCTGGCTCAGCAGCCTCTTATCTTCCCTTTCCTGTGTTCTTCCTCTGTCTCCCAAGGTCATTCACACATACCATTATAGCATTCTTCTGCTTGTGCCTCAGCCCAACTAAATTTGTGAAATGATATATAGACGTCTTGAGTTATAACTATGACCTCCCTGCAACCATCTAACCGCAGTGTTTCTCAACCTTGACAATTTTAAGGCATATGGACTTCAACTCCCAGAATTCCACAGCCAGCAATGCTGGCTGTGGAATTCTGGGAGTTGAAGTCCACATGCCTTAAAATTGTCAAGGTTGAGAAACACTGATCTAACGTCTATTGTATTGACTCATTCCAGTTCTGAATTCCATGGGTGAGCATGATGCTATGTAGAGGCTCTCTTTTCTTGATGATGGCAGGATTTAAGAGGGCCAGAACATGAGGGAAACTAACCAACATCACTTTCCTTCCCCTCCAAAACAATGCAACATTTATTTCGCGTTCTTGGAATTGTCGACAGAACCACACAGCTCATCCAGGAATATTATCTGAAATGTTGGGGGGGGGTGTCTAAGAATGGATGGATTGAGGTAGAACCAAGCTATTGCGATAGCTAACTTTCGGGAATGTCTTTTCCTGAGATGGAGATAGGCCATCAAAATGGAGGAGGGGGAAGGAATCTCTTTTCTAACAGCTGTGTGCTTCCTCCTTCTTCTGTCTTCTGAAATGAGAATTAAAATCAAAGAAACTGTTCTTTTAAAAACACAACGGAGTAGGGCTAGATCAGATCCCACCCTCTGTAGGTCTCTTCAAACCATCCCACTGAATACCCAGACATTGACTTTACCCCCATTTTTTTCTCTTCTGCCTTGGCTTTTCATGCTACACTTCTGATTTCTCTGAAATATTTTCCCGTCCACCTGTAAAGTTCATGACCTTCTCCAATATTTATAGCAGGGCCTGGATCTTCTGTGCCCCTTGTTTGGCTGATGTGGACCTCCTTGGTTTTTTTTCCCAATTATTTCTCAATCAAGCCAGCCCTTCCATCTGTGAATTCTCTCAACAGCCTATATGTTTTGTGGGTTCACTGCAAACAATATGGACCCTTGGGAGGAGCTTTATGGACCCTGCCCCTCTTCCCATTTAGAGTGAAGGGGTTTGATTTCTTGGCCAGATCTTCATCTCAGCATCTCAAGTTTCCTCTTTCAGCCCTTTGGCCCAGCCAGGAGTTTCCAATTACAAATAATTGACTTTGTAAATGGCTTTAATCCATGTTCTATTTAAGCATGGACATTCAAGCCAGATTTAAGCCATACGTTTTGGGATAGAGAGCTTTGTCTTTCTTTTCTTTGCTTAATTAGCCTTTTTTCTGCCCCTTTTTGTCCTCCTCACATTCAATTTAATAACTATAATATACCTTACGTTTTCCCTCACTGTATAATCACCAGGTCTCCTTTTTTTTCCTTTTAATTTTTTCTGTGGCTCTTGAGATTTTCCATATTTCATGATTAAAAACAATTAAACTAACAACAACAACAACAACAACAACACTTTCCCCTCCAAATTAGCTTGGAACCAAAAGAGGCAAAAAAAGGCTATCATACGGAAAACAACAATTGCAGATGCTCTGTTATATCAAGACTTAACATGATTTTAAGTTTTTATTCCAGGAGATGAGGGCCCTGGTCCTCCTAAATTCCAAATAATGTGGTTAATGTGTCTTTCCCACAACTTGTTTTACAGGCCTGCCTTGAGAACAGAAACATCAGAGAGGTGCAATGTGCGTCGTACAACAACAAGCCATTTATGGGCCGTTTCTATGAGTGGGAGCCATTTGCTGAAGGTAAGAAGGCACGTCTGCGGCTTGGTCGAAAACGTGCATCCACCCTCCTTCCCTTTTTGTGATGTTGTTCAGTGTAGAGGGTAGCGGTGGATGGGAATATTTAAATATTTCATCTCCCATCTTATTCTCTACCAATCCTCATGGAAACTGAAATGAGGACCTTCTTGCAAATGGGCCTTATCTGTCATGGTTGAACCTGGTTATTCTTGGCCCCCATTTTGTGAATGCCCAAATGGCATAGGGTTGTTTGAATAACAGAAGAACAGAGTTGGAAGGGATTTTGGAGGTCTTTTAGTCCAACCCCCTGATTAAGCAGGAGACCCTACATGGCTGTCCAATCTCTTCTTAAAAACCTCCAGTGACGAAGCATCCACAACTCCTGAAGGCAAGTTGTTCCATTGGTTGATTGTCCTCACTGTCAGGAAATTTCTTCTTAGTTCTAGGTTGCTTCCCTCCTTGATTAGTTCCCATCCACTGCTTCTTGCCTTCTGGTGCTTTGGAGAGTAGTTTGACCCCCTCTTCTTTGTGGCAGCCTCTCCAATATTGGAACTTTGCTATCATGTCACCCCTACTCCTTCTCTTCATTAGACTTGGCATACCCAGTTCCCTCAACTGTTCATCATTTGTTTCAGCCTCTAGAGCCCTAATCATCTTTGTTGCAGGTGATTGTGGTGAGAAAGGGCAAACCTGCTCTTTGATGTGACTGTGGGATAGGAGGAGGAGGAAATTAAGGACCAAGCATGAGAAACTGTCAAACCCCCACCTCCACCCAGCCTCTGAGGACACCTTGTAGAATCATTTTCATAGCATTTCCTACAGGAACTGAGCAGAGCTTTGCTTCGAAAGCTCGTGAAAATGTCCTAAGTTGAGGACTACCTATAAAAGCATTCCTTCTGTCTGCTTTGGCATTTGGGGAATTCCATTGCAAGCCGGGTGATTTCCCATTGTCGGGAGCTGATCTAATTATTAATAAATAATAATATGCATTTCTGGATGAAAGGGTGATATGGAACTGCGGCATTTAATCAGAAAGAGAATGAAGAACTGTGTGTAGGTAAGAAGCAGTCAGAAAAATATCTTTGGAGCTTTCTTTTTTTAAAAAAACCCATAAATTGGGTCATTTTTTAATTTATAGGTGAAATAGATCCAGCTCAGCACAAAATGTAGAGCTACCACCCCAGTCGGCGTTTATTCCCAGAGCTGTCATTTTGAATATGTGCCCTGTATGCACTAACATAACATGGAAATGGATTTTAAAGCCATCTAATTTACTTAACCAGAACAGTTTCATTTTTTTCCTATCCTCTTTCCTAGTTTTTCTTGGAATTTGATGATGAACAAGGCATTTCAGCAAAAGAAATAAGGGAACCCATTCAGAAAGTTTAATCAAAAGGTAGATTCAAAACTGTTTCCCTTTCACCATTTCATACGGGCCATTTCAGTGTTATTCCCAGTGCTATAAATTGAAATAATGTCATAAATAATGTTGAAGTCCAGTTATGCCATGCCTTCAGAAATTATGGGCCTACAAGCTCTTATATTCCAAATATTGTCAACAACTATGAAACAGAAGAAGACAACCTAAGACTCCTTTGGTGGGTTCCTGAAGGACTGCCAAAAGTTTATTTTATATTGCAATTTTACTGAGATAGAAGAGAAGAATGTTAAATACAATGAAAAACAATCCCATTAGCCATATTTATTTCTCATTAAATTTATCCAGTTGAAATTCTAACTTGACTTCCCCCATTACGTTTTGAATTGTGGTTCCTCAGCAAAAACCTAAATGCAATTCTTGGATCAAGGAAAATTGAGGGAAATTTTTGACAGGCATTCAAGCATACAAGTTTGAGTTATTTTATTGCTCTCCAAACCAAGAACGGTTCTGAACCTCAATATATTCATGGGGAACCCTATGTAGTAGCAAGGATAAAGGAATGAAGGAGAGGGAACCCATACAGCTTAAGGACTTTTAAACAACAAATTGGGGTCACGTCAACACGCAAATGTGGCCTTAGGATATTGTGAATACCTTATTTCCATCATAAGGATGTTTACCACATCAGACATCTCCTGAACTGTGTACTGAATTTGACAAATATGGAGGCAATAGTAGAGTCAAATTTCATTTCTTCATTTTTTTGGGTCAGCTGAGGTTCTTAAGAATCTGGCTTGGTGGATCACCTTCTAAGCTCATGTAACTGAATTAAACCAAGGAATAAGCTCTCTGGCTTTGCTTATCTCACAGGGGAGAGGAAGTTGCTTGAGTCTACGAGAATAGCAAACAAGAATTGGCTGAGATCAGCGATGTCAGGTTGGTGCATTCTGGATGAAGAGAGGTCCCACAGAAGAACGTCAAGATCTGTTTTTTCTTGTTCCAGAACATAGGATAAGGAAGAATGGACTTAAATTACAGAGAGGCAGATTCCCACTGGGTGTTAGAGAAAAAAAATATCCCAATATTAAGAGCAGCTTGACAGAGAAATGGTGGACTCTTCTTCATGGAAGTCATCCAGCAGAAACTGGACAATCCTTTGTCCAAGAAGGTTTATTTGCTATTCCTGCATCAAGCAGGCATGACTTTGCACTTAAGAGTCTACATGAGCGAGTTTCAGATTCCACAAAAGCTTATTGCAACATGTTTGGGTGTCGATTTTTCGGCCTCCTTCATGCTTTCACTGCACACACATTTCTTCTGTCAACACTTCCGATAATGGCACCAACAAAAGGAACAGAGCTATATTTCGCGATGTCCCTGAGCTTCAAAAGAAGGTCCTGAGAAATGTCACCTAAAGTACCTTAAGCGTCGGTGATCCCAAGGGTTCAACCACCTGTCAACACGATGGCTGCCTTTCTCAGCACAAGAGCCCCTCTTTCTTCTGTCATGGTTCTGACAGACAGAGACAAATAAAGCAGATCTCTGAGGCTTGGAAATTCCTCAAAGAACATGTTTATTCATTACAGAGTATTGGCACGATCAAAAGTGAAACTAAGTCTGAATTTCCCACTAAAAATTACCCAGTTCCAAAGTATAATGTCCCACCCACAAAACTGTGCCATCACTATGTTCCCCAATACATTCATTTGGCGGGCTTTCTTATACACGCCCAGTCCCTGATCACGGGAGCAGCAGATGACCTTGGTTCCCACGGGACAGAAGATTATTTTGACTAGCGAAGCACCTGGACATGCCCCCTCCCTCCGTCCTATGTGGCAACCTAGAATGAGAAGAAAAAATGGCTGCAGCCATGCTCATTGTAGAGTTGACATCTTCTCTTGTGAGAGTCGTTGGAAGGAAACCTGGCTGTCTGAACATGGGAGTGATTGTAGCCACAAAGGTAGACAGCCCTGCTTTAGTGTAGTTAATTATCATTAACCTCCCAAAGTGATTTATACGTCTGTGTAAATGGAGGGATGAAACTTCCAAAGGTGCCATGAAGCAAGCATGAAAGAAGCAAAGTCTGATTTCATGTTTGTATGAAATTAATTGAATGCACTCCTTGCTTTCTCCGTTTCTTGGTAATGTATGTAGCTTGTAAGCAAATCCAGAGACAACTAAGACATTAGTGGATGAAGTCCTTCTGGTGAGAAATCTGTGGGTTGAGAAAAGTTGACTGAAGAACTGTGATCTTCGTTTGCAATTTGTACTAAGACCCTGAATGAAATCCTCCATAGATTTCTGTGAGTATGCTAGCAGAAGGACCCAGAAGAGACAAGGAGAATTCCTTTGGATGAAGGCAATCAGCTCAACAGGCTTATGGATATGAGCATCCAGGAAAAGTGAACGTCAAATGATTTAAACATGAAGATGATCTGGAATTGTGCTTTCTCCACATCTGGGATCTTGTGCAGAGCAGTCGAGATTTAAGAAGGTTCCCTCAATCTCCTCTTTTTGTTCTTTGGCAGCCAAAAAGTTTTTTTACTTTTCTTTGTATTTTGTATTTTATATATTAAATAATAGAAACAGTATAAATGAAAAAAAATCACATAAAATATGTTCCATCTGAAGTGAATCTCAGTCAAAATCTATAGATTAACTTGAGCAAATAATTTACTTTATGAAAACCTTAGAGATGTTAAGCAGGACAAGGCTGTGTCCCATTTCAGTCTACCAAAGTCTATTTTGAATACATCTCACAACATGGGCGAAATGCTGGGCTTTTCATAAACTTTTCTAAGAAATGTTTAAATAAAAGAACCTTCCACATTCTTGTTTATTCAGCTCTCTTTGTAGTATGGACTTAATACTGATTTTTTATGAGTTCTCCACCTCTCCATCCCTCAGCTTGCTGGTCTTTAAAAAAAGGCAGGCTTTTTCATCCTGTAAACAAACCTTGGTTAATCTTCCCTTTTGGAAAATGAGTTTTTGTTTCCTGCTATTTTAATTTAGAGGTGAACTCTCAACCTTCCATAATCTCAACCAAAGGAAAATTATCTGGATTTCAGTAGAAGCCAGAACTGAAAAAAAAATAAAAATGCTTGCAGGTCAATGCCAATGAATACCACATTCAGGATGGAGGAAATTTCACACAACTACAACTGAGGAGATGAAGCTGCTGGCTAAATAGTTTGAGGAGCTTATGATAAAACATGGGTTTTTGTTACAGCAATCGGATTGAGGCGAATGGGAGAAAAACAAGCGGTTTTCTTCCCCAAAGACATTAACATATGTATGAAAAGTCCATTAATAGCTCCCTGTGAAAAGATGTGTCGCAACAAAGTGAGGTTAAGGGACAAGGGATCACCTGCTCCTAAGATGTTATTTAACTCAGCTGCCAAGATTTACTGGCGTACCTCTGTAGGCGATCAAATTGCTTAATAAAAATAAAGACAAAGAACTGGCTTTTAAGACTGCGTTGGTCCGTTGGAGGCCATTGGAAATGGCTTTTTGAGAGCCTCCTGCTTCAAAGTCCAGCAAAACCCCAGCAAAGTTGTTGTCCTACTGTTTTCTCTCCTGGATTGTCAGAAACGAATTTCCTCACTTAAACTTCTAACATGGGAAAATACTTTCTAGAACGTAGCTTCCCTTTGGCCTGAAACTTCATCCTTCAAGCAACTGGCCATTATTGGAATCAAGCTAGGGTCGATGTTTGGTGTCAAACAGGGGATTAATTGAAGATAGAAAATCCACAGGGCAGTGTTTTACGTGTCATGAGGGCGAACTGAAGCAAGATGGATGTCCTGGGAACATTCTTTTTCTCCTTCCCTCATGAAATGTGAGCTCCCTTTTGCCTGATCTGCTGTTTCACCCTTCTGGGTTCATCTGTGTGATGCCACTGAGAATAATTGCATCTCAGTGATGGGGAGCTTCTCATCCTTCATCTCAAGTACAGAATATAGAATAACAGGGTTGGAAGGGACCTTGGAGGGAGTCCAACCCCCTGCTTGAGCAGGAGACCCCCATAATATTCTGGACAAGTGGCTGCTCAGTCCAAAAGCTCCAGGGATGGAGCAACATCTGAAGGCAAGCTATTCTACTGATTAATTGTTCCCGTTAACAAGAAATGTTTCCTTAATTTTAAGTTGAATTTCTCTTTGATAAATTTCTAATTGCAGTTGATTTGAACATTTGATTCTTTGTTTTCTGAAATCCTTGGCTCACTGCAACTTCAGAGTTGTCCACCTAAATGTGATGGTTAAGTCAAACTCCCTGCTTTGAACTTGTCTATTAAGTCAAACACTTTTTTTTGGGATGGAAGCTCATCAGAAAAAGATCCAATCTAGATATAAGGAGACATTTTCCAACAGTGAGGAGAATTAATCAACGGAACATCTTGCCTCCCAGCATTGTGGAAGCTGCATTGCTGGAGGTTTTCAAGAAAAGATTGGACAACCATTGATCTTGGTTGATATAAGGACTCTGGCCTTGAGCAGGGGATGGATTAGAAGACCTCCAAGATCCATTCCAGCCCAATTCTATCAATTTAGCTACAGCTGATCTCACTGCTGGCAAAAAAAGTCAGTTCATAGCAAAGACATTCATTACTGAGTAATAAAACATTTGTGCATTTTTATTATTAGTATTACTACTTTTTCTGGCTCTGCATCCAGAATCGGGAGCAGAATCCTGTTTACAAGAATTCAGGAATCCAGCCCTAAGTATGGAACATATGTTGATCGCTTTCAGTTTAATCGCTTCCTTGTTAAGAATTCCCCAGCGTTACTGCTGACATATGGTAAAATAACAATTGAACTTAGGTTTCTTTTTGGGTCTATTCTCCAGATGTTTTCACTGATCTGTGGGGATATGCAAAACCTTACCAATGGATGGGGTTGGGGGTGTGTGGGGGTCTCGGAGCCTTCTGCTATGTTGTTCTGGAGCAGTTGCTGTTTTTCCTCTTTTTAAAAGCCAGCTGGACTTATCCCACTGAAACTATAATATTAAATTATTTTGACTTTCAGCAGTTCATGCCTTTCTTTCTTTCTTTCTTTCTTTCTTTCTTTCTTTCTTTCTTTCTTTCTTTCTTTCTTTCTTTTCTTTTCTTTTCTTTTCTTTTCTTTCTTTCTGCTTTTTTGCAAAGGGGAGGGAATGGGGACTTTTTCTGATTTCTCTCTTGGATCAAGAAATACTCAAAGACAGTCGAGTATGTAGAGCATGGCTCTTGTTAGCACATTCTGAACGGCGCTGGTCCTAAGTGGAATTTTCCTGCAATGGGATTTTCCCATGTATTTTACCAGGAAATATAGGGTAGCCTAGAAAAATCAGTGCCCTCCTAACCATACTCAAGCACTCCGAGTTTGATGGTGATGTCCATTTTGCTCTATGAGTTCATGGTGACCTAACCCTAACCCTAAGTGGAATTTTCCTCCAATGGGATTTCCCCATGTATTTTACCAGGAAACATAGATAGGACAGGCTAGAAAAGTCAGTGTCCTCCTAACCATACCCAAGCACTCCGAATTTGTTGGCAATGTCCATTTTGCTCTCCGAATTCATGGTGACGTAACCCTAACCCTAGGCATAAATGCTCAATCCATCCGTTCAGAAAATTTTAGCTAGCAAAAAGTCTTGAATGCATTCTTTTTGAATTCCACCATTGGAACAGATCTGCTCTTCAGGTTCTCTGGTGGCTTTCACACTCTCCAGTGTTCTTGCTCAAAAAACAGCTCTGGAGCTAAAACATATGTTTAAATCTCTCACTTTGGTCTGTTCCTTTTCCTTTTTATTACTGTCTTTGGAGTCTTGTCCCATCTTCTATACCAGCCTTTATCTTGGGGAACCTACTATTCTCAGATACATCTGTTGCGTCCTTGGTGCTCTCTGAGCTTGGTGATTTTCTTGTAGACATTTCATGATCCAGCTAAAGAACATCATTGGTGCTGATGATCATCATCAGACCACCTGTATATAAACAGAGAGCAAACCCCATTCCCTTCTAGCACTGATGAGACTACCTACTTGGGTCATGAAATATCTACAAGAAAACAATAAAGCTCAGAGACCAACGAGGACACCACAGTTCTCTTTGATCAACCTTCAGGATGTATTGGAGTTTGGTGGCTAATGAATTTAAATAAATCCTTCTCCTCCTGAACGTTGGCTTGAGTCTACTCTTGAGCAGGATCTGCAAACAAAAATTGAGGTGAAAATTCCAGAGAGTAAGCCCAGGATGAGAGATAACCATGGATTAAATCATGAATAAAATTTCATCCCTGAAATTGCAGATTTAGTTTGTATTCCCTACACACAAAGATAGATAGATAGATAGATAGATAGAGAAAGAAAGAGAAAGAAAGAAAGAAAGAAAGAAAGAAAGAAAGAAAGAAAGAAAGAAAGAGAGAGAGAGAATCTTCTCTTTTTAAAATCAGGATGTAAGTAAAACAAATAGTGGGTGGGCTAGCACAAGAGATAAACACAACTACTCTTTGAATAAACTCCTTTCCGTATTTATTCTCCTGCATTTTGATTGTTTAGCTTATGTTTTAGTGGTGTTATGGTTACAGGGGCTATTTCCTTCAAAATGAGATGGATAGTGAAAGATTCCTCTGTAGGGTTAATCTTGAAGGCAAACTAGAGATGGCCTTTGTAAGAATCTTTGGTTGATGTGGATCTTTCTTGAAAGTGAGATGGTGCACCGGTTTCTTTTTAGTAACAATTCAATTTATTTGTGCCATTCTTTGCATCTGGCTCTGGGATTATCTTCTTGGATCCCTGTCGGTTTTGTTCTCACTTTTTGTCATAGAATCATAGAACCACAGGACTAGAAGGGACCTTGGAGGTCTTCTAGTCCAGGGTTTTTCAACCAGTGGTACGGGTACCACCTGTGGTATATTGGCACCTGGCAGGTGGTACGCGACCATCCTAGAAAAGTGGTAGCGGGGGAGGGGAATGAGCTGAACCGGTGGCAGAACCACAGAAGCTGGAGTGAGAGATGGCTGGAGCTGCAGGGCTGTCAGGGCTCAGCGGAAGCGCCAGGATCAGTGCCGCTTTTCAGCTAATCAGTGTTTCTTGGGACTGTCAGGGCTCAGTAGAAGCGCCAGGATCAATGCCAGGCTCCAGCTGGAGCTCAGTGCTGATCCTGGTGCTTCTGCTGAGCCCTGAAGAAGCACCAATCAGCTGGAATGTTGCAGCATCTCCAGAGTCTTGTGATTTACATTTAGATGTTTGGTAACTGATTCATATTTATGACGGTCACAGTGTCCCAGTGTCCCAGCAGACGAGAATAAAAACCAAACACCCCCACCCCACCCCCGCTGCCAATCCTCAACAGAAATGCTCACAACCATGAAAACCTCGGACAGGAGGAAGAGCGCCGCTGGGCGGGCAGGCAGGTGTCTTGCTCGGCTGTGGCTTGGGGGGCACTTTTTTCAGTGCCATTTTAACTTCAAACAGTCACTAAGCGAACCGTTGTAAGTTGAGGACTACCTGTACTTTATCACTTTTTTCCTTTTTTTTTTGGTCATCAAGTTTTTGACACCTTGCTAGGCGTCTGATGGTACTTGGATATTGCCATATCCTAAAAGTGGTACAATGGGTGAAAAGGTTGAAAAGCCCTGTGCTAGTAGTCCAATCTGCTGTCCAAGGCAGGAGTCCTTACACCAACCTGGGCCAATGGTTGTCCAATCTTTTCTTGAAGACCTCCAGCGATGGAGAACCCACCACACCAGGAGGCAAGATGTTCCACTGATTAATTCTTCCCACTGTTGGGAAATTCCTCTCTATTTTCAGGTTGGTTTTCCTTCTGACCGGCTTCCTCATCCTCTTGTGCCTGTCCATATCACAAACATGCCCTAAAAACAGCATCTTTCCCCCACTCAGATCTGGCGCTTGCCCCTGGCCAAACTGAATCCACGGGGAGGTTTCCTTCAGCAACTCTGCCAAGACCCCAGAGGGCTACCTTTGCCCTCAAAATTATTTTTGAGCCGATCCTTAAAACAAAATGTTTGGAAATTGGTGTCCTCTTTGGCTGGTAATGAGGTAATGAATTGGAAATCTCCTGTTTGGTGAGGGTGTGTGTTTGTGAGTGTGTTGGGGTAGAGAAAGAATGCAAAATATTTGGACGATTTATTGATGCCTGGAAGGCAACAACTCATCCAACAGGGAAAGAGTTGATCTTGGCTTCTAGTTGAAGAAAAGAACTTCTCTCATTTTTTAATTTTTTTTTTTTTTTTTGCCGACAAGGATAATTCTTCCACTTATTCATCGGCTGAATTTTCATGTCAATATTTGCGCTTTTCACAGTGTTTGCTTAAACTCTACATTCTTCTGTCTCCTTCCTCCATTGGGTTTCAAGAACCTGTTGAAGGAGATAGTTTTAAAGAATGGCTGACAATTTTGCTTCCTTGGGATGAACCGGGGGGGCCAGATGGAACTGTGCAAACCTGCGGGGGGTGTAGCAGGTTTTTTTTAATTTTTTTTTATTTGTTTTTTTTAAATCCTGTCTTTATTACTTTCATAGCTCCAGCGACAGAGGGCTGAGATTTATCTTCATAGATGGCAAGAGTCCTTGGCAGGGCTCACCCTCAAACTGTTTCCAGTCTGCTGGCTTTGCAATTAGACCAGGAAACAAAGGTGTAACTTTGCAAAAGTGCAAAGGCTGTGATTCAACCATAGACTAAAGCAAGTTGTGGCAGGCATGAAAAGGAGTGTTTGGTGTCTGCGTAACCACAGTTCGAGACCTCATTCTTGGCTGAGTTCAATTAAGCTGTGGTCTTTATATGGAAAGAAGAGAATATTTGTAGCTCAGGGTTGAACTGTGGGGTCCTTGGTGTTCTCCGAGTTTGATTGTTGTCTTGCAGATGTTTCATGACCCAACTAAATAACATCATCAGTATTAGAAGGGAGTGGAGGAAGGGGAGGAGGAGGAGAAGGAGGAGGAGGAGGAGAACTAGGACTGTGGGGTCCTTGGTGCTCTCTGAGTTTGGTTGTTTTCTTGCAAATGTTTCATGACCCAACTAGGCAACATCATCAGTATTATAAAGGAGTGCTGTTCTAGCACTGATAATGTTACCTAGTTGGGTAATGAAATGTCTGCAACAAATCAACCAAGCTCAGAGAAAACCAAGGATCCCCCCCAGTGGGATTTTTTATGTTGGGTTGGGAGATAGGAAGAAGGTAGTCCACAACACTGGATTAAGAAAACAGCATAAATAAGATCAGTTCTGATGAATGTCATGGAGAAGTCTTCCCACTAGAAAAAGTTTTTTCCAGCTTCTGTGCAAGGAAATGACCTATATACCAAATAGCCATCAGTTATTAAAACTCGTCAACACACATTTAAAATCTGCATCAGCTGTCATACGCAATCATCTTTTAGATGACTCCCTTTCACGATCATGACTTGTTGGAAATGGATCCAGCGGATAGCTAAAATTTGGGCTCAGGCTGCTGTGTCTTTCAGTTAAGTTTTAGGATTAATTCCCCAGGGCGGTTTTTAGCACTGTCCCATTGCTGAATATAGCAAACACATTTTCAGAGTAAAACCCCTCAGAAGGTCCCAGATTCATTTTTACAAGCACGTCGTCTCCATAATGTCCTGCAGAGAGCTGCAATTTGCATCTGCCCGGGCGCCAAACGAAGCCTTGCATATTTAACATTGTGCATTGTTGTGAGATGCCACTTGCTCGGGTCAAGTCTCAGAGAAATTGGGGACTAGATTGTTTTGGTTCCAGTCTGCACAGCTAATGCTGTGATGAATGAGGCCTCTTGGATTTCGGTGAACCTTGAAAGGAAAAACTTTTCTTTTTTGTTGTTTTGCAAATATAGGTGTCATGCTTACAGAAGCAGGACTGGCGATTGAGACGTTTCACACACGCCAACCTTAGACTGCATTCCTGCTACTTTCGTAAAAGAGAAATATTTCTCCCATTGGTTAATATGAGCCGCCTTCGGAATTGACCCAAAATGGTGAATCACCACTTTGGACTCCGTCCCAGCGGCTTTCAGTGGCTGCAGCGCTGACGATGGATGCCTTTTTTTCCTTTCTTATTTTCTGCCATTGTTTTGGTTTAAAGAGCAAAACAGTTCCTTGAAAACAAATCGCTTTAGCATGCAACATCACATGCAGAAAGGATAAAAAAAACCTCCTGTATTTGGAGGGATATTTATGTCTCCAAAAGCCAGAAAGAGAGATTAGCCACTGATTAACCTTCCCCATTCTGATCCAAGTAGTCATCCTAGTTTAGGGAAGTTGCTCAGTGATAAAGCCTGGTAGAAATTAGGATTCCCCCTTAAACCATGATTAAGCCTGCGGTCTGAGTGTGGGTGATACCCTAGGCCGACCACAAATTAGCCTTGCATATAGTTTGGATACGGTTTAAGTGTAGATAAGTGGGAAGCAGCTTTATCTGGATCGGAATCTAGAGGAGTCCAGCCAATTTATCCCTGTACTAATAATGAAAAGGCATGGAAGCAATTTAGTCCAGGAAAAAGCACATTTTTGTGAAATCTGTTCGGCATGAAAAAGTACCCCATTTAAATTGAGAGTTTGCTTTAAAAGGGATATTTCACAATATTCTAGTTCTAGTTCCCCTGTCTCTTTCTCTTCCGCATCAACGGTCCTTATTAAAAAAAAAGCATTTTTTTTTTTAAAAAAACCATTTTGTAGAAAGTTTTGTAGAAAGACGATCAACTCTGCAGAAGCCTCTCGAAATGCAGACATTGACCCTGGGCTTCAGACTTGATTTATTCAGATTTTCTTGGCTTTGAGCAATTCTGAGTAACTTCTGTTTAGCTGAGTAAAGCAGGTGAGTGTTTTTTAAGATTGACAGATCTAAGCTTTAAATTGTTAGCTTAAATAGTCATCAAGAACAGCTGTTTTCTCTGACTGGGAGTTTCAAGTAAGAGATCAGAATCTGGCTGAGATCTATGGAAAAGGAAGACGAAAGAGAAGGAAATGAACAATCGACCAAGGACAACCGATAATTTATTACAAGCTGGGGCATTTATTACCAAGCATCTTTCACAAAATCTTAAGAAATATCTATAGGGACTTGATTCAGACAAGGATGAATCCTTTGGTCACTCAAGATGGGCTGTAGTCCTTCAGATATTTTACTTAGAGGTTTTAATCTGGTTTAATTCTGTTTTCAGTCTATTCTTTAATTTTTGTACTGATGTGGTTTTATAATGATGGATGGATAGAGGTAGATAGATAGATAGGTAGGTAGGTAGGTAGATAGAGAGATAAAGAGATAGAGATAGATAGATAGATAGATAGATAGATAGATAGATAGATAGATAGATAGATAGATAGATAGAGAAAGAGAGAGAGTCTCTATCTGACTCCTCCAATAGAGTGTAGGTAGAGCATGGGGTTTCTGCAAGAAAACTTACAACTGAATGCTGGAAGGGGTAAAAAAATAAGATAAATAGGTCGTCATGGTAACAAACCAAACAAAACCCGGCATCCCCATCTCAAAGTCAAGGGAATAAAAAAGAAGGCATGTGTAAGATGGCTAACTGTGGCTTCCTCCATAAATCTTTGAAAAAGCTTTGAAATGTCTCCAGAGTTTGGGTTCATTAAAAAAGGGGGACTGGTTTGCATCATAAAGTGGGAAAAACCGACACAAAATAGATTCTTTTTCTTGGTCTGTGGGTTTTGAATGCCCATATCATGGGGTGGGTGGGTGTTTGTTCTGAATTTAGGATTCCCCCTCCTCCCACTTTAATTCTTTTCTCCTCACACATTGAAGTGGGTTGACATTTCTTTAGAGGGAGCTTGATGGAAAATATTGTGCTCACCAGCTTTTGTCCACCAAAGCAGGGTAGTTCATGGGCCATTTTGAAACAGCAGAAGAATTTCAAAAGAAGTTGGGGGAAATTCGGGTTATCCTTAGCTGGTGATCAATTTGGTCCATAGAACAAGTCAAAGCAATTGGGATCCATTCACTCAAAGGGTGGTAGAAGACAATGAATCCAGGGGAAGCAGAGACCTTGAGACCCATTGGCACAGGGGAGACCATCATGCTTTCTCTTACTGCTCATGCCTTGTCCACAAGTTCTAAAGTTGCCAAGGTTGGACATCCCTTCTCCAAGGAATGCCAAATTAATAGTTAAAACAGGGCTCTCCAAACTTGACAACTGTAAGACTTGTGGACTAATAAAAGAGAATATTTGTAGCGCAGAATAGAACTATTGATGTTACCTCCTGTAGTTTGGGTAATGAAACATCTGCAAGAAAACAACCAAGCTCAGAGAGCAGAGGAGACACCAAGGACCCCAAAATCTTGCTTCTGATTACAACTGAAATCTGATGTCACATAGAGAAGATCGCCCTCCAAAATCCAAAATCCTCACTTGTAGACTTCAATTCCCAGAGTTCCTCAGCCAGCCATAAACCATAAACCATAAACCTCATGGCTGGCTGAGGAATTCTGGGAATTGAAGTCTACAAGTGAGGATTTTGGATTTTGGAGGGCATACATACACACACACACACACACACACACACACATACATACATACATACATACTTTTTTTGGCTTTGAAAATTTCAAACCACAGCTATGCATTCCATCTATCGCATTTAATTTTTAAATCTTCTTTCCAGAGTCGCAATTTGCTTTTAGGTCTGTTCCTCTTCACCTTCTTAGACATTCTTAGCCATCGAGCTCAATGAATAGCTCTGTGGGCTTTCATTAGCTGACTTCTCTGCAAGAGAGGAGTGGCTGATTTAAGAGACGTGAGGGTCGTTGAAGGCTGTGGCCTACGTTAGTGTGAGTGTTACAATGGAGAGGGGATAATGGATAACATCAGCTCTTGTGGAAGCTGCTCTTTGGAGGGAAAAAGACATAATTTATAGCTTTCATCTTGTGAGTACATTATTCTTTTTGGTGATAGTAGTTTGGCAAAGATTTTTCCCACCCTTTCCTCCCCCCTCCGCTTGGAATTTTGCCAAATGGCGAAGAAAGAGACCTCTCTTTTCCACTGGGATGATTGGTCTCCTGGAGCTGGGACCATTGTCATGGGAATGCTTTGGTTCTGCCTTCCTGGAAGATCTGGGCTCCATCAGTTTGTTAAGTCAAAAACTCGTTACATTATGGATGAGCGGGCCATGTGAATCCAGTTGTGGTTTGTCAAACCATGGTTCATGGTTTAGCTTAGAATTATGGAGTTGTGGAGTCGGAAGGGACTCAAGATCATCCCATCCAATTGTTTGCAAGGGGTAGAAAAACCCATGAAATGGTTCTTGAGAGATGACTGGTCAGCCTCTTCTTAAACCACCCCCTCCCCAGAACCACAAAGACGGTTCCATTGCTAGACAGGTCTTTCTGCCAGGAAGTTTCTTCTCATACGTAACTAATATGTCAGTAACTGCAAATGTTGGGCTATTTCTGTAACTCTGGAAATTAGATCTTGAACATCTCCCCTATAACTTTTCTTTCTGTTATTGAACAAGACTATCATGTCTTCCTTACTCTTGTTTTCTTCAGACTGAACATCTCAGGTTTCTTCAAGTTGTCTTGACCCTTCTCTCCAAGATTCTCCATGCCTCCCCAGAAAAAAAAAGAAAGAAACTATAACTTAACTCTGATACAATGTGTGGATGTGCAGCAAATAAAACTATACTCAACTATGCTGTGTTCACATTCCAACTTGTTCTGGAAATAACTATTTTCTTTCTCACACAATATCTCTGTATCCCTATCTTCTCTTTTTATCTACTTTGGCTTGGGCTGTGTTAGTGGCTCTCCCAGGGTCTGGCTGTGAGATGGAGATGCTAGTTTAAAAAAAAGTCTGAAATTAATTCAAGACAAGAGTGCATTAACCATCATTGGGCCCCAAGACTTGGACAGCTTTGAGGCTTGATACGATCTGTTCTTTCAGGTGACAGAGAAGGCTGAGATATGTTCATGGCTGATCTGGGACAGTTGTGCTGCTAGAGCATAATTGTTTTCTTTCAGATCTACTTGGTGAAAACTTCGTTTCATTTTCTCACTAGCATAGATTTACCAAACATCAGAATTAAGTTAATCTGCTCATGGTTGATAAACTCTGGGTAATAAGAGCAATGCTTCTATTCCAGGGTTGGAATGCTGCAGTCATCATAGCATGACCCTAGCAGAATGGAGAGAGAGGAAACCACAGTACATCTCAGCACAAAAAGAGAAGGAATAGATGGTCCAGTGGCTTAGTTAAAGTGTTGAACTAGGACTGGAAGGACCCAGATTCAGATCTACCTTCAACCTGGCTCTTTTATGACTCATGGACTTCAACTCCCAGAATTCCTGAGCCAGCATGGCTCAACTTGGAAACCTCTCCCTTTCCCCTCAGCAAGGCTGGCTCGGGAATTCTGGGAGTTGACGTCCACAAGTCATAAAAGAGCCAAGGTTGCCTACCCTGACCTAGAAGGTCACCACCTATGGCTTTATCATCTAAGGCACTTCCATCCAAACCAGCTATATTTGTACATGGTTTCTCATTCAATCTTCCTGAAGATGTTTCTTTCACCTCCAGCCAAAGCAAAATGATCAACCTACTCTAAAACTTGTCTCTCTTTGATTTGGATCCCCCACCCATGGTTTTAATGAATGTGCACTACTTAAGAAGACAATACATCTGTTTTAGTATTAATTGATTCTTCCTCTTTTTTTTAAAATTAACTATGGTTTCTTGGAAGGCAGGTGCAGGTTGTCACTTAGAACTGTGCTCCTATTACACAATCACTCACGGTTAACATAACCGTGTTAGTTCAATCAAGACACCAGGCAAAGATATGGTTGAAACATAGTTCAGTTGTTGTTTTTTTATATACAAAGCCAGACCGTGTTAGTTAACTTTTCTTTTTTCCTTTTCTCTGCACGCAAAGAAACAGTCTGAACAAAGGCACCGAGCTTCTTACCCTTAGCGGCTTTCAACTGTTTCAGCTTTGCAAAGCGTTTTAATTTGGAAGGCATTTTAAATTTTTGCTGCCTTTTTTTCCCCCTTGTGGCAACCCTGCTGGATCATATATTTTCATGGCTTTGAAGGTATCTTCTGGGCAAGAGAGAAGCACCACGTTTGATGAATTAACTCTGTTTTGGGCCCAGCCGTGCCCCATGCCTGCTAATATAATTCTGCTTTTGCTTATCTCATTAGAGCTAGATGTTTTTCTTAAGGATCTGACCAGCGGCCAACCTGATTAAAGAAAAAGAAAAAAGAAAAATCAGATCTTGCGAGCCAACTTGGAAGGGAGGAGAGAAAGAGGCTGGGGAAATCACTGTTGTTTGGGAAGCATGGACCTGCAGCAGTTCATTCGAAGATTGGAGCAGGATGCTGGCAATTATATCCAAGCAATATGTAACGTTTATTTATGCTCTTTCAGCAAGCTCAAGTGCTTACATCTTGCTTTCTCAAGTGTGGCGAAGATGTGTTTGGCTGCCCCCCCTTTAAACTTGTTTGACAAACGCAGATTGCAAAGTATTCAGGCTGTCCTTCAGATGTACAACTATATTAAGCTTATTTGGAGTACCGTCGTCTTACTTTTCAAGTTAAAACCTTTTAAAAGTGCTGCACAACATAACCGAAACGATGACATCGTTCACAGGCTGGCTAGGGAATTTTGGGAATTGAAGTCCACACTCCAGCCAGCTCCTGCTCATCTTGATAATCATTAGTGGAATTCTTTATTAGTGGATATATATTTAATTAAGACTCCTCCTTTACTTTATGAAACAAAGCCCGTCTCTTGGAGCTGCTCCTTGCTTGGGGTCTTGTATTCCTCTGTTGGAGGAGAAGAACCCAGATGTGGCTCAGTTCTCAAGTCTTTGCTCTGCAGGAAGCAAATTCCAAAATTCAACTTCTGGCACTAAAACATTCCTGGGAAGTGAGGAGAAGAAATGACCTTTTCTGCTGGAGCTTGAAGGCATAGGTCCCTTGGATGGCCCAGAATTGGACTAGCAAGATTGATGAAGTATCCTTGAAAACCAAGGCTGACCACCAGATGCTTCTTGCATTTGCAATTTTGCAAACGAACCCTTTTTTGAAAGACACATTGTAATTTTAGCTTGTTTTCCTCTGAGTCCCCAGCAAGAATAACAGCCCCACCTGTTAATGGGGCTTGCTAGCTCTCCATTGTTTCATAGGCATGTTGCAGCCTGCACGGGCTAATTGTACTCTGTCCTTCCAAAGCATTTGGAGCTGAGCAATGCAAGGCAGAATCTTTGATCTCCTTTGCGTTTTAGCTTGAGCCATGTCAATTAATGGCAAAAGTTGGGTATTATCTAGAAAGGATGTTTCTTCAGCTAACTCAGCAACACCAAGTCAAAGCTTTGTGGTCTCCTGATGGATTTGTAGGAAACCTTCTTCTTTGTCATGCTAATTCAAGAGGCTGCCTGCCTGCTGCTGCCTTCTCTAACTTCTGTTTTTTTTTTCCCTGAGGAGAGGCTTGCAAGAGCTAGAAATGGGTGATAAATCGTCTTTCCAAATGAGAGCCTGGAATGTTCTCCTCTACTGGGTGTGAACCTGACAATATCCTTTTCCCTCTCTTCTCTTTACTTTTTCTCCTTTCATTCATGATGCCATAGTAGAGGTGCATTCCCAAAGATTGCACCTGGGGCAAAACACATTTTTCCCTCTAATCTGCAGATCTTTCAGAGAAGATGAAAAATTGCGAAGGGAGGTAAACTGAGGCCATCTTGGCACCCTGCATTTTCTAAGAGCTTATCTACATTTCTCATTTCTCTATTGCGGTGTCCTCAGGAAGGTTGAACTCTTCCTTTATCAGACAAAGGGGAGGATTACAGCTTTTGGTTTTAAGATTGGATTTCAGGAGGTTTTTGTCGGGTGAGAGTGGAAATCCTGCATAGATATGTCCAAACTGCATACACTGATCTGCAGAAGAATGTAGGTCCTTTGGACAAAAAGTATTGAAAGGGAGATCTATAATGGAAGCAGCTACAATCTCACTAACTTAGGAATGTGGAACTTTGAGCTATGTCATGTTCACCAGCATCTTTGAAAGTCAGACAAATTCATAGAAGAGGCAGGTCTATCTCTATCAACTGACTCTGGTGGTTATAGAAGATGACACCTTCATGATCAGGGCCATCCTACTTCTCAAAGATAAGTTAATGGAGAGGACAAGAAAGGTTGTTCTTTTAACTCAGTGGTTCTCAACCTTTCTAATGCTGTGACCCCATAATACAGTTCCTCATGTTGTGGTGACCCCCAAGTGGGTGTGGCCACCAATAAGAGGGAGTAGGACAGCTAGGGAAAAGGGAAAAAAATGGCGGACAGCGTGGTTTGGCGACCCCCGTGAAATGGTCGTTCGACCCCAAATGGGGTCCCGACCCACAGGTTGAGAACCACTGCTTTAACTGTTGTGGGCCTCTTGGAAGATAGTGTGGAACTTCCAACGAGATAGATCTATACAACTCAACCCCTGAGTTTTCAAGCAAAAACTAGAGTGAGACATTCTTGATCCTTTTCCTATTGATCTTCCATGGTCTTCAGCTGTGATATAGATAGTTGATCTTGAGAGTTCACCAGGAGGGAAGCAAGAGTTCCCAGTTCTTGGTTTGGGAAATGGTGTGTTTGTGAGTGAAGTCTTGGTTCCATTATCCTTTGAAGATTTGTTTATATTGGTATGTTGCCATGAGATAGTGCATCTGCTTGTCCTGGCTACCTAATCACAACCACTTAATAAAACTACATTTGTATGGAACGCTTATCACGAGGAATAAATACAAAGACAGACAGAGTGAAGTTGGGTGAGTGGCTGGGTGGATGCACTTCCTTCCCATAAACTGTGGGGAAAGTTTGTATAAATATAAATAGATGAAAATGACATGTAAATGTATACATGCCCAATTCACGAGAACTTCACAACTGCATGGACTTGTAGAGACCCCCAGTGGACATTTAGTGAAAGGAAGAGGACTTTTGTGGTAGGTTTCCCCTTCTTTTTAGAGAACAATACTTTTTTTCCCTTTAACCCTCCCCACTGAATTTCTGTTGTCCCATTGGCTTCATTTGGTCTTCTTCATAACCTCAATATTCTCTTAGGCAAACTCAAATAGTGTCTAATTAATTAATGTTGGGAATTTCTTAAAGGGTAATCCCAATTTTTTTTTACCTCAGATATGTCTCAAAAGGAGTCACAGTCAGCGAGACAGGTGATCATCTAAATTTATCAGATAAATAAATAATGTTCTCCAGGATAATCTATCCCTAACTTGTTCCTTCAGGTCTTCCAACTATCAATCTACCCCCTTGCTAATGGAAAAAGAGAAGAAGAGGACAACCAATAGCAAGGGGGTGGATTTACAGTTGGAAGACCGGAAGGAACAAGTTGGGGATAGATTCTCCTGGAGAACATTATTTATTTCTTTGATAAATTTAGATGACCACCTTTCTCACTGAATGTGACTCTGGATGGTGTACAACCAATAGTTAAAGCAATGTGTTCACTAATAGCATCAACTGAATGAGACATAAGCGATCAATCAATCAATCAATCAATATAAAGATCCAGTTCTCGTGGAAGGAAAAAGAAGAAGATGGCCAGCAGGAAGGTACTGTAGATGGACTTAGTGGTGATGGGGCCACCATTAGAAGACTTGAAGGACCAGATTAGGAAGAAGATCACAGAGAAGATCTATGTGGTTGCTAAGAATCAGCATCAACTTGATAATGAATTGATTTTGTAACTATTCAGTGCATCTTAAGAGATAATACTGCCTAGTTAAGCTACTTTGAAAATGAGAGGTTTTAAAAAAAAACCTATAACAGTGGTTCTCAACCTGTGGGTCGGGACCCCATTTGGGGTCGAACGACCATTTCACGGGGGTCGCCAAACAACGCAGTGCGCCATTTTTTCCCCCTTTTCCTTAGCTGTGCTACTCCCTTTTATTCTATTGGCTTTTGAAAGCCAATAGAATAGACTCTCTTGAATAGAGTCTAATTCTATTGGCTTTCAAAAGCCAATAGGAATTGTCCAGGCTGTCTCTTTCCCGCCAAAAGTCCCATTTTGCAAACGGTGCTGCACCAGTTGAGTAGTCCTCGACTTACAACCGGTTGAGTAGTCCTCGACTTACGACCGGTTGGGGGTCACAGCATTAAAAAGGTTGAGAACCACTGCCCTATAATATATAGGCAACACAAAGATAAGTTGATCTCACCTTCCTTCTAACTAGGCCATACTGTGCTCTGTTGGTAGCATTGCCATTGAATCCCACTAACACAATGGGATCCTTATATGTCTCCTCCAAAGGAACTCCGATTAAATTCAGAAGGTTTTATTCTAGATTGCCTGAGATTGCAATTTCTCAGTGCAAATCCTTGGTGACTTTAATGCAAGGATTGAAAATAATTTAAATACAGCAGTAAGAAGACAAAAATTTGTCAGAAGTAAATTTAAGGAGAAGGAACTTTACTAAAATTCTTTGAGCAAAGACGGCCTAATAAGGACAAAAAATCTAAATGCCACGATACTAAAAGCAGGGCAAAGGAAGGACAAGTCCTCCGACTGAAATAAGTAATTTTAGTTACATTTTGGGTTGAAACATCTATATAATGTCTATTTTATTCATGGAATGCTCTTAAAAGCAGTAAACAAATGATATGTTATTGGCTCATTCCCACAAACTCTTAATAATCATTTTGGGTGCTTTTTCCATGGTATGTATTTGGAATGAGGGATGGGTTAAGGGTTGACAGATGTCAAGGCCTGAACAAATTCAGGAAGACTTTCCCAAACTCGATGAAGATTTATGTGACCTGGGGAGAAACAAGAGTAAGCATGGCAGATAAATTAAGCCAAAGAGATTAGAAAGGATCAGTGATTTATGAAACATGATTCAGTATTCAACAGATTGGAGACAAGAAATATGAAAACTTCTTGGCTCAGAAATTTCCCAAAGAAGAAGATGAGGCTCTTAAAGGGTAGCTTAACCTGTGATTTCTATATATTTTTCCACACATTTTTATATCAAGGACTAGATTTGCAGAATACAGAATAACAGAATTGGAAAGGACTTGGAGGTCTTCTAGTCCAGCCCTCTTTTGAGCAGGAGACTTTATACCATCCCAGACAAATGATTGTACAATCTCTTCTTAAGAACCCCCAGTGTTGGAGAACCCACAACTTCTGGAGGCAATTTATTCCACTTATTAATTGTTCTCACTGTCAGGAAATTTCTCCTTAATTCTAAGTTGGTTCTCTCCTTGGATAATCTTCCATCTGTTACTTCTGGTTCTGCCCTCAGGTGCTTTGGAGAATAGGTTGACCCCTTCTTCTCCCCTCAAGTACTGGAAGACTGCTATCATGTGTCCCCTAGTCCTTATAAGGACAAGGTCCTGTGGGCAACTGGTTGTCATGTTGAACTAGAAGTTGCAGCCAAAACTGTCCTTGAAGAGACTGTAAACAGATATGGAAGAATGTGCTTTGAAAATTAGAACTGCCTCATCAAATTGGGAGCATCACGATGGAGTTTAGGAACAGATAAATGCTCCTTTCTCGTCTGACTTGGTTGCTTCAGAGGTTGTAAAATTAATCCTGCCTGGGTTTCCATCCAAGAGAAGTAGGATCAACTGCCAAAAGTGAATTTAGTGTGGTGAGAACAAGCATCTTCTTCATTGCATGTGTTCAAATCCATCTCAAGATATCTCCAAACTACATTTGGGAGAAATGAAAACCGCTCTGAATAAAAAGGATGATGATAGGTTCTGGGGTTAGTGTAGGGTGAGTTTTCCAAGAAATCTGCTACATTAAACTTTATATCATGCAAAGAAATTGATTATAAAACATAAAACTTGCATATTAGGGAAGGAGAAACACATGTGTGGGTAGAAATCTTAAGCTATGAATGCAAGGATGGGAGGTAAAGAACTGAATTTGGGAAATAAAAAAAGTAGAATCAAGCAAAATCAGATGCCCACATCTTTTAAACAACTGTTGGCTGCTTATATTGTTAATGATAGATTTAAAACTGGTAGTATGGTATTGCAAAACAGTTTAATCTCTTGGATGCAGGCCATTCATCATCCAATTTCTGACCACTATATCAGCCCATGAAGAAACCTGGCCAAGCAGAAGCACAGTCACTTCTAGATAAGTTCTTGAAGAGGATCAGATTCCTCTGTTTCTTCCTCTTTCTCACCCCCCCCTTTTAAAAAAAAATTCTGCAATGTTCTAAGCCAACATTTAATGCCAACGCAGCCCAAAGTAAAGAGACCTCATGCTCAGTTTTAATTTGGAGGGGGAAAAAAATAATCTAGTAAAAAAAAATATCTGGATGAAGTTGGAAACCTTGACATCAGAAAGACTTTCACTTGCTTTGCATGTGGTTCAGAAGGCTTATTTTCTATTTTGCACCCCTTACTGTACTTGATAAAGATGCCACAAACCTGATTTTCCAAACACAGCCCACTGTCTCAGCTCAGAGAGAGCCCTCTTCCATTTCTTTGTCATTAGAATAGAACAGAGCTGGAAGGGACCTTGGAGGTCTTCTAGTCCAGCCCAATAGTGCTCCCATCATCCCATCTCCTTTCTTTCTTCCACTATAAGATCCCTGGCAAAGAGAACTGGTGTTACCATCACTTTGCTCCACAACCCATCCAGCTGTTTCTAAAACTTAAAGGAAAGAGAGAAAAGATGTCACCACTGCTGGTGGATGTTGGGCAGGAGGAGAGAGGAAGAGGGCTTGGCACATGTTAGCGAACTGAAGGAGGGAGATAACCATAGAAGAGGACTAGCCAGGCAACTTGCCAACATGTTCGTGGCTTGTTTCAAGAAACATTCAAGACAGCATTTTATAGGATTTGCTTAATCCCGAAGGCTCAAGGACAAATAGGACAACTTGGAGTCTTCCAGAGCTCCTTGAAGCTCAGTTTCCATAAATTCCATCCAATGTGACCAGTGGAAAGACAGTGTAGACATAACAGTCCAACAGTCTGAAGGATTATAGTCATTGGATGTAGGATGCCCAGAAGCAAAGGAAGACCATTCCTTGTCTCCAGGGTTGCCCAAATAGGTTGTGGGGCAAGAGAGAAACCTGGTTTGTCTGAGTCCTTGCATAAATCCTGGTCCCAAACCCTTCCTCCTAAAAAAAATAATTTGCTATCTGATGACAGAACTTCATTCTGTTCATGGTAAGGCTGGCACAATTAAGCAACATTAAGAAGATTTGGGGAAATATTTGTGTTTGCGTCTTGTCTTCCTTTTACTCTTTCCGCCTTCCTTTCAGTGAAGGGCAGTCAGAAATGTGAGCTCAACTGCCGAGCGGTCGGCTATCGCTTCTACGTGAGGCAGGCAGAGAAAGTCATTGACGGGACACCGTGCGATCAAAATGGAACCTCCGTCTGCGTGTCAGGGCAATGCAAGGTAAGAAGAATATCACCCTTGAAGTTGGAAGCTTCCTCTTCCATCTGATTCCTGTGGCTTTATATAACCAAAAGAGAACATAAATATTTTCTGTACATTTCTTTGGACTTCTTTTTATAGATAAACACAATCTTTTTCTGTAAGTCTAGGTTTCTCCACTTGTCCACATCTGGAGAGGATCAGACATGTTCTTGGAAGTTATTTTTAGTGATTCAAAGCATAGTTGGAAGCTTGAGTTATCTTTGTAGATGGATGATATGGCTGGGTTTCAGATTATTTATTAAGGCATCTTTTGATATAAGGCTGAAAGCCAGGAGACTGTTGTTGTTTTGATCCAAGCTGAATCCACATAATGCCCAAAGGCCAACTTCACAATATGGCCATACTCGTTGGAAGAGAAGATACAAACATGGAAAGAAATTTGTCTATGATCATTTACTCGCAATGAGTAACACTCAGTTGGATTCATGTCAGAATACACCATGGAGCGATTGTACTGTAAAACCAAGGAAACATGTTGGGTGCGTAAATGATCACATAGCTTTTTAACATTCTCATTCACAGATGTTCTTCACATGTTTGTTTATATAAATCAGAGTCTGGAAAAAGAGCGATTTTGGCTTCCTCTTTGCAGATAACACTGCTGAATAACACAGAGACTTCAAATCTTTTCAGCCCAAAGAAATCCTGAGACAATCTCAGGCTCTTGACCAATTAAGTCAAGCCTTCTGGGTCCAACGGGATCCATTTTGGAAACTCATTTCGATAGGCCAAAGGGTGCAAGCCCTTTATATCATGATTCCCCATGAACATATCCTTGGCTGCCATCACCAGAGCTGCTGGTAGCAAATCCAAACCCAAATTTCTTGCTGTGTAAATACGTATTTCCTTAAGGTGTTCTTAGTGCTCTCTGAGCTTGGCTGTTTTCTTGCAGATGTTTCATTACCCAAAGTAGGTGACGTCAGATCAACAATCAAGAAATAAACAATACCCCGGTCAAGGAACTGTCAAACAAGCTAACAGTAAACAGCCCAACCAAAAGACCCCCAAGATCATTTCCACCATCATGGACAGGGCAAACCACTAGAATATAAACTGAGAGCAAACCCCACTCCTTACTAGCAACTGATGAGGTTGCCTAGTTGGGTAATGAAACATCTGCAAGAAAACAGCCAAGCTCGGAGAGCAACAAGGACCTCTAATTTCAATTCTGACCTACAAAATATTCTCCTTTGTGTATTTCCTTTTCTTTGTCCTGAATTTCCCAGCATATCATTTTGACGGATGTCTTTGACTTTGTAAAGAGTGTGAAAAATGCCTCTCTGCCATGCTTTTAAAAGGCCTTTGTAGTGTGTGTGGACCCACACACTTTGGGGAAAGAGGAGGAGGTTCTTGAAAGCAACCTGATTATTGCATTCAGATAAGTAGATATTATGAAATTGCCATAACTGTCACTTCTCTTTCAAGGCTATTTACGCGCTCATTGTACTTGCTGTCAGAAAGCTTTTCATGTCCAGGTGTGGACTCCTTTTAAGATTGCAACGGGGGCATTGTGCATATAGACAGAGCTGTGTGTGATTCAAGGAGATATTAGGCACTCTTCCGACAAGGATCAGTGCGGTGAAACCTGAAGGGAAGCAGGTACAATTGCTTCCTTCTTCCACGATTTTATCCTGCAACTGTTTGGTAAGAAACATTTTTAAGCTTGTTGACTTAAGCAAAAAGTAGACTGGACCTGTGAACACCTGACTTGAGTTTCTCCCCTCGCTTTGTCCTTGACCATTCTATTTCAGTTGTGGTTGCACACTGCATTGCTTGTCTAAGTGGGGTTTCATTCCTTTTTTGAAGACCATGGATGGCTGTCCCAAAGGTGCTTTTCCAAAAGGCAACTGGGTTTTCTTGGGTTTTTTGTTGTTGTTTTTGTTTCCCTTGAAAAAAGGAAAGTTTCGCTTCTCATCCAAGCAGCAGCAGCAGCTCCTTCTCCTCCTTCTCCTTCTCCTTCTCCTTCTCCTCCTCCTCCTCTTCCTCCTCCTCCTCCTCCTCCTCCTCCTCCTCCTCCTCCTCCTCCTCCTCCTTCTTCTTCTTCTTCTTTCTTCTATGACCTGGATGCTTGAAAATCACCATGGACCATAGATTAGTTTTCAGATGTATGACATTTTCAGTTGAGGGGTGGCCAAGGAGAAGACCTGGACAGAAAGTTGGCCTATGGTCTATTATTGCATTGTAATTTCTTATATTTCTATTATTGAAGAGATACATTATGGGATGAAAAAAAAAATGAGACAGTGCAGAATGACATCAGGCAGTTTTCTCAATCTCAGCAGCTGGAAGATAGGTGGACTTCAACTCCCAGAAGTCCTCAGCCAGCAGAGCTGTAAGGAACTACAAAGGAAGAATGATTTGGCAGACACAATGAACCTCTTGGGCATAAATATCTTTCATTTGCCTTTGTTTTCCCTGGGGTCCAATTCAGAGAGTTTACAAAGGAGGAACTTATATTTTGGGCTTGGTGGACTTTGAAAATTGTTGAGAAGATATATATTCCTTTAATAGGCCTTCAGTGCCATCTGCTGGGTGATTTGTTATAGTCCCATTTATGCCACGAGGATCATACGAGAAGAGTTGATTTCAAGTTGCTGAAGAAGCAGAGAGCAGAAGGGAAGTAAGAAATAATGAGTAGCAAATAAATAAACCATTGACCTAGATTTAATTTAGGTTAATTCATCCCTGATGAGGCATGCTAAAATAGACTTTTTTTTCTTATTAGAAAAACGAGGAGTGTATTCTGCACAGTTATACAAAATTATGCAGACACTTAGATGCTGAACCACACGGTGGCGCCAAACTCACAATAATGCACAACAGTTGTAGACTTTTCTGTTCCTCTTAAAGAAATTTCTGGAGGGGGGGGGAGATTGCCCACTCTCTTAAGAAATCCTATTTTCAGTCTGTATCCCTGATCAGCACTGGTCCTCACCCCACAATTATCCCCTTATTCTGCCACTGATGTGACCACAAAAAAGGGACCGTAGTTTCCCCTGTTGAGTGAGCGTCATTATGGCCCCCAATATTTCATTTAATGTGTCTTTTCTAAAGCAGCGCAAAACTGAATGGATCTTCTGGCCAGCAGGCCTCTGGTTTCATTTTTACAAATAAAGATTTCACAGAACGGCGAGGACGCTCACCTCCATCACTGACAGTGATGTGATGTGTGATGATGGCCCAACCTAGTCTTCTAGGGAAAAGACCTGTGCACCAATAGAAGAGAATATTTATCACTCAGGGTTGAATTGTGGGGTCCTTGGTGCTCTCTGAGCTGGGTGGTTTTCTCGCAGACATTTCATGACCCAACTAGATGACATCATCAGTGCTAGAAGGGAATGGGGTTTGTGGAGAGGAGGAGAGGAGGGCTACTGTGGGATCCTTGGTGCTCTCTGAGTTTGGTGGTTTTCTTCCAGACTTTTCATGACCCAACTAGTCATCATCAGTGCTAGGAAGAAGTGTGGCTTGCCCCCTGTTTATACATATACATGGCTTGCCCTGTCAGTGTTGGTGGGAGTATTCCTGGGGGTCCTTGACTAGACTGTTGTTTATTGTTGGATTGTTTGTCTGAGTTGGTAGTTCCTTGACTGGGGTGTTGTGGACTTCTTGACTGCTGCTCTCATATCAGTCTTGTCAATTGTGTCAATCTGGTCACATGAAGTATTAGTACCATTTTATAAATTCCCTATTAAGGCCACATCTGGAATCCTACATCCAGGCTTGCTCACCACATTATAAAAAAATAAATAAAAATGCTGAGACTTCGGAAAAAGTGCAGAGAAGAGCAACTAGGATGATTAAAGGCCTGGAGACTGAAACATACAAAGAACGGCTGCAGGAAGTGGGTATGGCTAGTCTAGAGAAAAGAAGGACTAAGCGAGACATGATAGCAGTCTTCCAGTATTTAAGGGGCTGCCACAAAGAGGAGAGAGTCAACTTATTTTCACTTCTCTGAAGCGGTATAGGGTCTCCTGCTTGAGCAAAGGGTTGGACTAGAAGACCTCCAAGGTCCCTTCCAGCTCTATTCTGATAGATAGATAGATAGATAGATAGATAGATAGATAGATAGATAGATAGATAGATAGATAGATAGATAGATAGATAGATAGGTGTTAATCTCTGCTTATCTGGGTGTTGATTGCTGGAAGGAAGGTGTCTTGATCTTTTTCTTTCCTTTTTGGCTCTTGATGGACTCTTTTGAGTGCTATGTAGATATCATTTATCTCTATGTGACTGCTGATGGCCAATTTGTCTGAGACCAGCAGGCCTCATCCTAAGCCTAACTTAGGGCACTCATCAAATTATTGAATTAATGGGAGAAAAAAACTTAAATGCACGATCCATCATGTTTTATGGTCTAAGACAGGTTGGGCCTTAGATACTATCAAGTTTGGAAGGCAGAAAAGGTCCTAAAAGTGAGTGCAACTCACTTAGCAGCCGCCTTCCTTAGTAACAGGAATTCTGATCTCAGCTGTGGTCATAAGTCAAGAACTATCTGTAAGTACCATCAGTGGTGAAATGGCGAGAAATAAATTTTTGATTCTTATTAAAACAGGCTGCGTGTTCCAGAAGAGACTGTCTTCTTTATAAGGGAGTTGTGTCCTTTCTTTTAATATGAAAACATTTCGGGGAATGTTTTCGCCAAATGAATGTTTCTTTGTGGCTGGGTAGGTAATGCTATCGAACAAACAGTGCTCAGATTTTTTTTTTTGTTCCAAACTGCTTTGAAACTTGATCTCCCGTGTGGTCAAAATAAACTCAGATTCCAGCATAAAGGACAACTTGTCAAGATTATTGAATTTGCAGTGCTGCCATATTTATGCCCGGTCATAATTCCACCTTAGCCAGAGGCACCCACAATTTGGGTGGAAAAAGGCAGTTTGTTTGTGCAATTGCAAAAGGAAACTTTATATTCCAGTAAAGCCATAACATGTTGACTTTTAGTGTCTCCCAGAAAGAACGGTTAGTATTTCTGTGCATTAAGAGCGGTAAACCCCCATTTGGTAGCTAGAGAGGTCATCTACTAAGGTGGAACAGGAATGGCCGTGTGGGGGAATAAATAAAAAATACAAGGATTTTTGGTTTTCATACCATTTCTTGGAGATCCTCCTTCTATGGTCAGTTGGCCTTCTTCTGGGGAACCTGGTAGTTAAAACCTCAGGATAAGAGTCAGCAAATGAATCAAACCAACATGCAGAATCATAGCCTCGAACCAAACGCAACTGGGACACCATGACGGAATGGAATATCTGACATAAGAAGAGATTGGACAGCCACTGGTATAGTATAAGACCTCCTGCTCAAGCAGGGGGTTGGACTAGAAGATCTCCAAAGCCCCTTCCAACTCTGTTCTTCTGTATTCTGTAATATTATAACACCTTGCAGAGAAATCCCATTTTTCAACTAGCCTCCCACAGAACGAAGGTCCCATAAAACATCCTTCCCCAAGTCTCCCCCCTTTCAGAATCGCTTAACAAGACACCCCACTCGATGTTTGGGGTAGTGGCGCTCAGAGAAACCGTGTCTCCCCTGCACTCCGTAGGGTGGGAAAGAACCAGCTGGAAGGGAAGGCTGTTGTCCCAAGATCTTCCAGCTGACAGTCACAATCACTGCTGGACAGTCTTTTCCTTCGATTTGGCTGGGCTGCGGGTTTTACAGACTCCTGTGTGGTATAAATTGGAAGCATACGCAAGGCGAGGATGGGATCCAACCGAAGTTCTGGTTTTGGTTAGGCTTGGAATGGAAAAGATTTGGCCGGGCCATCTTCCTCTCCTTCTTCGGTGCCAGCCACGGGAAGGATAGCTGCAAGCTGGCAAGGTTCTAGAATAATAGAAACTAGAGATGGGCAAAGAAGAGAGGACCACACCGACGATTTCCCCAAACAATCCCGTTTTATTCTTTGTGGCCTAGAGGGGAGGCTTCAGTTCTCTCCTTTTCCCCCTTGCTTAGTTTAGTCTACGTTGCAGCTTTGCGTAAATACTACTCGAACAGGTGAGATCCCTGGAGGGAAAACTTTCTCTTACTTTTTCCAAGGCTAGTTTCAAGCCCCGAATCCTTTGTGCAATCAGAAAATCGGAAAAGTCTTTTGTTCCACAAAGGTTGCGGGTCCCAATAGCTCCTCTTATTTATGGCTAGTATTTTCTGTCCTCCTTCCTCCTAAAAAGCCACCGGGGTAGCCTGCAAAACTCAGAGTGCCATAAAACATCGGGGAAAACATAAAAAAAAGGCTCACGGGTGAAATCATCGTAAAAGATGATTTTGTAAAAACAACTGGTAACAAATCCCTGAGAACAACAGAGCAGTCGAAATGAAAAAGACGTTTGAAAATGACAAAGGGAGTGGGGTGGGGGCTATGTCGAGGGTTCCCTTAATTCTGGGCCATCCCAGAAGGAAATCCCCCCTTTTTGTAGCCTGAGGAGATTTCCTCGCAGTTCAGTTCTCTTAAGTTGAGCTTAAAAACATGCAAATAAATTACTGCGAATTCCAGATTCTCCACGAGAGATGCTTTCTTTCCCCACTGTCCTTCATTGCAAGGGACGTGCTGTGAGTAGAAAAAGAAAAAAAGAAACAGCCAGATTTGAAGGTGGACAAACTCTAGGCTGAGGGTCATCCTACGGCTTCTATCAGAGGTTCTGCAAAATCCACCTCCAAGATCTGTGAACTAGCCAGAAGAACAGAAGAATGGAGTTGGAAGGGATCTTGGACGTCCTCTATTCCAACTCCCTCCTTATACCATTTCACACAAATGGCTCTCCAGTCTCTTCTTCTTCTTCTTCTTTAATTAAGGGTTTTACAAATTTAATACAATATAACCCAAACCCCTCCCACCCCTTCCCCCCTCCCCCACTTCCCAGAGCTGATTACAGGGTAACAAATAAACAATCATAATCTAACTAACATTACCCGACTATACTATCAATCAATCTATAACATACTTTAACTCCTTTTCAAAACAAATGTTAACTAATTAAAAACAAAAGTAATAATATAATTAAACCATAACACTAAAAATAATATAAATTCAACCATATTAAACTATTAATAATAATCTAAAATCTACTCATAAGCAAGATAATACTTTTCAGTCTCATATTTCTTTTGAATATAATCAATCCATCTTCTCCAGACTGAAATATATTTTTCTTGTCTCCAGTCTCTTCTTAAAAACCTCCAGTGTTGGAGCACCCACAACTTCTGGAGGCAGGTTGTTCCACTGATTAATTGTTCTCACTGTCAGGAAATTTCTCCTTAGTTCTAGGTTGCTTCTCTCCTTGATTAGTTTCCATCTGCTGCTTCTTGTCCTGCTTAAAATTTGTAATAATGCACATGTGCAATAGACATGCCTAAATCTCTCAGAACTCTCCAGTCAGCTTGGAGACAAATAGTTTCACCTCAAGAAGGTAGATGGACCAATGGTTTTAAGGTGGATGGACCAATGGCTTCACTTCAAGATGGATGGACAAATGATTCACCTTTTACAAGAGTTGGCTGGAAAAGCTCCCAAGAGAAAGATTAATTTAGCCTGGGACATCATTTTGATAAATTTCCAGATCCCAAGCAAAGACCTCCTTCTAGCTTGATTTTCCTCCATCACCCTGTATACTGATTCTCCTCAAGTTCTACCAAGACGTTTCCCCCACATATCTTGCATTTCCTTCAGAAGAAAACTTTTGACTTCCTCTGCTCTATAACACCATTTTTATTTTTAATTAGCATCTCCCCTCTCAAGGACGCCTTGATTATTTACAGTTGAAGCATCCAAAGGACTCAACACTTTGTGATCTACCATATGTCCCTTTCGGATCTGCCTAGCTTTCCATCGCATCTGTGTGAGACCTGTAGGAAATCTCTTTAGGATGGAGTTAGCCAAGTTGGAAACATCAAGGCTCTTTCAAATATTAACCCAGCTTCTCTGCTCCAACCTGACTGCAGAGAAGGAATTCGACTGAGGCAGAGGTGTGGGATACATCTAAAGAAGATACTTTTTTCAGGTTTCTGTGTGGGTTTCTCGGTTCTGGTTGTGGGAATGGAGGGAAACTGAATTCGTCCTGTCCTGGTTGTCAATATGGACCTGCTAGGAGGAAAGGGAAACCATCTTGGATAGAGGAACAAAAACTCTTGGGTGGAATATTTAATTTTCGTCATGTTGCTGTGGGACCATTTCCTTGGATTGTCCATTTTGAGAATAGATACCTTATGTGAAGTTTGGCTTGTAGGCAACGCATGCAGTGTTTGGCTTCCGGTGCCAAAGGAGAAATGGAGAACATGTGCAAACATTAAAATAATGTCCCGCTCGCAGCATGGATGTAAAGCATTTAGAGTTTTACATAGGAGAGAGTCTAGACAAACAAGGATTTGGCACATGTTTTTTAAGACAGGGATTGGGTCAGGAAAATGAGAAGGTCAACAAGTATTCCTTGGCCGTTGAGCAGAAAGAACAAGGTTGTTTGGAAAGACAGAATAATTCAAATATGTAATTGAAGCTGCCCAGAAGAAATATATGTATTTTTTCCAAAGGTTTTGACTTTGTAGCTGCCGGAGTGAGGGCGGGAGCGCCCAATGGTTGCCCTTCAGTTTGGCTTCTTCAAGATTTGGTTTGTCTTTTCATAAGATACTGAAATTTCCCCCCCTCCTCCTCCTCATCTCTCCTGTCCTTCTTCCTCTCCTTCTCTTCCTTCCCTTCTTCCTTCCTTCCTTCCTTCCTTCCTTCCTTCCTTCCTTCCTTCCTTCCTTCCTTCCTTCCTTCCTTCCTTCCTTCCTTCCCTCCTCCTCCTCCCCTTCCCCCTCCCCCTCTTCATTGTCTGAGAGGAGCCAATGTTTTAAGCCAAAATGCCCCTGGGAAAAGCACATCACTAGGTGGTGTCATTTTCCCTGAAGCAGATCACAGAGGCCCTTCAAAGAGGCCTCCGATCCTAGCTGAGATGTCAAAGAGAAAAAGAAACACTTCTTCCAAACGTTTAATTGTCTTTCTTTCTTCATAAACTCTTTAAAACTTTTAAAATAATAATAATATTGTGGTAACACTCTTGGGTCTAATAAATGTTTTAAGCTTTCTCAAAGAGAGATTCCCTCCTGGCTGAGATGTAAGGAGAAGATCTAAATACTCTTCAAATTATTTATTGTGGTTTTCTTTTCCTTCACCAAGCCTTTTTTTAATGCAAAGAACTGCACCTTTAAAACAATATTGCTTTAAAGTTCTAGCGGTTGGATTAAAAAAAATAGAAAAAGGCCTTTCCAGAGAGACCTTCTTTCCTGGCTGAGGTATGGAAAGGTCAAATGCCTCTTTAAGGAGAAGAAGCCACCTTCATTTCTTTCACTTTCTTTTTTGAGCATCAGAACATCTAAAGATGAAACAAGAAAGCAACCAGGCAACTCTCCATTCTATCAGACCACAATAGTTTTAACCCTGCTAGATTATTCTCAAGGATTTCCCCAGGGTTGCAATGCTACAACATTCATCTATACACAGAAGGAAACTCAACTGAACACATCAACCCAGAATTGTCACTTGAGACACCAATGACCAGGCTCAAATTATCCTACTTTGGATGTGAAGACTTAGGTCTCTGGAGAAGGCTTTGATACTGGAACAGGTGAAGGAAAGAAAAGAAGAGGACAATCAGAAGCAAGATGGATGGATTCCATTGCAGGAGTGATGGGGTATCTCTGGAAAACCTGAAGGACCTGGTTAGAGAGATAACATCATAGAGAAAACTTATCAGAGTAGTCACAAGGAGTCAGCACCCACTTGAAGACACCTAGTCAATCAATCAACCAATCAATCCTGTATCAACTCTCCCATGTAGTTGGGTTAGTGGAGTCCTTGGTGCTCTCTGAGCTTGGTAGTTTTCTTGCAGATGTTACATTACCCAACTAGGTAACATCATCATCACAACTAGTTACTGAATTGGTTCATGAAACATCTGCAAGAAAACCACCCAGCTCAGAGAGCACCAAGGATCCCATGATCCTCCTCCTCTTCCTTCCACAAACCCCACTCCCTCCCAGCACTGAAGGTGTTACCTCGTTGGGTCATGAAATGTCTGCAAGAAAGCCACCAAACTCAGAGAGCACCAAGGACCTCTGACCTACAAATATTCTCTTCTATGGGCAGTTGAGTTTGACAGCCACTCTTGTCAATGTCAAGCTATTGTCTGCTCACTGCCCCGTTCATCTGGCAATATGGGAATGAACTTAGTGTTGTGTGCATAGAAAGCACAAACTCTTCATCAAGTCAAGGAAACAAAGCAAGCTTGAAGCGTGCCGTGTTTGCTGTGTCTCTAAAAATAGGTCCATTCTTCTCAGGACAGTGAGGCTACAGGACACCTGCTCCATCCAGACAAAACATTTTGTTCCACCCAAGATCACCCGGCCTGGATGTACAGTGCCACAAAGTTCCCACACATCATCTAGACAAGAAACCTGCTCCTGCTACGGCGCTTAGCTACAACTCATCCTGGCTAATGAAACTTCAAATGACCCCCTTCTGCTAATGAAAAGCATTCTGATAATTAGTTACTTCTCAACCTGAACAATCCCAGTTCAAACTCTTTGAATGAGAGAGTCTGCCTGCAAAGAAAAGGAGTCTCCTTTGGTTTCCAAAGTAGGATTCCAGACTCCCAAGAGCTCCTGCCCCATCGCAGATTTCCCCAAGGCCGGCTTTTCATTGGGAGCAGACGTGAAAACTCCTTGACCTCGACCGCCTGGAGCAGAGACGAAGCCCACTGAATGGCCCGGCCCCGTCTGTCTGATGCCGTAATTGGTAAAAAGGGCCCATCCTTCACCGTGGAGATGTCTCAAGGAAGGGCAGCAGCTGCTAACAAATTCATCGGAGGCCCAGGCTAATCTTAGAATAATTAAGCCATGTTTGTTTTCCCACACACACACTTAGAAAGGCAGACAATCGGCTCACCATCTCCTACAACAAGCTGGGCTTTGCAGCCTCCCTGTCTGCCTTGCCGTCTTTTGCCCAGCTCATTGTTGTGCCCGTGTTGGCATTCAAGTGGTGTGTCCCACAAATCATATCTTCAAACACTTCCAAGAAGTCGGGATTTCTGACAGCCAGTCAGAGACCAGCGTTCCCATGCAAATTGTGGCTTTCAAGGCCAGAAATGGGGCTGGGGAATTTAAAAAAAATTGCCCCCTCATTTTTTCCTTCAGGATTTGAAGTGATAGGAGAGGACCATGGAAAGGTGGTATCTGTAGAAAGCGTCTTCCTTTGTCGCTTGAAAAACTCTCCCCTACCTTCTCACTAGGCCGAGAACAAAGTGTCCATTGTTAATTCTGTTTTCCTGGATTTGGTTGATTTGAATCACTGTTTTTTTGGTTGTTTTTTTTTTGGTTTGGGAGCAGACAGAGGTATATTTTGGGAATATAACCATTGGTAAGAGTTCAATGTTCACAATTTATTTTAGGAAATTCTTTGACGGGCCAAAAACAGCCAACTTTGCTCCTGGAACTCTTTGCTTTCCTGGACAGAATTCCTCTAAGATTTTCAAAAGTTGTTAATCAAATTTTAAAAAAAAATTGTGTGACAGGCGAAGGAAATTGCCATGGTAAAGTGTGGTTTATTAGCGCATTATGCCAACTCAATTTTTGTAGTTGGTAAACAAGAATTTATTGTCTAGAGCACCACCTCACCAGTTGGGAGTAGTCACTAATAAAAACTAACTGGCTCAGAGGTGATTCACAACCCAGCAACCAATGCTACCAGGTATTCCTCATTTAGCATCTGCCTCGTTTAGCAACTCTTTGCAGTTACAGCAGAGATGAAAAGAGAGTTTGCTACCAATTCTCACATTGACAACCCCTGCAAAGGAAAGGAAAACTGAAGTCAGATCATAAGCACAACTGCAGTTTCACTCCTCAGTGACCAAGTGGCCCATCCCAATTGTAGTTATTAAATGAGGACTCCCTGTTATAATGGGTTTCTACAATTCAATATCAAACTTTCTTTCCTCATCACTATCTAGTTTTCCAGTCTACTAAGGGCACCGTTACTTGCCTCTGAACAATATTTTCTATGCAGAAAATCAGCTTTTTCCTACAGTTACATAGATCGGATTGAATTGGTTGGGATCCAGCTCTGGTGTAAACTATACCTCTTCAGGAAAACTGAAAATAGGAATGTTTGCAGACCGTTAAGGCTGTCCCTCTTCAAAGGGGTGTTTGTAGTTAAGAATAAACCTTCAGTTTCTCCTCACAAGGCCAGCTCAGTAGTCAAATTGTTTAACTATGGCAAAGTGCATTTTGTGCAACACAGATGCCTTAACTTTCTTTTCTAAGTCAGGAGCATGACGGGAGAAGGAGACAGAAAAGAAAAAGGAGAGGAAGAAAGAGGGGTAGGGAAAAAGGAGGTTTTTTTTAAAACACAGTTGCTGAGACATTTAACTGTAGATTACAGCTCCCCTTCAGGAAATGGCACCTTCATTTGCTGATATCCCACAGTTGCTAATGAAATAGCATTCAGATTTTAAAGGGCTGCCTCTGAAAATGATTCCATAGAACATAGAATCATAGGACTGGAAGGACCTCAGAGGTCTTCTAGTCCAACCCCCTGCTCAAGGCAGGAGGCTTTATAGCAGTGGTTCTCAATCTTTTTAATGCCGCAACCCCCAACCGGTCGTAAGTGAGGACTACTCAACCGATCGTAAGTCGAGGACTACTCAACTGGTGCAGCACCATTTGCAGAATGGGACTTTTGGCGGGCTCAGCAGGGCAGAGACAGCCTGAACAATTCCTGTTGGCTTTTGAAAGCCAATAGAATTAGACTCTATTCAAGAGAGTCTATTCTATTGGCTTTCAAAAACCAATAGAATAAAAGGGAGTAGCACAGCGAAGGAAAAGGTGGAAAAAATGGCGGACTGCGTTGTTTGGCGACCCCTGTGAAATGGTTGTTTGGCCCCAAACGGGGTCCCGACCCACAGGTTGAGAACCACTGCTTTATAGCATCTCAGTCAAATGTTGTCCAATCTTTTCTTAAAAACCTCCAGTGATGGGACACCCAAAACTTGTGAAGGCAAGCCATTTCACCGATTAATTGGTCTCACTGTCAAGAAATGTCTCCTTAGTTCTAGGTTGCTTCTCTCCTTGGTTAGTTTCCATCCGTTGCTTCTTGTCCTGCCCTCAGGCACTTTGGAGAAGAGGTTGACCCCCTCCTCTTCTTTGGGGCAGCCCCTCAAATACTGGAATACTGTTATCATGCCATCCCTAATCCTCCTCTTTGTTAGACTAGACATACCCAGTTCCTGCAACCGTTCTTCATGTGTTTTAGCTTCCGGTCCCTTAATCATTTTTGTTGCTCTTCTCTGCATTCTTTCCAGAGTCTCAACCTCTTTTTTGCATTCCTAACCATCAAAAGTGCCACCAAAAAGTGTACAAGTGTACTCCAGAGTTTTGGAGTTCATTTATTCTTATTCCCAGACTGTTCTTCAAGCAGCTTTGGGACCTTTCTGGATCAGATCAGCTACTTAGGTCAGGTGCTGCTTCCTTCATCAAAGAGGCGGAAATAAGGAATCTCCAGGAGTTTAATCTTTCCTGATAATGAGCATTTGCGAAGCCTCATTGCATTGAAAAGTATTTGCTAGGAAAATTATGAAAGCTGTGAAGCTTGAGTTAAGCCGCAGGACATTCCGGAAGAGCAATGAGAAAGAAAGTTGGAGACACAAATACAAATGGTCATATGGGATAGAAAGCCAAAACTGTCCACTTGCATTAGCACAGGTAATCAAGGGCAGTGAATGGTTTCAAAATGAACCAATGCCCAGTTTCAACATTGGGAGTAGATCTAGAATGGAATAACAGAGTCAGAAGGGACCTTGGAGGTCTTCTAGTCTAACCCCCTGCTCAGGCAGGAGATCCGATACTATTCCAGGCAAATGGCTGTCCAGTCTTGTCTTAAAAACCTCCAGTGATGGAGCGCCCACAACTTCTGGAGGCAAGCAGTTCCACTGATCAATTTTTATCACTGTCAGGAAACTTCTCCTTAGTTCTAGGTTGGTTCTCTTGATTAGTTTCCATCCGTTGCTTCTTGAAGCAACATTGAAGTGATATTGAAAGTATCTGCAATCTTCTAAAGACTTGTAAGTTAAATCATCATCATCATCATCATCATCATCATCATCATCATCATCATCAGGGCCTGGAGACAGTAGAATAGACAAGAAAGAACTGGAGAAGGTAACAAAATACAAAGACCTACAAATAGAAATAGAAAGACTGTGGCAAAAGCAAGCAAGGGTAGTACCAATAGTGATAGGCGCCTTGGGTGCAATCCCAAAACAACTGGAGCACCACTTGAACACCATTGGCATTGACAAATTTGCTATTAGTCAATTGCAAAAGGCGGCCTTATTAGGAACTGCTTCCATCCTGCGACGATATCTGTAATACCATCAAACATCCACATCTGCCTATCCCAGGTCCTGGGTAAGGACTCAATAGGTAGACAAAATGCCAAATCCAGTCTGAACATCTGGCTGACTGTGCGATGATCCATAATAATAATAATAAAGTTGGAAGGGACCTTGGAGATCTTCTAGTCCAACCCCCTGCTCAGGCAGGAAACCCTATACCATTTCAAATGTAGGTGTGTGCATGATGAACAGGAGAATTGTCTATCTTGCTGTACTGAGAAAAGATTAGAAGGACAACTAAAGATCTGCTCTTCATTTCAAGTGAATCTAGCTAATTTGTAATTCCTAAATTAATCTATTAATTAATCCTTGGGGTTGTCCGCCTTTCTAAATTTGGTAATAAACCTAGTAGCTCAACACATGAATAAGAAAACCCACACATGAATGAACAAGCATTAAAATGCTATGAAAAAGTGTGTAATATTGGAGAAACTGCACTGGGGTGGCTTAATATTAAAGGAAACTGTTTATTACATTCACTTGTTCTGTATTTTGGAAATATGGAACCCAACTTTGACAAGTTCCACTCCCAGATTTCCCCAGCCAGTTCAGCTGGGAATGGCAGTCCACACGTCTTAAAGTTGTCAAGGTTGGGCACCCCTGTTTTTAAAACAATCTTTAAGTTTTTAAAACCATCTAATTTTCACATGAAAGTTTCAGAGAACGGACTTAGAATAGACCTATCCCAAGTGGAATTTGGCTTGTTTTTGTAACCTTTATGGCAAGAACACTGGTTTTGCAACAAAGGTCATCTGAATAAATGAGTTTCTGAGCTTTGGGGAAATTGTTTGGTGTTTTTAATCTTAATTCCCACCTGATAGGGGAGTGTGTGCTATTATGATCTAGGAATTGTGTTTTCTTAGCTCATCTCGAAATATTCACTTTTTGATCCAAATAAATACATTCTGTAAGATAAGGAGGGGGAAAAAAACCCTGCACGTCCCTCCCTTTTCACACTATTTATTTATCCAAGGAATTTCTTTGAAGATAAAATGGAAGGACGTTTTTTTCCCCCTCGTGGTTTCCTTGGGTGGTCTCTCAAGGAGCAGAGGGTGTAACCCAAACGTGCCTCCTTCACTTGGAAATCATCTCTTTTTTCCCCCCAGTAGAATGACCTCAGTTGTTATATATGTTTTCTTTTTCAATTTAAGGCTTTAATTATAGTAAAAATCAGGTAGTGTTTTTCCTTGGGATAAAGACACAGCACCATTTTACGTTTCCACCCTTAAGAAAACTGTTGGAATGAAGTTTCTCCCCCTTCTTTCCTTTTCCTATATTTTATTTTATACTAAGCTGGAGTCCTCAGCTTCGACAATAAATCACATTTTTTTTCAAAAAAAGTTAAGCTGGCCCATAAAAGACTAGTAACTGTTCCCTGAAATGCAACTTGGCTTATATAGACCAACCTGAATTACATTAGACTGTGCCCAACCAGTTAGGAACACAGTGTTGTGATTCTTTCAGGTCAACACAATTCTTTCTGTTTCATTCTCAGTTTCCACAAATCCTTCTTATCTTTCTGGTTTTGGGGTGACGACTCTGGGGAGTTACCTGTAGTCTCTGCAGATTTCTTGCCAAGATTTTTTTTCCAAGTAGGGGAACTTGTTCTTCTTCTTCCTAGAGCTGAGAGAGAGAGAGACTGGCTCAAAAGTGAAAATATGTGTATAATAATGTATAATAATAATAATATGAATTATTCTTAGTAAGAAGTAGAGTATGAAGGAAGAAAAATGTAAATAAGAAACAACGGGGCAATAAGAACAAATATTCTAAAGAAGAATAAGGGGGAGAAATGTAAATAATAGAAGATTACCATTACGTAATCGCTGTTTTAAAAAAAGGGAGGAGTATATACGGTGTATGTATGTGTGTTATGTTTTGTTTTGTTGGTTTAAAAATAATATATATATAAAAGAGAGAGGGACTGGCTCAAGGTCACCTAGGTGGCCGTGCCTTAAAAGCAGGACTAAAACCCAAGGTCTCCTTGTTTCTAGCTAGGAGCCTTTAACCACTACACCAGAGATGGTCTCTTCAGCAATGAGCAATAACATTTTGGAGACAAATGACATAATGATGCATTGAAATATAGTCTGGTATGTTTGGATGTATTTATTTATGATATTTAGAGATTGCCCATCTGTTACATAGAGTGACTCAATGTCCAGTTTTGTCCAGAGCACATGTCTATCCAAAAGTGCTTTTCCAAAAGGCAACTGGATTTTTTTGTTTTTTTTTTTCTTTGAAAATGTTTCCCTTCTCATCTTCTTTAGCTTCTTTAGCTTCTTTAGTTCTTCTCTCATCTTGGATGAGAAGCGAAACATTTTCAAAGAATAAAAACCAAGAAAGTCCAGTTGCCTTTTGAAAAAAGCGCCTTTGGGGCCGTCCAGAGCACATGTTATCTGGCCCCGTTAATCAAATCTTTTCTAATTAATAAACAATCTGTTGAAATGCTCGGGAGTCGTGAATCAGGCACACATTGAATCTGCCGCATTTAAACGCCACCAAGGCCTTTCCTTAATTGCTCTAATCGTCTGGTTTTCGGATTTTTAATTTCTGCCTGCCTTCCCTTACAATATTTCTGTTCAGTTCGCTTTCCAAAGCATATGTTTCTGCACTGTGCTGATTCCTGCTCATGAAATATGGGTTCTTGGCTGGAGTTTGGCTCAGAGCAATATCGTTTTATGGCAGTGGCTGTGGTTTAATTAAAATGTCAAAGGGGGATGTGGCGGGACTGGGGAGAAAGCAGCCATCATCGGAAATAACATGATAAATGGATTTAAACCCCACATCAGGTGTTATTCCTTCCCCCCTGTAAGCACAGCTGGAGCCCAAAAATCTAAAATATTCAAAAATATTTTTAATGGGACTCGTTTACTCTCGAACGTTATTGGAAGCCTGAATTGGCAGGGAGCTAATCAAAATGTAGCATTTTAATTAGGGGTAATCTAATCAGCTTTCACTGCTCTAGCAGGGAGACGTATTTTTCTGTCTTTCTGGTTTTTCAGTCCGTGGAATCATCGAAGGAATTTTCTTTAGTCTTTTTACCCTTTTCTCGCACAAATGTAAATACACACCCAGTCTCTCCTACACTCAGCCTAAAGCTGTTATAAATATTTCCAGGTATTAATATCAGTTAACTTGACCCATGCTTGACCTTTGTATTCTGAGCATTGACTTTGGTGCTCAATCCTATGGGCTAATAATTAGAATTAGTATAGGTGCTATTGATATTTTGTAAATGGATATAAACGTTCATCCCTCATGGCAGCCATTTGGTGGATTTACTGAACAAAAGCTGAGGGTAAACAATTGAAAAACTAGCCACAACTGAGACCCCTTTAAGAACCCAACATGTTCTAATCCTCAGTCAAACTTTATTTTTACTTTATTGCTACTTAGGGAGTTAAGGCATAGTCCTATAGTTAGCTATGTAATAGTCAGATTTCTTATTTTTTAAATTCAAATCCTGCCTGTAAGAAGAAGATCAAAGCTTCAATCAGAAATCTCCCCCAAATTAGCAGAGATAGTTAACAGATAGCTCGTTAATCTTTCCTGATTTTATCTTGTCTCATTTCACCTATTTGCCAAAGAGTGTAAGATATAACCCAGGAAATGGCGAGGATGGTAGGCATTGCAAATTTGCCCAATATCAAGTTCTCTTTTTATACCGTGAGCTTCACTTTTATGATGATGTTGTTGTTGTTTGTAAACTTCGTCAGTCACTTTCAAACATCTGTCAAAAAATAAAAAAAAGAAGAAGGGAACTTAATGCAAAATGAAAGCATGAAACTAGCTTTAGCCATTTACAGGAACAGTAAAACCCAGTGGGGAAAAAGTCTTATTTGAAACATCTGGAAGACATTTATCAAGCACTGGAATAGCTTATCCGTGGAATCTATAATTTGAGTCCATGTGTTTGTCAGGGTTTTGAATGATTGTATCATTTGATCATTGACACTGCCTAATATATATATTGTAAGAATAAGTAAATAAAGTAGAAAAGAAAAAAATTGCCATAACTGGCAAAACAAAAAAGTCTTCTTGGTTAACAATGGAGCTTTAATTCCATTTCCCCCAATCCTTGTAGAAAATCTAGGAATCAACAGCCAACATGGCCAAGAGAATTCTGGGAACCGTAGTTCCAGTACACCTAGAGGGCCAGCTTTTTAGGGAAGCCTGTTTTATGTATCCTGCATGAATATTCTGAAATATAATTTCTTGAAGCAGAAAATATATGGATTTAAAACAATTGGCATCTCCCCAAAAAACATGCCCAAAATTTCTAATAGTTTCCTTGCCATAAATACAAGCTGTTGTACTATTGTTCCCTGTAGAGTTTGTGGTATAAAACAAGGTAAAACCAGCCCAAAATTTGGAATAGGTTGATAAGCGAAGTCTCTTTCAATCCTCCTTTGCAATCTGTCCCCGTACATTGCTATCTTTCTTACCTCTAGAAATATCACATTTTAATCATTTGGTTTATCTTCAGATTGTAAAGGAAACCTGCACGGCTTTGTCTGATTCTGAAGATCCCTACTGTGAATCCCATGTTTGTGTGGCTTCTGCGTCAGTGTGAAACTGTTGTATTTCAGACAATCACAGGCCAAAATAATCTCCCCAGAATCCCCTAGATAGCAGTAGAATTTGAAAATACCCCACTATATCTGCCTATTTTGTAGCAACTACAAAATGTGTCTGTATCTTTTTTGTGCGTTGAATTGTTAAAAGATCATGACGGGCTCTCCAAACTATGCAGAACAACAACAATATGCAGAGCTGCGTGAGGTCGAATGGTTACATAAAGAAAATCCCCATCCTGGGAAAAATATAATTCATGCAGAGTTGCTTAGCCTGATTGATTGCCCTCAAGAGGAAAGAGACAGCCCATAACTGGGTTAAGAAATGTAGGAGGCCCCAGCAATGAAATCTAAGTGGGGTGGAGCTTCAGTGCGAGAACGATCCTCAAATGTTGGAAAGGCCAACCTCAATGAACTTGGATGACAGCTGATTGGAGAAGGGTGTGCTAGACACTGACAGCCCCCCACCCCCCAGATAAGAGATGAAGTCTTCCAAGTCAGCTGGTCTCCAGACTCTGTCCTAGGTCCTGAAAGTCAGCCCTTTGTGGGAAGAGACAGATATCTCTTTTTCATTTATAAGGATATGTCTAGATTTTTTTCCCACTTCCAAAAGACAGTGAGGATGCAGAAAACCCAAAGGTGGCGTTTAATTAAAAAAAAAAAAATCCCAGACAAAATAAAACCTTTCGTTGTCATTCTGTATCCCAGAAGGAATCAGCCTGCCTGATTTCTTGCTAACAAGAATTGCAGTTTGCAAGTAAACAAGAAATGGAATATCAGAACTCTTGAATACCAGATCTTTGAAGTCCTGTTAAGATTATCCCTTTAAATTTTCCTGGTAATAGGAACACCCATCCTTTGCAGAAAAGAGGAAAAAAAGAAGGAACACATTCAGAAAAGCTGGTGTCACCTGTAATTTCTGCTGAAAAACAGACGTGGGATCTTGCTTCTTAAGATAGAATGTGCTAGGTCAGGCAGATAATTTACTGTTGATTAAAATCTGCATCAAACTAGATCCGAAAGCAAGATAAAAGAAAGTATGGAAAAAGTATATCGCCTTTGGGTTTCCATCACTGAAAAATGGCCAAGCCATCCTTAAATTATTCAGTTTCTTCTTGAAATGTTGAAGTCAAGAATTTCTTGCAGAAAGAGAGGTCTTCACTAAAAGTCTTAAAAGCTGAGCAGAATTGCCCAAGACTAAACCTTCATCCAGATGTTAATCTCTTTGTTGTTCTGGCTTGTCTTGATTCCAAACTTTTTCTACATGAGCCTCTGAGAAAATCATTTTTCTTTTAGCAACTTGGGTGTTGTGAGAAACACACACGTTTTTGTTACCTTGCGGCAATGTGGGAAAACTTCCTTGAGGAATTCTGTCTGGTGATAAATTTAACTTGGTGGAGATTGTTCTGAATCCTGTTTAGCCTTGTCAACCTGCACCTTTAGGTTCCATTAAAAGCAATTGGTGGGGATAGTCACATGGGGGATGGGGAAAAAATTGGGGGAAAGCCCAATTTGAAGAACATGTTAGCTTTTGTAGACTTCCAAAACTGTAAATTCAAGTGCTGTGTATAACATGGTAAGGGTTACCTTGGATACAGGCATAAATAATATAGAAAATTCTCAGCAAAGGAATTGTGTTGTGTGAAAGTTAGGTGAATTTAATGGTTTTTCTCTTCCTTTTGCTAGACTTCTGCTTCTCACAAGAGGAACTGAGATCAGAATGGGTCAGATCCATATGTTTGTTGGCAAAATTTACCTGTTACGTTAGCTTGATTTTCATTCTCATGGTTGAAAAATGATATTTGCCTTCCTGGACAATGGAAACAGTTAAAAACTGGTGGGTTGGTCCTTAATCCTTTGCAAAAATAAGAAAAGAGAAAACCTGCTATTGATCAATTCTGGTATATTATTTCCCAAGTGTTGTGCTTTTTTTTTTTTTATAAATCAATCCTAAAAACCAAAAACAAAAAGATCCGTTGAGTCAAACCTCTAAGTTTGCATTTTCACCGAGCCATTATTTAAAAGGAAGGAGGTGAAATGCCCACCCCATAACGATGTCCCAGCCTTAATTTCTTGGAGAAACTGTTCTGAATCTCAGCCTGTTTTCTTTTTTAAATAGTCTTTGGATTCATTATTCCAGCAATGTTTCCTTTGTTAATTAAAACAAGGGTCATTTTGAACATTTGTTCTGGCATCTGAGTCATGACTTTAATTTGCAGCAGTTGTGCAGAGCCTGTGCTGTTCTCTCTTGATTTCCTGGTTGTGTCTGTCATGATTCATGGTGCCCATACTTGACACAACTTAATTGTGGTTAGGTTATTAAGTACATGTCATAAGATAGCTTACAATTCATACGCTTCTAGTTTTGGACCTGCTTTAACCCTATGTCAATGTGCATTTCAGTATGGGTGGCGGGGAGCACGTCTGTACTTTTGGCTGTGCTTGGTCTCCCCCCCCCTTTTTTTATGAAGTATTCAGAAGCTCAAATTTGAGTTCAGGATTATAAGAAGTAAGATTTCAGGAAGGGAAATATCCAACCTGTAAGAGATTCAGCTGGCTAAAGATGAAACCTCAAGTCAGGAAAATATTCTCTAGGAATATTCTAACTGGATTAGAATTCCATTGTTCATTAATAGGCGATATCAAAATGCAGAATAAAACACAAAATGTTAATAAAACTATATGTAAAAAAGGAAGAAAAGAAGCAGACTAAATGATCAATTTCTTCTCCAAAGCACCTGAAGCCAGGAGAAGAAGCAAATGGGAGGAAATTGATCAGAGGAGACCCAGTCTGGAACTAAGGAGGAATTTTCTGACAGGGAGAATGGTTAAACATTGATAATTTGCCTCTTGAACTCATTGCTGATGGTCTTCAAAAAAAAAAAAAAGACTGGACATCCATTTGTCCTTGATGGTATAAGGACTCCTGCTTTGGGTAGGTGGGGGCTTGAACTAGAAGACCTTCACGGTCCTTTCCAGCGCTAGGAGTCTATGAAAAGAACAAAATAAGGAATGAAAATCATGTTTCTGTGTCACCCCAAAATATCCCCCCAACCTACTATACGTCCTCATTTCTCAGCCAGAGAGACTTACTTTTGAAATTTGCTGCTTCTTAATTCACCAAAGAACCCCTGATGTGAAAACCCATTCATTTTGTTACATTTTCAGCCATGATTTTAACCACTTACATTCCCCTGAGTTCAAAGTTTAGATTTCAATACCCATACCTTAGCTTCATTTGGATTTAACTCAGCAAAGGGCAGAAAATGCTAGATTTTGGAATAAACCTGAGCTAATTCCTGGATTTGATGAATAAATAGCAAAAGTCCTGTAGGTGGTGCCTTAATATATCGGTAATATAAAACCAATATTTGTTTTCTTCGGGGTCCTTGCACTATATGGGGAGCACCAGCTGTGTAAAGTATAATCTTGATTTCAATCAATCCGCAGAAATTCAGCCTAATGCTTCACTTGGCTGTTATTTGCAGTTCTGTATTCCTGCTATAATGAGATTTCAGAAGACCAGCATTTCTCACATAAATGGATAATAAACTAAACTAGAAATTAAATATTATTCTTTGTGGCATATTCATCAAAATAGATGGCAGCTATTTTGCATTATGGATGCAAAACGGAATGGATACATATAGAGAAATAATTCTAGATGGCAACCTTGTAGGTGCTCTCCCTGGCTTGCTGATTTTTGCTGCAATAGTCTAAATAGGGCTGGTTGTCCTTATTTGTGAACTAGAAAGAAATACCTTTTGAGTAGGTCACACTGGAATTCTGATGCAGTCCAGGGGGATGTTGCCAACAGCAGATGTGAAAGTATGCATAATTCTTAATTTTAATAGGCAATGAAATTATGGATTTATTTGATCTCTGTTATGTGCATTGGCCTCCTCTTTGTTTTGCTTACATTCTATCTAAGATTGAGGCTGTTCAGAAAATTAGCAGAGGAAATAAAATATAAATGAGTGTAAGGAATATAGAGATGGGTCCCTGATTTAACTTTTTGTGGGCCCCAACACCACCTCTGGCTTTAATGGCTATACATTGTAAACTGGAAGCATGCTCGTTGTGGAATTCTGGGGGTTGATTCCACGCACCTTAAAGCATGCTGGCTGGGGAATTCTGGGAATTGAAACATGCTGGCTGGGGAAGTCTGGGACCTGAACTCCATGCACTTTAAAGCATGCTGGCTGGGAAATTCTGGGAATTGAAGTCCAAACATTTAAAAGTTGCCTAGGTTGAAAAACATTGGACTGGATACTCTACCTAGCAATTATAGAAATTTGGTGCCAATCCATTGGGAATGCCCTCAATTAGAAAAGACTGATACATAGCAATATTTCTATATTGGCTGAGCTGTGTCCTCCTCACCACTGGAACTGCCTTGCTTAAAATGGTTGGCCATACAATAGTGGCAGTGTCTGCACATCTGTCTCTGACTTTGGGGTCCCCTCTAGGATGTGCAACTTCAAACAGCCCCCCATCTTCAGACCAAATGTTCCCTCCAGACGATTCATCTCCAAATGGACCGGAGATCTTAGCCTCCATAATGAGTTTAGATGGGGATTTCATCTAAGCTGGAGACACATGGAAAGAATAAACCATCTAACATAAATAAATAAGCTGGATCAAAACAGCTGTCCACTCCCAAATGCCCTCGTGCTGTTGAGTGGTAGAGATAGAGGCATAATTACTTCCAGTCAATGGCAATAGTCAGAAGTTGTAAGTTTGCAAATTGGAAGGATTACAACAATCCATGGAGCAGAAAGGTGGGAGAAAAAACAAATCACCTGGAAGAATGAAAAGGGCGTTCTTAGGATTTGTGAGGGTTCCCCCCCCCACCTCGTGGGAAATGTTCAGGAATTCGTCTTGAACGGAAGAGATCTTAAATCTCTACTGGGCTCTTGGATCCAAGAAAGCATCTCCATGTATGAATCTTCTTTCAAAAAGCGTGAGTGTTGGCTAACTTTGGATTTCCCAAAGTACAGTAAAGTGGAACGTGATGGGCTTGCAGTGGAAAATTCCATATGGTGTCCACTCAGGGTACTTTTGCCTCAGACAATGATTCACATGGAAATTCGGCAGCAGTGATGAATTCTTTGTTATATGGATCTGAAATGGTGCAAGTCAGGATTTTTTCCAGTGTATTAAAATATTTTTTTGTTTTTAAAAAAAGCCATTTTGCTCCATTTTATGACTTTTCTTGCCAAAGTTATTAAGTGAGTTGCTGCAGTGGTTAACTTAGTAATACGGTTGTTAAGTGAATCTGTTGACTTTGCTTGTCAGAAGGTCACAAAAGGGGACCACAGTGACCCCAGGACGTTGCTACCGTCATAAATGTGAGCCAGTTGCCAAGTCTCCGAATTTTGATCACATGACTGTTGGGATATTGTTACGGTCATAAGTCAAATTTTTCAGTCCTGTTGTAACTTCAAACAGTCACTAAATGAACTGTTGTAAATTGAGGACTACCTATATCGACCCTAATGCCATCTGGGATTGCCAATTTTCTAAACCGATTTAGATGTGAGAAAGGCATTGTCTGATACCTACTTTTTTTTTCATTTTTCATTTTTTCTCCTAGTTAACTTAGGACACGACTTCATACAGTGGATTACATTTATATTTATATATGCTTCAATCTCCCTGACCATCTCTAAATTTGAGGGTTATAATAATAATAATAGTAGTAGTAAAGTTGGAAGGGACCTTGATAAATTTTATGTTTTTTATTTTATAAGGGATGCCAATTCTACACTCGCATACCAGTTGGCAAAATATCCACATCAAGTCATACAACTACTCAAAACTTTTTAATTAGATAAGTTGTTTTGTTGTCTTATTATTGTTTTTTCCCCCTGATCATGAATTGCAGTATCAAACTATTTCTCTTTCCCTATTATAAAAACTGGTTAAACACCATAATAAAAGATATTCGATTCGATCTGAATTTATATGCCAGCACTATGGAAATTTATAGGGAGGAACAAAATTGTCTAAATCAAATTATGTAATTGGAGAGAGGGTGTGGGTAGCCATAATTTTTGGCTCATCTTACAATCTCATTTTTAAAATATAATTATTGATTTCATTCTACTCAATGGAATGTAATCTGAGTCCAAAGTAAGAGAATTTATTCCAATAATGTGGAGATAATTTTTCATCAGAGGGATAAGAAAGCAATTTGGATTGATTTTTTTAAAATAATGGTATAGAGTTAGAAAAGGGGGAGAAGGTAAAACATTAGATGTAAAGAAATACTTAAAATGTATAGTACTGTTCTGTTAAAAGGAAAGATTTATGTTTATGTATTTTAAGTTTGTTTGGGTGTATGGTGTATGGTGAAAAATAATAAAAAAAAATATAAAAAAAAGAAATATCAACTCCTGTGTTGTAGGATATTGATAGGAGAGAGGGAAGGTCCTCACAAAAGCAGAGAGCAGATAAAGTATTTATAAGCTTATGTAGCATCTATTTCTTGCTCTGGACTACCTTATAGGGCTGATGTTGGTTATCAAAGGAGTACATTTGGACCTTCAAGCTACGGACAAGGACTGGAGCAGACAAAGCCAAATTACTTGCTGTATCAATTGCTTTTTCAAAACAAGCAAGGTTCAAGTCAGTTTCCATCCATTTTTACTCCTGTTTTACCCTTCTTACTTCCAGGAAAGTCCACTGGTGAGATGGGTAGCAAGTGGGCCAAATTTGACAACCGCCCCAGGAAATTACAACATCCAAGCCGAATAGTCAGGAAAGTGTCTTGCAAGAAAGAAATTTCCTGCATAGAATGAAGTTTTCAGGCCTTTTATAAAGTTTGGATGATTGTGGACCAATTTTCAATCAAGACGAGTTTGTTCTTTTCTAGAGAGATTCCAGACTCTGAGCTGGCCACTGTTATCCTCTCTTGGTCTAGAGGCAACCTTGGCTCTTTTATGACTCGTGGACTTCAACTCCCAGAATTCCTGAGCCAGCCAAGCTGGCTCAGGAATTCTGGGAATTTAAGTCCACGAGTCATAAAAGAGCCAAGGTTGCCTACTCCTGGTCTAGAACAGTGGTTCTCAACCTTTTTAATGCCGCGACCCCCAACCGGTCGTAAATCGAGGACTACTCAACTGGTGCAGCACCGTTTGCAGAATGGGACTTTTGGCGGGCTCAGCAGGGCAGAGACAGCCTGGACAATTCCTATTGGCTTTTGAAAGCCAATAGAATTAGACTCTATTCAAGAGAGTCTATTCTTTTGGCTTTCAAAAGCCAATAGAATAAAAGGGAGTAGCACAGCTAAGGAAAAGGGGAAAAAAAATGGCACACTGCGTTGTTTGGCGACCCCCATGAAATGGTCGTTCGACCCCAAATGGGGTCCCGACCCACAGGTTGAGAACCACTGGTCTAGAGGTTTATACATTCTTTTTAAAAATATACCATTTATTTCTTCATGTAGATTTTTTTTATCTTTAAAAAAAAACAGTCGTTTTTCACATTTTTAGTTTTCATCCAATTATTGTGCTCTGCCCTGAGTCCCTTTTGGTGAGATGGGTGGCTGTACAAATTTGGCTAGTGTGTGTGTGTGTGTGTGTGTGTGTGTGTGTGTGTGTGTGTGTGTGTGTGTTTTCTGAGGTTTTCACGGATGTTTGTATGTAGGTCTTTAGTTATTCGGGTTTTCTCCCGCGTAAAATTGGAAGTGTCTTGGCGACGTTTCGACGAAGTCCCATCCCATTCCTCATCTTCAGGCTGGTGCTTTCAGCTTCGCGCTTCTAGGAGCAGTGTGTGATCGTAGCTGTATATATGTGTATATATGTGTATTTCGTTTCAATACATGCCCCGAAGGTGCCCCCAGGCGCTTTCAGACCCAGCCATGCCTGCCCGCAGTTAGCAAATAACACCCTGGCACCGTTCCTAGTAGAAGAAGAAGGAGGGGGTGGGAAATTCTTTGCCATAGTTTCTAAAAAAGAAAAAACATTCATAAATTGGAACAGATGGGGGGATTTGTCATTGCCCATGTACTTCTTCTCCCTCCCCTCCTTTGCTTCACACTAATGACACACACGCACACACATACAACTCCTCCCCCCCTCCCCCGCGGGGCTGCCGTGAAACCCCCGCCCCCCGAATCGGAAGACGTTAGTCCACGAAAAGATCAATTGACTGCTTGTCTTCGGAGCGGAGCTGCTGAGCGCGGAAGCCCCGCGCCGTTAGCAAGAGGGGGCGCGCCCGGGAGAAACAGGGCTGGTGTGGAGGAACTCGCCCCCAGGAGATCCAGAAATGTAGAGTTTGGAGACTTTGGAGACCCCCACCACGTCTGCTAGCGCGTCACCTTCCCAGGGGAGGGGGGGGAGCCCCGAAAAGGAAACAGATTTGGCTTTGAAGGGAGTTAAAAGTGTGGGGCGATGATGCCTACCAGCTACCTGCTCTTGGGGATGCTCTGCTTCCAAGCCGCGACGTCAGCGACCCCCAAAGACAAGGTAAGCCGGACGGGTCAAAAGTCTCTTGCCTTCCTCAGCCTGACGCCCCCGCCTTACCTTTTCACCTGTGGGAAAGGCGCACCTGTCCGCGCAGGAAGACACGCACGGAGACACCCCCGTGGAGCGCTGGCTGAGCTCAAGGACGCTACGGAAGAGGGAGGCGAGTTTGCAGAAGTGATTGCCACTTTGGCCCCTGGCACAAAAGTGAGATTCTGCTCCAACCGCACCGGCACGCGTGAGGGTTTTAGTGGAGTTTGGGCAGGGGTGCGCGCGGGCGTGTGATGGTCCTCTCTGCCGTTATCCTGTTATCTCTTCTCTCTGTCTTCTGATAGTTGCAGGATAAGTCGTGTTGATCAGTGTCTTATTTTTTTTTCCCCTCCGGGAAAAAAGTTTTTAGACTTTTCCAGTTTTGTTTTGTTTTGTTTTTTCTCATGCAAGCACCCGGGTTTTTTTTGACTAGCCCAGAGATAGAAAATTGCTCCTTAATGCTCCATAATAAAGGACTCGCGGTTGTAACGAAGTGAGCGTCCGAAGTAAGATGGTGCGTTCAATGCCCAAAGCATCTTTCCTTGGCAGCAAGGCTGCGGGAATTGGGGGGAGGGGGCTTTGGGGGGGATGTCGGGGCTTGTTTTTCCCCGTTGATTGGCAAATCAAAAGAATTCAGGTTGGAAGAAAGAAAAAAGGAAGGAAGGAAGGAAGGAAGGAAGGAAGGAAGGAAGGAAGGAAGGAAGGAAGGAAGGAAGGAACTCTTCCCTCCAGAAGTTGTGGGTGCTCCTTCATTGGAGGTTTCCAAGGTGAGATTGGCAGCCATTTGTCTGGAATAGTACAAGGTCTCCTGCTCAAACAATGGGTTGAACTAGATCCTTCCAAGGTCCCTTCCAATCCGGCTATTCTATGTGAATTCTTGGGGTCACACAGACCAGAAATGCAGTAAGGGATGCAGCAATGCTCTTCGGAAGACTGCTGTGTGAATTGAGGTCTGTTTTTAACCACAGTAGCAGAAAAGCTGAATTCACAAGAGGAAAAAAAAAGATATTTTTTCCCTTCTTCTCAAGGTATGCTTTGGGTTAGGCTGGCCAGAAGTTTTCCAGGATGTTTATTGAGCTTCCTGGAGCTTCCTTTTCTGCTGCTGCAGCAAGCCAAGCCCCCCTCCCTCTCCCTCTCCCCCCCTCTCTCTCTGCACCTCCAAGCATTTGGCTGGATGCTGCGAGATCATTTTCACTTCCAGAGCCACACAGCAGTCTGCATCTTCACGAGAGGCAGATTAATCCATTTGGCTAACTCAGTCAAGGAAGGTATTCTGCACTGGGAAGGAGGCTGGGCCCTGGGGGATTAAAGCCGTGTCTGAATTCATTTTCAAAGTGTCAGGGAAGATCGCTCCTGGACCGCTTCTGCCAGTTGCTAAAATTCCTTTAACTTTTGGAGCTCCAGGAAACAGCAGGAAAGATGGGAGTTTTGTCCCAAACCTTTGTCCTTGTAGCTTAGCTTTCCTTGGAAAAGCTTCTCCAACATTTACAGAATACAAAATAACAGGGTTGGGAAGGACCTTGGAGGTCTTCTAGTCCAGCCCACTGCTTGAGCAGGAGACCCTACACCAGTGGTTCTCAACCTGTGGGTCGGGACCCCATTTGGGGTCGAACGACCATTTCACGGGGGTCGCCAAACAACGCAGTCCGCCATTTTTTCCCCCCTTTTCCTTAGCTGTGCTACTCCCTTTTATTCTATTGGCTTTTGAAAGCCAATAGAATAGACTCTCTTGAATAGAGTCTAATTCTATTGGCTTTCAAAAGCCAATAGGAATTGTCCAGGCTGTCTCTGCCCTGCTGAGCCCGCCAAAAGTCCCATTCTGCAAACGGTGCTGCACCAGTTGAGTAGTCCTCGACTTACGACCGGTTGAGTAGTCCTCGACTTACGACCGGTTGGGGGTGGCGGCATTAAAAAGGTTGAGAACCACTGCCCTACACCATTCCAGACAAGCGGCTGCCCAATCTCTCCTTAAACACCTTCAGTGATGGAGCGCCCACAACTTCTGGAGGCAAAGCTGTTGCACCCATTAATTGTTCTCCCTGAGAGGAAATTTCTCCTTAGTTCTACGATGGATCTCTTTTATCAAAGAAAGATCCAACGCAGAATTAAAATGTTCAAGGGGCCATTTCTCCAGCCCTTTCTGGAAATGTCCTGAACGTTTGGCATGCCAACTATTTGCTCTACTGCTGCAGTCTGACTCTTCCCTGGACAGGATAACAGACCTTGGAGGTCCTGCTCAAACAAGGAGACCCTATCCTCACCTTCTCCGGCCTTGGGAGACTGTCGTGGTTTGCCACGAGGCTAGTTCTGACAATACATCAGGTAAAATCGTTCTGTACCCTTCTCCAAGGAATTGACTTGGGCACGTGGAGATACAGGATCCTGGGATCTGTACGCTTCGTTATGAAAAGGGAAATGTGACCACTCTCAGCTGGGTGGGTGGGGGAGAAATATACCTCAATCCAGTGCATTGAGCAATTAAAAGCAGCTCTGTTTATACTCAGGCCTCTGAATTCCTTTGAAATTCACGATACCTTCCAATTTGTGGTTTGAAATGTCTCAGTTTCTTTCATTTTTGGCACCGGAGACTCTTTTGGCACAGAGGTTACACTGTGGTCTTGCTTTCATAAGCTGTTTTGTAAAGAGGCAGTTTCTTTTGCTGATTTCTGTGCTTTAGTTACCTCTCTAGGTTGTTCGGCTGGTTGGGAACACATCCTAAAAAAGGAACTTAAAAAAAAAAAATGGCTAAGACCAAATAAGTTTGCTGATAGACTTGATGTCTCAGTCCCTTACTTTTTTCTTAGAGTCAAGAACCCTCCAACTTTTTGGTATTTGAATTGTAGCCTTCTGTAACCCATATTTGGCCCAGGCTAACAATGTATTGTGCTATGTCTTCTACAAATAATAGGTTTGAAGCTGCATTTATGTTCTCACATGCTGTTCATGCATGCACCGTTTCCTACAGTGACTTAGCAGCATTGACCTAAAAGAGTAGATCAGCTCCTCAGCTTTACTACCTGAGACCTTTCAACTCAAGGTAGCAACCATATCTTTAATGCCTGTCCCGCCAGATTAATTACATTGGCCTGGATGCAGCACCATACTCTAGATGTATGGTGTGTCAAACTGCCGCCTGCAGGCCGGATGCATCCTAGCAAAACCGCACCCACCCCATTGCCGGCAATGGAAAAAAAGTTGTGATACGTCACAACACGTCATGTGACGTTGCAAGTTTGACACCCCTGCTCTAGATCCTAATCTTCTCTTTCATGGATGTGCTGGGTCTTGTAGGACCACCCACACATTCTCAGAAAATAGACTATGGGAGAGGCCATCTTCAATGCTGAGCTCCCTTCCCCCATTCCTCAGTGTCTCCATTCCTCAGAATTCAGCCAAGGAAAGCTGAGCTGGTGGACCTCATCCTTAGAGAGGTGGGCTGGAGATCTCACTTCAACTTGTAGCAAATTGGTCTTTTCTAACTAGCCACTCCAGCCAAACGCCTATTTTGTGAATGATCAAGTTTCCTGCCATTGGCCGTTCCCGTGACATGTTGTCAAAGCATTTGTTTCTTTTTCCCTTGGGAATTCAGTGTCTTAAAATCCACGAATGGAACCCACAGATCCGTGAATGGAGTGACACCCATCCCACGCTTTTTTCAATGGAAACATTCTTTTGGTGGGATGAGTGGAGATCAGCTTATGTTTAGCGTGTTGTAAAATGAAAGGAAAAGTGAATCAAACAGACGGGGAGTTTTAAAAATGTTGTGATTTTCCTTCGTCCTTGAAGGCAAGGTTTTTAAACTCTGTTTTGGCCAACCTCAACTCACTTCTTTCTTAGCTTTGACTAGGAACAGATGTGATCAAAGTCTTCTGGGTGTTTTCAAGCTGATGAAGCGGCTGTATGTGAAAGTGAAACATATTGGAAACACCCTAAAAAGCCATCCTGCGCATTTTCAATGTGAGATTGGGAAGCTTATATCTTTATGGCATTAAGCTGGGAAACCATGATGGTCCAAACAACATTCCCAGGAATACCACAACCATATGTTCAGAAATTATTCCATGGAAAGTACACTATAAGCCAGGGTTTCCCAACCTTGGCAACTTTAAGACCTGTGGACTTCAACTCCTTGTTGGCTGGGGAATTCTGGGAGTTGGTCTACAAGTATTAAAGTTCCCGAAGTTGGAAAACCGTGATCTAAGCTGAGGTCATTTTCATCACTATGGCATTGGGTTGACAAGAAATGGCCAGTAACTAACCCTTTGGATGAAGTTCCTCCAGTCCACTTTTTCTGTTTCAATGTGTGATCTTGTAGTCCAGTGTCAGTTTGCAAGGAAGCTGTATCTTCCATTGTGTACTTCCCTTGCAAGTGGAACCAAAACTTTTGCTGCCCAAGGAGGCAGCCACACCACCATAATTTTAAAGTCCTTATCCTTCAAAGCAGCTAAGGACAGACTCATGATCATCTTGCCTATCACCCATCTTCAAATCCTCTGAGATAACCAATACTTCCTCCAGCTTCCCAACCAAAGAAGGCTGAGACGGTCATTCAGATGGCGTCCTACCCCAGATCATACCCCAAATATTATCTTGATAGGGATAGGAAATAAATTAAATAATTGGAGTTCCTAACTGGTGATTCGTAGCAGTTTTTCTTATGGGAGCAATAATTTCCATGCATTTTTCTGGAGTTTTCCTTTCCCTCTTGTCCCAGGATATCAGTTTGAAGATCAATAATATTTCAACACTGTTGTTAGGTTCTGACGTGCAATCCAAAGTGGAACAATTTAACTCAAATGAAGTCCAATCCAATCTTTATTACGGTCATACAGTAGAGTAGCATACAAACAATTTAAGGTTCTCAGCCTTTGAGAGAAAGAGATGGAAAGAAATTAAAGAGGGCAATTTAAATCCTTTCCTTTTTTCTTTACATATAGACACACATACACACACACACACAGAATGAAACACAGATTTTTTTTTTTAAATGTAAAAAACACTGACTCTGGTATTCTTGGAAGTGTGAAACTTTAGCATAATATGAAACACATGAAAATCAGCATTCAGGATTCTTTCAAAAACCTGTTGGCGACGTTTCAGCCAAATTCAGTGAATTTAGATTAAACTCTTCAATACACACCCAGATTCTCTATTTTTCTTAAATAGAGTTACATTCAAACTATTTAAGCCAAATTTGCATGACCGAAGACAAGGGATGGAGATGGTACATTTATTTATTTATTTATTTATTTATTTATTTATTTATTTATTTATGAGACTTATATACCACTTTAAGTGCAAGCACTCTCTAAGCGGTGTACACCAGTAAGCAATGTATATATATATTTACATTGCCCCCAACAATCTGGGTCCTCATTTTACCTACCTCGGAAGGATGGAAGGCTGAGTCAACCTTGAGCCGGTGAGATTTGAACCGCTGACCTGCTGAACACAGTCAGCTAAAGTGGCCTGCAGTACTGCACTCCAACTGCTGCGCCACCTCGGCTCTTCCTGTACATCTCCCCAAATTCATAAGCTTGATCCAGTTGACCAAGGAGAAAGTATTTCATGAATGTTTCTCCTAACATTGTTCCTTAATTTGGGAATAAGTTCTCTGGAGCTCAGTATAATGTAATTCAAATGAAATATGTATAAACAACCACACAATAAGATTTGTCCCAGATTGGGACAAATCCAGATGATATGGCTAACCACACTTGAATTGGCCAAGTCTGATAGTCTACCTTCAACTGTCTTGGGATGTTCATTCTTAATACTTAAAGAGGGCAAAAGAATGGAGAGATCTACAACTACTATGGTTTTGCAGAGTTTGGTTAATTTGGGAATATTCATAGATTCATTGGCCAGGATTCCTGGAAAGATGGGCAACCGTGATGGATGGGTGGATGGATGGATGGTTTGATGGGGGAGGGAGGGAGGGAGGGAGAGAGAGAGAAAGAGAGAGAGAGAGAGAGAGAGAGAGAGAGAGAGAAAGAAAGAAAGAAAGAAAGAAAGAAAGAAAGAAAGAAAGAAAGAAACAGCTTCTCTATGAGTTCCCATTTTGTAAAGAAACTGAGCATGCCCTCTAGAATACTAAGACAGGATCCTTGTCAAGCGAAGGGCAATTTGTCATCAATGTCTGCTTGATTTGATTTAAGTGTTTCAGCTTATTGGCACTTTGTAGAGGAAAAAGTCCTCATATATTCATCATTCATGACAACTGAAGCCTCAGAGAAGGATGATTCATAACAAAGATTTGTGGTGGATGGATAAGTGTTTGTGTGGGGGAGAGGGAGAATTACCTTTGCAGACATTTGCTGATGGTCAAGTGATTTTTCAATGGACACTCTAGAAAAACTTTTTAAAAATATTGTTTATAGCCTCTTTTCGACAGATAGAAAGTTGCATTTCTTAAAAACCTCCTCTACTGAAGAGTAGACTGGGAAGCTTAAATAAACTCACCCCAAATAAAATAATCAAAATTCCAGAGCAAAATGTTGTCAGACAAACCACAGAGACATGTCCAACTTGACTCAGAGGAGGGTTTATAGACATAAAATAACAATGAAGCAACCTTTGAGTTTTGTACAATAGTTTATTGGTACTGTTATTTGATATTGATAGATTATGTACCAGTAAGTTGTTTTGACTCCTTGTGACTAGCTAGATAAATAGACAGACAGACAGACAGACAGATAATAGATAAAGGATAGATAGATGATAAAACCAAAATCATGGCATCCGGCCCTCTCAATTCCTGGCAAGTAGATGGGGAAGAAATGGAGGTAGTGACAGATTTTATTTTTCTGGGCTTAAATATCACCTCAGATGGGGACTGCAGCCAAGAAATTAAAAGACGCTTGCTCCTGGGGAGGAAAGCTATGGCAAATCTAGACAGCATTCTAAAAAGCAGAGACATCACCCTGCCAACAAAAGTGCGTATAGTCCAGGAAGAGCCTAATGCTGGGAAAGATTGAGGGCAATAGAAGAAGGGGACGACAGAGAATGAGATGGCTGGATGGAGTCACTGAAGCAGTAGGTGTGAATTTAAATGGACTCCAGAAGATGGTGGAGGACAGGAGGACCTGGAGGAGCGTTGTCCATGGGGTCGCGATGGGTTGGACGCGACTTCGCAATTAACAACAACAACAGATAGATGATAAAGATAGATAAATAGATAGATGATAGATAGACAGACAGACAGACAGACAATTTATCTGATAGACTAGTGCAAAAAGTGAGAGAAAGTAATTCTCAAATGGGATATACAGCACTAAATTATTAAATTGTTGCCCTCTTTCCCCCTTTGTCCATCATGGGGGAAATTAATGCTGTCCCCCTAAAAGGAAGCAACCAAGGAACTTTTATTTCATTTCTTTTTGCAAGCCATGGACGTCTTTGGTCTATTTTCTCCTACTCTTCCTGAAATGGAGGGGAAGGCAAAAAAAAAAAAAAAAGCAGAGCAGAGCAAAAGCTCCATAAATTTAAACTGCAAACCCGATGAATTTATAGCCATCCTTCTCTAATTCTTAAGGCTCTGTTGTGGTTGTTCCTTTTTGTCCCAATCTGTGCTGGAGAAAATTGAGTTTAATTTGTTGCTTTTTGTTTTGCCAAGTTATTATGGGCATCTGGTGCAGCTGAAAGGAGGAAATGACTCAAGTTTTGAACATGGTCCCCCTTCTTCCATTAGTGTGGGTAGATCTTGGACTTTCTGCCTCCTTTCCCACAAGTTATTTATTAAGTGGTTGTGAAATGCAAGGCCAGGAGGCCACCCCATTCCATCTGAAGAAAGCCATGGATCTGATACATGCTCAAGAAGATTGGATCATCCGTTTGGTTTGCATTTCCAAGGGCCAGTAATTGTATTTTGAAATACCTCTTTGACCATTTTCCAAAGCTCTTCAACATATTATTTATGTGGGACATTTGCATTCTACTTTTCCTTTAAGTGGTTCCAGACAGTGCGCCTGGATCCATTCCTTACTTTCTCAAGAGCCTGGTGGGAAATTGGGTATCAGAGGCATTTGTGAATATGATGGCTTCACTCTTGCTGGGAAGAATGAATCAGGAGACTTAAAAGTTATTTACAAATGGGTCAAAAACAAGAGTAAGAGCAGAGCAAGCTTCTTTGGACGTCCTGTTCCATAGCTGAAGAAATGCTGGCCAGCATAAATGTCTCCTTATTAGCCAATTATCTTTCTTCACTTAGAAGCAGTTGGGCCTCCAAAGAGGAATTGAACTCAAGGTAGAGGTGGACCGTTGACGTTAGACTCCAATGGCAGAACAGAAGCTAAGATGTTATGGCTTCACACCAGAAGATGCTTTCTCCACCTGCTTCCAAACCCCTTGTTGGACATGCTTTTAGAGAGATTCTGTAGGAGGACTAGGCTGGGCCTGAGGGAGGAGTCAAACATGCCATAAGCCTCGAGACCCTTTGCGCCCACAAGAGATCTAAGTCCAGCCCACCTTGAAGATTAATGTCAAGCATGAGAAAATCAGGAAATCCAGACAGTTCAAATGAATAAGAAGGTTTACTGCAAGCTTATGCTGTTTACAAGAATCTGAACTACTAACAGTCAAAGCAAATTGGCAGCAGATAAGAGTTAACGGAATTCAAGGTGGGCTGGACTTAAATCTCTTGTGGGCACAAAGGGAGTCTATGGAGATTCTCAGTCATCCAGGTCCTGGTTGCCCCAAAGGTACGTTTTTTCAAAAGGCAAGTGGACTTTCTCTCTCTCTCTCTCTCTCTCTCTCTCTCTCTCTCTCTCTCTCTCTCTCTCTCCTCCCTCCCTCCCTCCCTCCCTCCCCCTCTCTCTTTTCCTCCTTGAAGATGTTTTTCTTCTCATCCAAGAAGATGCTTCTTAGATGAGAAGTGAAATGTCTTCCAGAGAAGGTCCTGTTGCCATTTGAAAAAAAAAAAACACCTTTGGGACATTCATGCTGAAGAACACAGTTACCTGGGGGTAGGAGAGAAAATACTATTTTTTTTTTGTAAAAAGTTTTTATTTTCAATTTTACAATACATTACATTCATAAAAATACTTCAGATAAAAAATAAAACAAATTGATACACACAACTTTCGGTATTGCTCACCCATTTCCCCCCAAACCGCATCCACCCTCTAACCTCTTTCCCTCTTCTTCCTCTTCCTCACTCTCCCCTTCTCCTCAACCTTCCTACTTCCTTCTCCCCTTCTTCTATCTTCTCGCTCTGGATGCGGTCCAGGGGAAATGCCCAAGCAATTCCTCTCTCCAAATTAAAACATCAATATTATATACAATAAAACTATTTCTACTTATCTGAGCTACTTAAACTTCAACCCATCCTCCCCCCCCTCCTCCCCCCCCCCCGAATTCCCAGAGCCAAGTACAGGGTTATACAAACATATTAAACATAATCTATTTAAGTTTACTAATTATACAATAACCAAAATCATACTAACCCTTAACTCTCTTCAAACTTTAACATCATAAGTTTATAAACAAATTCATTACTCATAAAATAAGTGAAACTTTGTAGTTCCATACTTCTTCTGAACATATTCTATCCATCTTCTCCATACATTAAAATATCACTCTTGTGAATGGTCCTTTAAATAAGCAGAAATTTTAGCCATGGACGTTCCACCGAGATTTGAACTGCTTATTGCTGGATTCAAAGTCCAGAGTGCTAACCATTACACCATGGAACCGAGAAAATACTATTAATAATGCTTTGCATGTTTCCTCCTCCTGACATTGGGAGCACTGCTACTCTTTTATCAAATAGAAGAAGATAACAGCAGCCTCAGAACCTCCTCAGCCTATAAAATGTTTGCTGTACAGATATTGTTCATTGTGCTTATCTGCTGTTACAAGATTTGACATCTGTCCTCCAAAATGCATTATGGTTCAAAGACGGTGCCCCACCTAATTGTCCTTGAATCCCTGCCAAATGCTCTAGCATCATGGAAGAGAGCACTTGGATCAACACAACGGCATTGCAAATCTAGCTGGAGCGAGTTTATTGGCAACGCCAAGACTTCCCACGTTAGTTAACGTGCATGTGTGTGTGTGTCAGGAGGCTCAGTTCAAGAGATCAAGTCACGTTGGAATTCTGTCATTCCTGCCTCCCAGGGTATTGTGACGATTAGAAATAGGACTTTTCCTTATCAATAATAATAATAAAAAAGCAAATCTCACCAAGCCACAGGAAGGCTTACCCAGCAGGTAGAGTCAACCTCAAACAAGCCACAGGAGAGCTGAGTGTGTTCTGGAATGGGAACAAAGGCTTTCATGGTTAGCTACAACTGATAATCAAATATAGGTTTCATATCCTGATGCAACACAAATATTTCAGGAAGCTGAAGGTCTCCCAACTGGCTTTGGACAGGCCTTTTGGGTTTTGAGACTTTGTTTCTTCTGAGCGTTTGCAACCAGGGTGAAAGTAAAAAGGGCCTTGAGTCTCCCTTATCTGGCCTTATGGTGGAACAAGCTTTTGGTTCCTCTTAAAGCTTCTCAGCTTTTCTTCTTTATTCCAAAAAAAAGAAGAAGGAGGAGAAGGAGGAGGAGGAAGAAGAAGAAGGAGGAGGAGGAGGAGGAGGAAGAGGAAGAAGAAGAAGAAGAAGAGAAGAAGAAGAAGAAGAAGAAGAAGAAGAAGAAGAAGAAGAAGAAGAAGAAGAAGAAGAAGAAGAAGAAGAAGAAGAAGAAGAAGAAGAAGAAGAAGGTGTCATGTGTCTGACTAATGAACCACTTCAAAGAATTTTCAGGCATGGTTTAACCCCAAAAACCCTTTATTAGCAGAGACGTGTCAGCACGGCATGATGGATGCCAAATTCTGAATTTCCCTTCCCTTTGCACATAACATTCCAGGCATTTCCCGTCCCCTATTTTGGGGTCATAATTCACATCTTCCAGTTAACATGGAGGGCAAAGATTCACTTCCATTCTGTTTCCCGGGCTTTTCCCTCCTCCCTCCTCTGCTCTGCATTAACTCTCAAAATACCAGGCAGTTTTGCATATTTTGTCAAAGCAAGAATATACAGTATTTGCAGTGTTGACAGAAGGAGGAGGAGGAGAAGAAGAAGAAGGAAGAGGAAGAGGAAGAGGAAGAAGAAGGAGGAGGAGGAAGAGGAGGAAGAAGGAAGAAGGAAGAAGGAAGAGGAAGGAGGAAGGAGGAAGGAGGAAGGAGGAAGAGGAAGAAGAAGAAGAAGAAGAAGAAGATGAAGAAGAAGAAGAAGAAGAAGAAGAAGAAGAAGAAGAAGAAGAAGAAGAAGAAGGAAGAAGAAGAAGAAGAAGAAGAAGAAGAAGAAGAAGAAGAAGAAGAAGAAGAAGAAGAAGAAGAAGAAGAAGAAGAAGAAGAAGAAGAAACAACAGAAGAAGAAGAAACAACAACAACAGCCCTTGCCTGACATCTGGGCTCCAAATGTGGCCTGGCCATTTTTCTGCTTGGTCTTTCATTCCTGCTGGTTGAGAAAGAGCAATCAACTCCAGATAAGTGGGGGAGGGAGGGAGGGGGGAATCTGGGTCCTTCACACCTTAAAGAATCTTTTTCCTCCTTTCCTGCTCTTCTTTATGTTGCCAATGAGCACCCCTCTTGTCTTCCTGGAAATATTGCTGGACAAATTTGAAAACACTTTTTTTTTCTGTTTCTGTGGTGTTGAAAGATGGTTGGTTTGTTCAGGACATTCTCCTTTAACAAAAGACACTGGAGACACCATCTTCTCTTTTCTATCTTCTCTATCTCCTCCTCCTCCTTTGCCTTCTCTCCTTCTCTTACTCCATCTGCTCTTCCTCCTCCTTCTTTTTCTTTTCTCCTCTTTCTCCATGTACTTTTATTTCCTTCCTTCCTTCCTTCCTTCCTTCCTTCCTTCCTTCCTTCCTTCCTTCCTTCCTCCCTCCCTCCCTCCCTCCCTCCTCCTCCCCTTCCTTCCTTCCTCTCTACCACCTTCACCTTCTCCTCCATCTTCTCCTCCATCTTTTTCCCCCTCCTCTTTAACAATGAGCCGAGGTGGCGCAGCAGTTAGAGTGCAGTACTGCAGGCCACTTTAGCTGACTGTGTTCAGCAGGTCAGCGGTTCAGATCTCACCGGCTCAAGGTTGACTCAGCCTTCCATCCTTCCGGGGTAGGTCAAATGAGGACCCAGATTGTTGGGGGCAATGTAAATATATATACATTGCTTACTGGTGTACACCGCTTAGAGAGTGCTTGCACTTAAAGCGGTATATAAGTCTCATTAATTAATTAATTAATTAATCAATGGAACAACCTGCCTCCAGAAGTGGTGAATGCTCCAACACTGGAAGTTTTTAAGAAGAGACTGGACAGCCATTTGTCTGAAATGGTGTAGGGTTCCCTGCCTGAGCAGGGGGTTGGACTAGATGACCCCCAAGGTCCCTTCCAACTTTATTATTATTAATTATTATTATTAATAATTATTATTATTGCTTTTCCTTCCTTCCTTCTTTCCTTTCTTCCTCCTTCCCTCTCTCCCTCCTTCCTTCCTTCCTCCCTCCCTCCTCCTCCTCCTCCCCTTCCCTCCTTCCTTCCTTCCTTCCTTCCTTCCTTCCTTCCTTCCTTCCTTCCTTCCTTCCTTCCTTCCTTCCTTCTTCTCTACCACCTTCACCTTCTCCTCCACCTTTCTTCCCATCCTCCATCTCCTTCCTTCCTTCCTTCCTTCCTTCCTTCCTTCCTTCCTTCCTTCCTTCCTTCCTTCTCTTCCACTATCTCCTCCTCCTTTTTCTCCTCCTCCTCGTCCTCCTGCTTTTTCTTTTCTCCTTTTGTTTCTCCAGCTTCCTGTTCCCTCCTTCTCTTCTTCCTTCTCCACAATCCCAGATTGTGCTGCTATTTTTTGAAAAAAATATATTCTATTTTGGGCAAAGAGTTATTGTGTGTGTGAGAGAGAGGGCGGAGGATGGGGGGGGAGAGACGAGAAAGTGGTGGTTTCCCCCCCCAAAAACCACAGCTATACAGGTGCTTCCAGAGAGAATATCCACATTGTCATGTTGTGGAGAATTTCATAGGAAGAAAGACCAGATCAAGATGACAAATGCAGTGGTGTGGTGTTTGTTGCATGGGTGTACCCTGGTGAAATTCTGCAAGGTGGTGGGGATGCCAAAAGGGCAGGACTTGCATTGTGATGCTGCCCCTGTCATCTCACAGATTGTATCTATTTTTCTTATGTTTTGTCTTGTGTTGTTCTCCTTTCTTGACTTCTCACACTTGTAAATCCCACCTGGCAGCTTTGCATGGAGGTTTTATTGCTCTTATTGTATTTTGGTCTGCTTTTATGTGCGATTTTTATTGTTGTAGCTAGTTCACTGGTTACTGACCATAAATAAATGCAATTTCAGTCTTGCAGATTTGGTCCCTTGCCTGTAGCTACCCATCAGCTGAGCTGACCACACCTGACTTGGAGGGCTCAGTTTGGAGAGAGGACAGGTCTCTCCATCCCCATTTATTTTCCTTTTCCACATTCTGAGACATTCACCAAGGATCTGGGGAGAGATTTCATTCCTCTTCATTGATTTGAGCAGCCCCAGCTTTTGATTGGTGGCAGGAGGGAAATTTTTCGGCTTTAGGACAGCGATTACACTGCTGTGCAAAAACATCAGACCTGCCAGGAAGGTACAATATGAATTTCTAACCACTGATTCTAGCTATTTTATTACCAATGGAAGCAAGGATCTTCCCAAAGGACAGTGTAAAAAAAATAAAATCTAGAGATTACAAATGGTGTGAGTTTTGGGGAAAAAGTATGGATAAAGTATCAATCGGCATGCATTCACAACAGTTGCAGCATCCCGGGGTCCTGTTATCACCATTTGATCCCCATCTGATCAACCTTCCCAGCCGGTTTCTGAGAAGCAAAGTCAGTGGGGGAAGTTGTTAAGCTGATTGGCTTAACAACCATAGCAAAAAAAATAAAAAATAAAAATAAATAAAATTGCAAAATTGAACACAGCTCATTTAACAACCGCATTACTTAGCGACAGAAGTTCCCGGCCTAATTGTGGTTATAAGTTGAGGACTCTTTGTATTTTAGCGATGGTGAAATCTCCAAAGCAAGCTCTGTGCAGCTCTGCCACTCTCTGGGAAAGGAGAACAATGATTGTGTGCGGCCACAGTGTGGGAACGGGGTTGCCCAGGAGCAAAAGCTTTGGACAAAGGTGTCAGTGCCCACCAAACTTTATGGCTGGAACGTACCACACTAAGTCTTGTGGGTCTGTCTTGAAAGGGCTTTTTTCCCACTGTGCCCAGCATGAAATGTGCTCGTTCTATGAATCACGGCAGGGCAATTTGAGGAAGATCGCTTCCTCTCTCCTCCTGAAGCATTCAAAGGAACAATGGTTGAAGGGCTGATTTGGAGCCCCGGGATGGAAGTCAGCAGGAGACGTCTGTGTGAAAGTCTTCTGGAAAAGATTGGCATCCGATGGCCAGTTGCCTACCCCAGACTCCCCAGCGTATAACTCTTCAGCTCCAGCCCTCTCCTCTTCTTTCGGAAGCCTGGAGGTTGCTGCTAGGTTTTTGGAAGAGATGGACAAGGAGATTAGAAGCAAAAGCTAATAGGCAGAATCTCGGAGGAACTGCAAAAAAGCCCCCCCCAAAAAACCTGTGTCTTTCCCAAACTCTTGGTGAGCCTCTGTGCTTCTCTGAAGAATTGAAATATGGCTGTCCCGGGAGAGGAATCATGCATCTCTTGAAATGGGTTTGTGGGAATGTAGCTCACAGCCAACGAACGGACCAACCGACGTCTGATGTATGCTGGGGTTTTTGGCAACGAGTGTTCAACTTGGTAGCCCTTACTTTGTTCCAGGAAGATGTGTTGGTTAAAGGGAGGGGGGGAATGTGCAATTCCCGATGATTCACTGCAGATTATTTATGCCTTAAAGTGTAAAGAGTGAGGAGTTGTCTCTTTCTTACGTTCCACCCAATAAAGTTTTGGCACCGCAAAATCATCCATTCATGAGACTTTACAGTCCACTGTCAATATGTCCTAAATCTGGATTAGTTTAGGCTATAATAGCCTAATAAACCCAACGTATTTGCTCATCATTATTTTTGGCTTACCCTTTCCACGGTTCATTTATTTGTTTAAAAGATTTGTCGGGCTGCCCATCTTAAAACGCAACTCGGGGCAGCTCACAAGAATCGTAAAAGCCTCAGACCACAAAGCCATAAACCGTTGTTGAATCGTGGCTTATCCTAGTGGTGCGAACCCAGTGGGTCTTTGCTGTTTACCAGCGTGCAGCAATATGTTCTTTGCCGTTGTGGTTACAAAATTTTCTGGTTCCCATTTAAAGGCTGGAAATGGTCTTCCTTGCTCTAAGAGCCTCACAATGTAACCTGTCTCTTGCAGAATCGGTACAAAATGCCAGCCGAGGAGGCTCCATAGGAAATGAGGAGATCAAATGTTCCGAGTTATATAAGTCATGTTTTTAAACTCAGTGGAAGGACATTTTTCCTCTTTGTGTAACTGTCTGCAGCTTGGCTTTCCGAAGAGTGATTTAATAGCCAGGAATAAGGGGGGGGGGAAACCCAGAAAAGCAAATTTTCTTGTTCTCCAGATGTGATCCCACTCTGAATCGCCTTTTCTCCTGCTCACATGTGGCCTCTGATCTGGGATGAAGATGAAAAAAAAGGACTAGGGGAGACAGGATAGCAGTGTTCCAACAGTTGAGGGGCTGCCACAAAGATGAGGGGAGGGGAATTGGACCACCATTTGTCTGAAATGGTATAGGGCTTCCTGCCTGAGCAAGGGGTTGGACTAGAAGACCTTCAAGGTCCCTTCCAAGTCTGTTATTCTGTATTCAGATCTCTGTCTCTATCCAACCTAAGTGAAAGCTTGCTCTTCTTGGTCTGGAAAATTCATTCTGAATTTTCATTTTTGCTCGGGGAGGTGCAGAACAGGCATCTTGGTGCACAAATTCCAGGAGGATTAATTTTTCATCCATCCATGGACTTCGCTGAGGGCGAACAGCCCCTTCGTAGATTGGGGAGACAGCTTGTTCACGACTGCTAGCCTCACGCGGAAGTCCCTAATGAGTTTCCAAGGATGCCCAGAGTTTCTCTGGAATCACTTGAATGAGCAAATACAAAAAGTGCCCCAAAGAGTTGGTGTTATTATTATTTTCTTTTTCAGATTAATTAGCAAAAGTTGAGCCAATCTTCAACCTCAACTCGCTCCTTTCCCATTTCGTTTGACCTCCTGGAGGTCTTTCATTCAAAACTCAACATATAAACACGACACACAGGCCTGTGGAACAGAAAAACAAAAAGACAGAAGGGGTTAAACCAAGATTAATTGAACCTGCATAACTTTCTGAAATTAATTTGGAATTCAAGGGTTTCTCCTGATGCAAGAAATCCCATTTGTTCATTGTTCGTTGAATTTCCGCGTGGGAAACAAAACACAGGGATCTCCCTAGACCAAACTAAAATGGGTTTGTGTCCTTGGTGTGCCCCCTCCAATTGCTGGAAAGGATTCCTTTTTTTTAATGGCATGGGAATCTGTTCTCCAATGTATCCATTTCATATTCTTGTCAAATGACTTGCATAAGATTATCATAGGACTTTGAATATTAGAACTTTGCATTCATATGATGATCCAGTTTGGTCTAGTGGTTAAATCACCAGGCTAGAAACCAGGAGATGTGGAGTTCTAGTCTTGCCTTAGGCCTGAAAGCCAGTTGGGTGACTTTGGGCCAATCACCAGGAGATGGGGAGTTCTAGGACCACCTTAGCCATGAAAGCTGGCTGGGTGACTTTGGGCCAATCACCAGGAGACGTGGAGTTCTAGTCCTGCCTTAGGCCTGAAAGCCAGTTGGGTGACTTTGGGCCAATCACCAGGAGATGGGGAGTTCTAGGACCACCTTAGCCATGAAAGCCAGCTGGGTGACTTTGGACCAAGCTCCAGGAGACGGGGAGTTCTAGTCCCGCCTTAGGTATGAAAGCCAGCTGGGTGATTTTGGGCCAATCATCAGGAGAAGGTGAATTCTAGTCCCACCTTAGACATGAAAGCCGGCTGTGTGACTTTGGACCAAGCTCCAGGAGATGGTGAGTTCTAGTCCTGCCTTTGCCATTAAAGCTGGCTGGGTGACTCTGAACCAGTCACTCTCTTTCAACCCAACTCACCTCATGGGTTGTTGTGACTGAAATAGGAGGAGAAGGAGGAAGGTGTGTTGGATATGTTCACTGCCTTGAGTTATCTGTAAGAATAATAAAGGCAGGATACAAATAAATAAATATGATGTTGGCTAGATAGGTGTCTGGCTAATTCTGAGAGGTCTCTTCCATTCTTTTTCCATACTACTAAATTCTCTGGGCCAAACAGCATCATCTCTTATAATTACAAAACCTTTCATTTTTCTAGCCTTGCATTAAGTAGGATGGATTGTAGTGACTTTTCAGGTTTTGGAAGCATTTCCCCACTTATTAGCTGGAGAGTCTTGTATTTGGTGAGAACCTCCTAATGAAGTTGCTTTATGAGTCCTTAAACCTAGATCTACTGAAATTTAGTTCTAAACCTAGAAATAAGGAGAAATTTCTTGACAGAACAATTAAGTAGTGGAACCGCTTGCCTCCAGAAGCTGTGGGTGCTCCATCTCTGGAGGTTTTCAAGAAGAGATTGGACAACCATTTGTCTGGAATGGTATAGGGTCTCCTCAGTGGCGGGATTCAAATATGTGAACAACCGGTTCTCTGTGTGAATGCCACTTCCGGAAGTCCATTCTGGGCCTGAGCAACAAAAAATTAGCTACCGGTTCTGCCGAAGTGGTACGAACCAGCTGAATCCCACCACTGGGTCTCCTGTTTGAGCAAAGGGTTGGCCTAGAAGATCTTCAAGATCCCTTCCAACTCTGTTATTCGGTTATTTCTAGATACCAGGAAGGTACTAATCTGAAAGAGGAGTCTTTTGTTTGGAAGGAAAGTGATGCAATTGACTCCTTTGAAGTCTTCTCCCAGCTGGAAGAGAAGATCCAGCTTGAAAGATAATACCTTGCAAAAAAAAAGAGGCTTTAATCTCTTCTAAGCCCTTGATGGAAAATCATCTCCTTTAACCTCTTTCCATCTTGGCCTGCATCCTCCCTCCCCCCCCCCGCCTTCTTCCTGTCCTGCTCCTATCATATCATCTGGTCACAATATATCCCCATGAAAAATGGAGGAAAACAGGGCCCTGCACAACCCATTCTGTCATCCATCAAGAACTCAGCTTCTCCATTGTGGTGTAGGCTGATCTTTTTCTCCATTTCAGAAACATTCCTAAGTGCTGAGCCTCTTGCAGCAGCTGCCTTTAAAGCCAACAGGCATATATAAAAAAAATCAACCTGCCAGAAAAATTGCTTTATTCTTCACCCCTAAAATTGTTTTGGCCAAAGGTCCAAGTCCAGCAATATTCAGTTTTGGACCAATTACAGGTGTCCGGCCCAATCTTCCATAACTCATCAGAGTTCTAAATATCTACTTCAGGCCATTGGAAGAGAAAGCTCCTAGTAAAGCAGCAGAATAAAGAGTTTCTACTGTGTATCCACATCTGGCCAAAGGGGTTGTCATATTTATTATTTTTTCAGTAGAACCCAGAAGCTACTTTCAAAGAATTGATGACAACTTAGTGAATTCCATTGCTTTGAGAAGGAGGAGGGAACAAAGTCTGCCTTGGTTTGAGGAGTAAATTGCCCCAGTTGTAATTTGGATTCTATCAGGAAGGAGTTTCTAAAGAACTTTCAAGCAAAGGAATCATTAACAAAAGCACTATTGTATTGCATTGTGTTGTGATATATTGTGTTGTGTTGAGTTGCATTACTAGACTAGACTAGACTAGATTAGACTAGACCAGACCAGACCAGACCAGACCAGACCAGACCAGACCCAGACCTGGCTTGACTTGACAGATTTAACATACCCTCTCCAGTATGTTAAATGTTAAATGTTAAGTACTATCATACTAAATTAAAACAACAATATAAACAAAATGAAAGCTCAAATCAAAGAACCATTGAGACAAAGCATGACAGCATCTTCAACCCCCAATAAGTTAACTCCAGTTTCCCAACGTCCCGCAGAGAATGGGGACGATGTTGGGATTTGGAAGCAGAGACATTGTTCTTTGTCTGCACTGTGATTTCTTTGATCTGTAGAGTAGTTTTTAATGTTTGCACATCTCCTGAGATGAGCATTGTAAGTGTGGGAAGGGTTTCTCTTTATCCTAGTTATGACTACCTGATGCTGAGACTGGCTACATCTTTAAATGCTTATAGAGCAGCCAAACTTTTGGGAGGTCCACAGTGAGGCAGTGAAAAGATGCCTCCATATCATGATGCTTCTTAAATTTAACAGTACTTATCATATTAAAAATTTAAATTGACACATTCGCTGCCATTACTGCTTCTCGCAAGTGTTTGATGGGATTTTTATTTCAACATAGGCTGGCAAATAATTTTGATTTCATGCTTGGAAGACCCTCAGAGGTCCTCAGACCACACTTTGAGAAGCACCGATCTACAGTAACTTCTGAAATGCAGAAATAGAAACATGTTCCAAGCTGGTGATGGTCTACACTGAGTTTCACTCTACTTTCTTAAAACCAGTTCTGATGCATTCCATATACAGCGAATTGACCACTTGATTCTCTGTTTCCTTTCCTGTGACAGAGTATTGGCTGTGATGACTACCTGGGTTCCGATAAGGTGGTGGACAAATGTGGAATCTGTGGAGGGGACAACACAGCTTGCAGGGTGATCTCAGGAGTCTTCAAGCACAGCCTGACCAACCTTGGCTACCACAAAATAGTAGAAATTCCAGAAGGGGCCACCAAAATCAACATCACAGAGATGTCCAAGAGCAACAATTACCTGGGTAAGAAGTCCATCTCTCCCCAAAAAAGTCTTCTTCTAGTTGGATGATCTGTTGGTACTGCAGATGCCAGAATTCCCTATTCAGCCTTCTGGATTCCTGGGTGTGGTAGGTCCCAAGTGATTTGAAAGAAACCAGATTGAGAATAATTGTTTCTGGAGGAGGAGGAGGAGGAGGAGGAGGAGGAGGAGGAGGCATAAAAGCAAAAAAGAGAGTCAGCCTATGTTGGTTTGAGAAGAGTGCTGTTTCGAACATTGTTTGTTGAATGAAACCTTCTAGGAGGATTGTTTCTTCCTAGAAAGGACATCAGTCCAAACAAAGCTCATGAGATCACTTACGGGTAGAAATTGAACCATTGAGTGAATGCTCAGGAACAATAATAGGCTTCCTAAGGAATATGAGGTGAGGCGCAAGATGATGTATGAGTTAATCTATGAGATGAACTAGAAATGGAGGACCTGAAAATTGATCTGTGCAATCAGTTCCCTTTGGCAATACCTTCTGGGTATTATTATTTTTTTTTTTGGTTTTTGTAAGAAAGCTTTTTGATGTGTGTCTTTTATGACAGTATGTTTGAACTCCAAAGTTGGCCTCTTTACATCACTCTCCCTAGTCGCTCTACTGCTCCTGTTTTCATCTACTTTGCCTGAAATACAGCGGTGACGTAGTTGCTACCTAGATGGCCATGTATGAAAACAGGAAATATGCTTTGCTTCTGATGTAAGCAAAATGTCTGGTAGTTAACAGGATGGAGCAGTAGTTTTGGGAAACTTCAACACTGGGAGATTGATCTGGTGCAGACAGGTCTTCAAAACATTGGTACAAGCCAAGCTGTGAAACTCTAGGGATTGAAAAAGCCCTGAGAAACTGTGTGTAGGTTTTCTTCCCAGGCATGCCAACGAGCGTGATTCTTTTTTAGAACAGGAATGTTGCTATTTTTCTGCCCATGAAAATGGCATGGTATGTTCCGTTTGAGGCAAGTCCTAAAAAGGAACACTATAAGAAATGCCCACCATCACTTTTTTACAAGTTCCTAGTCTTTTAATTCCTTCTGGTTCAGAGCTAGCTCCCAACGTCTTTAGCTAGGGAGCCTTCTCATTTTGGGCCAATTAGTAGTCAACTAGTTGACTATCTAGTTAAGGGTAAGTTTAGCCTTGAGATGATCGTATTTGTCAATTGTCTGAAGGGTTGTCACAATCTGCTCTTGATTATCCCAGAGTACAGGACACGAGATAATAGATTAAAATTCTAGGAAGGCAAAACCATTCAACAGTTGGACCAATTATGACAGAAGGATGATTATTCCCCTTCAATCAGAGACGTCACTGATATCTACCATTCTTGCTTTAATGTGGATTCACATTAATTCACCAATGGCGCCTTTTTTGCAAAAACCCCCCAAATCTGTTAAATGTCTTCTCCGTGTTTGTAGAATAATTTTTGGCTAGGCTCACCCAACCCAATGAAAAAACCCCGAACGTTCTCCATTCTCATATTCCTATGTCCTACTCCAAATTGTATAGCTCCGCATGTTATTAAACTTCAACTCCCACCATCCAAGGCAGTTCCTGCAAAGGTGATGGGAACTGTAGTTCAACAATATCTTCTGTCCCATGGGTTATGTATCTCTGCTACATTGTGCAATGTATTGATTGCCTCTGTCTTGTGGCAGGTCACGTGTTGGGCAGATCTCCGATGCCAGTTCATTGTTTAACAAGCAGGAGAAATCCTGTGATTTCTCTAAACGTAACATTAAGCTCAGTTTCTGTGTTTGTCTTGCTAGTTTTAGGAGTGGATTGGATGTGATACTTGAATTGGTTTGCAACTTTGTGGTTTCTTTGATCTCAGTGCTCAGTTTGGAGGCTGTGTTGTTAGCTTTAGTTTGATGTGTTCAAAGTCCCGTCTCCACCAAAGGTGGAGTGAAATAAACAAAGTAACACATCAGTAAGATGTGTTCCTGCATGTGATAACGTAGCCAACACATTTTGTTGTCTGAAAGCAAGGGGTTGATTATTCAGCACCTGAGACAACATCCTTTAAGCTATCCGATCAATGCTTCATTAATTTGAAACAGACCATAAAATTAACACCAAGGATTGTTTTTTTTCACCAAACGCTAAACCTTTCCTCATCTGTCAAAAGGAGGTAAAAATGCATTTTTAAAAGCTGAGATTTAGGCATCACTGGCCCAAAAGCACCCTGCTGGCTTTGTGCCTAAGGAGGAACTAGAATTCACCATCCCCTGGTTTTTAGCCAGGTGCCATAACTATTATATCAAACTGACTCTCTTTGAAGTGTATTGCACTGTATAGTTTGTGCTGCAGATATATAGAATATCTACTTCCAAATGCAGAAATGATTTTTTGATACTGTTATTTAAAGAAAAAAAAACAAGGAGAAAGAATTGTGTGAAAAGCTATTAATATTGTTGGTTCAGTTTTATTTAGGCATGAGCTAAGTTCAGCATTTGGATGAATTATTTGCGAAGCACATGCTAAGGAGTTGGCACACTAAAATGATTGTGGGAAAAAGCCCACAACTTTGATTAATGCACAAGCTAAAGTTATTTCTGCTGTGTAAAGAATGCATTTGGAAAAAGCCTAGAGCTATATTTTTATCTTGGGCGAGACCCTACGTTGCATCGCAATTAACTCTTGCAGCCAGCATCTGCTTAGCACTTTGTCATGTTTCTCCCTGTCTTCCTTCTCCATTTTGAAATATTTCCCTTGAAAGAAACGATGAATAAAAGCAGAACGGAACCTTTGAATGCAAATCTATAGTTACAAGGAGCAAGCAAGTGCACAAAGCAGCACATTCCAGCAAAATGGAGTATTTGTCCTTGGGGAGAGGATCGTTGGTTGACTGTTTAGTTGGAAAACATCAATGAGTTTCAGGTTTCTTTCTTGGCCACAGTGGACCTACTACTCACAACCCTTGTATATTTTGATCAGCCAGCTCTCATGTATATGTATGTAAAGTCAGCAGGGTATCTGTTTGTGGTAGGAGAAGGCATGCAAAAATCAAATAAAGGTTCTTAGAACTTGAAAAAGTGAAGGAACTGGCAACTGGATATGTAGGACATATAACAATCAAGGAGAATTGGAGGAAAAGATATCAAATCATCCAAAAAGGTCACCTCCAATTATATTCCATCAAACTTTTTCAATCTGGATCTGAAAGGCCCAGCCCAACTAGGTGTTGTAGATCAGAACACATCTCCATCCTTTATTAGTTGGTTGAATGAAAACTGAAATTAGAAATCTAGGTTTGGGTTCCACCAAAGTTTCAAGTAAATCCTCATCAGGACTTTGACTAGAGAAACTTTGATCTTCTTGGCCAAGAGATTCCATTCTTGATTCCCTTTTCGTAGTGATCAAGCTCAAGTAGCGAGCCAACCAAGCTTCACCATTGTTCCCAGTGCTGCGGGGTCCCATTGCTAGTGCAAAAGAATAATCCAGTCTTGTGCATGATTGATGCACAAACTAAACCTATTTCTGCTATGTGAAGAATACATTTGGAAAAGCCAGGAGTTGTATTTCTGGCTTGTGTGAAAGCCTACGCAGAATTACAATTAACTCCTGCAGCCAACATGCATTTTGAACGTGGAGGGTGTGCTTTCTTGTATTATCTTCATGCAGCAAAATAATTGGGGTGGACTGTGTTGATGTGTTCCAGTGAGGCTCTTAATTCATATCAGGTTTCTTTGAGATTTCTTAATTCATATCAGTTCTCTTAATCTAAATCAGATTTGGGTTATGTGGGAAACAATGATGGTTCTAAACTGCGAACATGGATTTCTTTCTTTGCCTTCTTCCCATAACAAATAATTGGAGAACTTTTGCCAACGAACTTACAATATTGGGTTAGAGTGTCAGTTAAAGACAGTTTCCTCAGATACTGGGGAGAAAAACAGTTAAAAACCCAGCTTGTGTGTTCTCAAATTTTATTCACCGTTCTTCCCTTATCTTTCTTCTTCAGAAGTTGCCAACACAATTAAAAGATCAGTTTTCTGCAGTCCCCTGCAACCTTTAATCATGCAGGCTATTAGCTGGTAATTTTAACCTCTCCCTATTTCAGCGTTTGCTTCTGCAACAGAACATGGCAGGTTTTGTTCTCTCCGTTTGAGAAATTCCATGCTTTATTACCAGAAAGGTTTGAAATACTTAATAAAAGCATGCAAAAGGCCCAGCCTTTATTTGCAAAGACAATTGTCTCATTTTTACTATTAATGTGATGGAACTCAGAGCATCTTGTGCCAAGCCCAAAGCAATGAAAAAGACAATCAGGTTAAAACTCTCCCAAAGAAATTTGGAACTCTACAATTAATATTGACTCAGGCCTTGACAAAACACTGGCCAGTGTTTGTTTTGGTATCAAGATCTGGCGCTGGAAGCTATCTGTCTTGATTACTGATCAATAACTAGAAGAATGAGGGCAATGCTTCATACTGGAAGCAGCTTAGAGGAGGAAGGGGATACATTAGTGACTTTGCTGTGGGGTCTGCATTGGTTCTCAAGATGTGTTCTATAATTGATTGATTGGTTTGTGCCATTGAGTCATTGTCAGTTCTTAACCCAATAAACGGATTTTCTCCAGGACACATTGCCCCACCCATCGCTACTGTCCATCTATATGGCTATTGGTCATCCTCTTCTTCTCTTTCCTTCACCTTTCCTAGTATTACAGCCTTTTCTATCTTCACTTAATGTCTCTGAAGTAGGACAATTTGGGTCTTGAGTGAGACCTCTGGGTTGATTTGTTTGAGGCTGTCTGAAGATCAGCAGACCTATTTCAAGCCATTGTGATCTGGCACCAAGCTGTAGTTCTACTGAGAATAATAAGTGGACTAAATCCAGTCTCTTGGGAATATGGCAAACTATACTCAAATTAGTCTCCAAATAATAGATCTGGAGACAGTGGAGTTCCATGGAGAAATAAAACAAGCTTGTGGCCCAAATGTATGACATGGGAGAAACTTTATAGCTCTCAAAACTTTGAAGGAACTCTAAATATGGGAAGTAATTAGAAAAAACTTTCTGAGGGCATCAGGGCTGTGCCAACTAGACTCTTAATCTGTATGCTAAATCCCACTTTGACTGTGTCCAACCTTACTGTGACTCTTTCCATTCTCAGTAAAAACACTTTAATCCTTCTTTTGAATTTCTTAAGCTCTTCCCTTGAATTATGTAACGAGGCAAGGCGACTGATTTGAGATCAAGGAACTTTTTCTTTTTTTTTTCCTTTAGAGAAACCTTTCAGGAGAAGTAATATTGCATCCTACGGATAAAGACTTCAATTAAGTGAGCTTTTTTTAACGGCTTGATTACAGTTTAAAAATAGAGCTACATTTAATTGGATTTGACCATTTGGCTTCACCTAAATGCCGCTTTTGAGTCCTGACTCATTTTCAGTTAGCTTTTTTTTTATGATCCCTTGTAGACAATCTGAAACTTTAATGAAACTTTAATGATGTTCAGGGACAGCTTGCCCTGTCTGGTGTCCTCCATCTGGGTTGAATTGTGGTTCTCAGAATAGGAGCTGCCATGGAACTATAGAACCTGGAGAGAAGAAGGTATACAAGTGATAACTTCCCCTACCTCCAAATGTCCTGCTATTCCTTAGAGGTTGCTAGGGTTGACCTAAGACAGAGTGATGTGTCAATGTTGGCTCAACAAGTTCTCTTCTTCTTGAATAATGCCACCACCATGTTTCCCATAAGATGCATCTCGCCCAGTTTTTCCTCATCCTCATTCCTGAGTTTTGGTCACGACCTCATCCAGATTCAGTTTCTTCCCGGGCTGGTCAGTTGTAGATTTTCCAAGTAGACCATCCCTTTTTAGTGCTGGTCCTCTCAAGCAGCTCTCAGAAGAAACTCCCAGGTTCCAAAAATGGACTGCATTTCATTCAGTGAAAACAGACATTTTTCTTTGCAAATATTTTTAAGACCCAACTCAGCACATGTTTCAGAGTTGGAGAGGCATCAGCCAAGAACCTCAGTCCCAGTGCAGCCGGTGAATTTAGTTGGATTAAGTGACCAAATCAGAAATTCATATGCCTCAGTCTGCTTAGGAGACATCCTTAAAAGATCACCTCTATCCCTTCCATTGTTTTTATGTCAGGGTGCCTTTCCCTGCTTTTCCTGATGCTCAGAAATCAGATGTTGTCAGGACAGCACTAAGAGTTCCTTGAAGAGGAAACAAAATATTTCAGGGATTTCCAAAGCAGATTCAGACTATTGTCTCCTTGTGTAACAAATATGTAGTAAGTATTTTTTGGGTGGAAATGACGGTCCAGAGAACATTTTGAAGGTAATGGACAAGGATGAACTTTCATAAAATAAAATCTCTTAATAACCGCCCTGCTTAGCAAAGTGAAATTCTGATCCCCATTGTGGCCGTAAATTGAAGATAACTTGTATTTATTAACACCAATATTGCAGAAAATTTTATTGGGAGTTTGTTGAATTCATTGGATATCTCTTTTTGGAAGAGAGTTTGCCACACTCTAAGCATTCAGCCTGTCTCCTCCCTCGTTGCAAATCGGGCTTACAATTTGAAAATTCAACTCGTCTTTTCCCCAGCATGGTTACTGCTGTAACAGGGAAAAGAGAATATGTTATTCAACATTTCCCCTTCTCCCCAGCGTAAAAACTCATTGAGGGTTTCAATTTGAACAGTGTGAAATGGGAATTCTCCATTTTGCAGGGTTTAGCAGTTTTACCACTCAGTGTGCCAGACAGACAATGGTCTGCCCCTTGAATAGTTCTCATGCTGTTCAAATATCATTTCCCCCTCCTGCCTCGGCAGCTTCCCATTCATAAAGGGAAATTTAAAAAAATGTCTTTCTCAAAAGCCCATTTCCAAACAATGCAGACATTGCATTTCTCAAGAAATCAGCTGGTTTTCCTAGAATTGGCGGTGAAGGGTAGCTTTTCAGAAACGTCCTGCTGATCCACTCATTGGAAAGCCAGTGTTTAAGCAACAAGGAAGAATCTGATGATAATTTAATCTGCTAAGGGACAAAGCCCTCCTCTATGGCATTTGTTGCTCTCGCCTCACCAAGCTTTCAACACCTTATTTGTCTCTATATGGCAAGCATTTCTTTTGTGTAATCACCAAATTCTGAAAAGTGCCGGTTTCAAGGGCAAGTATACTCCCCTCTCTGTGTATGTAAATTGAAGAATGTTGGGGTCAGGTTCAGACCGTGGCTTGGTTTTGAGTTTGTGATTTGAATCCGAGTTAAATTTTTCCATATTCCCAAAGAATGCACAACACAAAGCAATTGGTAACAACGCGAAATACAACAGCAGTTTAAGAAAGCTTTCGATTAAAAAAAATAGATAAACAAATATATTTGCCCAAATAAGTAAGAATATTTTAGCCTAAGGGTGGGAAGGCCGTGATGCAGTGTTGGGAGAGAGTGATTGACAACGAAGGATTTCATTATTCTATCAATTACAGAACATTTCATTCTCATCACCCATTTTTCTGTGCAGCTCAGAGGATTTAAAACTGAGCCAGAGCAAAGGTGGGGAGATGGTTTCCTTGGCTGTCCATGGTATTTTCAGGAGTCTGAAGTCCAAGTTCAAAGTTTAAAGGCATCAATAATCTTTCCATCCCCTTTAACAAAGTCCAATTTTGGCGTTACCAGAGTGGGAAATATACTACCAAGCATCGAGCTTAACTTGGCTAAAAGATTGGATGGATTTGAAAAATACTAAAGTTTTAACAATAGAAGGACATGACTTGCAAGCAGGGTGGCATGCATTCCTATGGAATGAAAAACATAAAATACACAGATATTTTCAAAGACACATAGTTAGGAATGCATCGCTACAGATTTGGGAAAAAATAAAACAAAAACATTATATAAGAATTCTAATGTGGTTATCCCCAACAGAAGCTCTGAAATACCCAAACCTATTGGACATAAATAAGATAATTAGATGCAAGGAATTAGTAAATGAACAGGGAAATTTGAAAACAAAACAAGAATTGGAACAAGACAATGGCAGAGAGATTGATTGGTGGACATTTACACAAATTCAATCTAAATATACAGAGGACAAAAAATTATATGAAATCCGAAAACAGCTGCAAGAATTGGATAAAATTATACATGGAACAGAAATAAAATTAATTAGCAATTTATACAAATACCTATTGAGATATAAAATGGAAGATGAGGTTGTCAAAGACACAATGATTAGATGGGCAAAAAATTTCAGATATAATATAGAATTGGAGAAATGGGAAAAAATATGGGAAATAAATATAAAATTGACTATGTCGGCGGCATTCAAGGAAAACCAGTTGAAGATGTTTTACAGATGGCATCTTCCACCAGCAAAGCTTGCCAAGATGTTCCAGAATAATTCGCCAACATGCTGGAAATGTAAAAAAGTACATGGAACATATTATTATCTATGGTGGACATGCCCAGTTGCAAAAAAAATACTGGTCTACAATAAGAAAATGGATCCAAGAAATAATAGACCAACCCGTAGACTGGAAACCAGAGATCTTTTTGTTGGGTAGAAAATATAGTAAAGAAATAGAAAATATAGTAAAGAAATATGGTATTTAATTTTACATATAATAACGGCGGCAAGAATAGCATATGCACAGTGCTGGAAAAATGAGAATATATCATCAGAGGAAGAAGTAATAAGAAAAATCCTGGACTGTGCTGAGATGGACAAATTAACAAAAGAGATAAAAGAAAAGGAAGACACAGAGTATTATATAGTATGGAACAAGTTATACAGTATGTCTGGTTGGAGACTAGAAATAATAGAGGAGAATAAATATGGAAAGGTCAAAAGTGAAAATATGTGTATAATAATGTATAATAATAATAATATAAATTATTCTTAGTAAGAAGTAGAACATGAAGGAAGAAAAATGTAAATAAGAAATAACGGGGCTATAAGGACAAATATTCTAAAGAAGAATAAAGGGGAAATGTAAATAATAGATTACCGTTACGTAATTGCTGTAAAAAAAAAAGGAGGAGTATATACCGTAAATGCTGGCGTATAAGGCGACTTCCGCGAGCGCTGAAATTGGCGCCAAAGACGGGGGTCGTCTTATACGCTGAGTCGTCTTATACACCAGAAATACTGGTAGTTTCCGGCGTATAAGACGACGTTCTAGGAATGCGGCCCGGCTATAAAGACGGGGGACGTCTTATACGCTGGGTCGCCTTGTACGCCAGCATTTACGGTATTGTGTGTGTATGTGTGTTATGTTTTGCTTTGTTTTGTTTTGTCTTGTTGGTTAAAAATAAAAATTAAAAAAAAAAGAAAAAACAAAGTCCAATTTTGGTTTCCATAGAGACTCATGGGGAATACCATCGCTTGCACGATTCTTTTTTTTAAAAAAATATATTTTATTGGTTTTATTGTTTTAACAAAAAGTGTTTAAGACACACCGTGGTATTTGGGTAAACAAAGATTCCAACATAAAATCACACAATAACAGCTCAATACATTCACTATCATCTCTCTATTTCCCTCAAGTAACATAGTAAATTTAATATATTTCATTTCTATCCTAAATTTCTATTACTACTAAACCTGTTTATTAAAACTTTAAATCAATTTCAATTACCATAATCAGATAGTGTTTTACATCAACATATTATCACTTCAAATACCTCTTGCAAATATATTCAAGTTCTTAATCCCTCTCATCCCTTTTTTATCATCAATCTTATTATTTCTTCTTCCAATAATAACTAGTTTAATTAAAAAACAATATTATGATATCTTATCAAATCATATTATTATACACAAACATCTCTTAAGTAATTAAACATTACACATGTATATAGTTATAGTTTTCTTACTTCTAAATCTAAATCATTATCCTTAACCTTTCAGCCAATAAGTCCATTTTTGTTACTTATAGTAGTCTTTGACTTAATTCATTTCCATTCATTAAAGAAACCAAATTCCATCCAATTAATTATCACACCATATCAAGACATATTATTATACACAAAAATCTCCTAATTAATTAAGCATTTCAAAATTCCAGTCTAAATCAATCTATTATTCCAAGAAATGCATTCTTAGTCTCTATAAAGTCAAGTTTCTTTTTTCACTCCACATTTAACTTTCATATTTCCATATCAAATTTCCATAAAACAAAAAAGTCATGAAACTAAATTAAAGACACATAAATATAATTGTAGATTTCTTACTTCTAAATCTAAATCATTATCCTTAAAACAATCCATAGAACCAACAATGCCTTTTAATCCATTAAACAGTTTTTACTAATTTAAATACGCATGTATATAATTGCATTTTTCTGTTCAACATTATCCTTAAAACAATCCATGAAGTCAACATTGCCTTTTACTCCATTGAATACCATCGCTTGTACGATTCTGAGATTGCACGATTCAAGTTTGTTCATGCTACTTTATGTCTCAAGATCTGCTTTTCTGGGAAACATCAACTTGTAATTCAGATGGAATGAATTTTGGAAGCCTAACAAGTGAAGGGAAAGTTGCAGGCTGAGTGATGCAGGGAGATCTCAAAAGGAGAATTAAGGAAGGGAGGTGAGAAGTATCTAGAGATAGTTTTACTTCTGGTGGAATCTGGAGACCTTCTCATGCCATTCAACACAAGTTCAGAGAAATCCTTATTTCTTCCCACTCTTTTCCCCCTAAGTTTGTCTCAAATGAACTTCAGATCCAAATATTTGAAGAGAACCATTTGCTGATTGCTGTTGACAAGCTTAATTCGTGAAGACTACACAACCAGATGTTGACCTATGTTCTGGCTTTCAGATACAGAACATCTCTGCACAATTTCATTATTAATTTTTGAATTCTGGCTGCATATGCATGCATACACACGTTGCGATGTATCTAGTATCGATTTAAAAGGCTTGCCACTGCACTGAACATAACTGGCAATTTGCAGATAATAATCCCTGCCCTGGAAAATATGCCATTCCTCCTTTCCTAACATAAAATTAGAAGAAACAAGAAATATGGCTACAGGTTTATCCTATAGTTGAAAGATGCTGTTTTCCCTATGTCAGGGACTGAGGTATATAGAAGAGAGTTTTAGTTCACAATTTTATCTTCCAGAGATTCAGTTTATCACCAGAAATGCCCAAAGATTTATTTCAACTTTCACTAAGAAGTGATTCAGTTTAAAGGAATGTGGCCTTAGAAAGACTAATTGAGAAAAACCTTTGAGACCTGCAAGCAGAAATATTTATAGTTTTACTGAGCAGACTCAAAACATTTTCCTTGCATAGTATCTGTTGTACCAATATGGTTGTGCTTCTATTTTCTCTTTTTCTGATTCCCAGTTCAGCTACAACAATGATGGAAGGACCATCCATGGCCCACTTGTAGCTGTCCCTGCACCATTGAAATCCCTGTGCTGAAATGGAGAAATTTCATCAATGACCCATCAAAAAATGCATACATGATGAGATCCATAATCTCATATCATGATAAGAAGCTTCCTGGGGAAATGGGTAGAGTTGTGCAAAGTTAAGTGGAGCTATTTAAAGAGAAAGATTTGAGATACTGGGGAAATCAGTTCAATAGATTTGCCTTTCCCTGTAAGTGCCTTCCATCCAAGAAATAGTTGGATCTAGCCTTGTGGAACAGAAGAAGGCAAAGCTAAAAACAGTAGAAATGGTAAAGTGTCAGTACCATGGACAGTTCACAAGGGATGATAGTAGATATTAAGGACAATAAGCAGATCCTTGAACGGTTATTCTTATTAAGGTCAAACATCTATTCTCCCTGAAAGATTGTGGCTCATGATTATGACATTGTCGAATCCTCACAACCACAGGGAGGGATTTTCTCCATGACCATCTACTACTAATTTGTGCTTCAAGGTTTCCCAATGGGACACTCCTCACTGCTGTAACTGTCCACCTGGCTGTTCATTATTACTTTCTTTAATACTTTATTTTCTTTTTCTTTCTTTCGTTGTTTTCACCTGGTTGTTCCTACAGCACTACGGAGTCGATCAGGACGTGCCATTATCAACGGGAATTGGGCAATTGATCGACCTGGGAGATACGAGGGAGGAGGAACGATATTCATCTATAAACGGCCCAACGAGATCTCAAGTACTGCTGGGGAATCCTTTTTAGCAGAGGGCCCAACCAATGAAATCTTGGATGTCTATGTAAGAACCGAAGATTTCAGATAATTATATCATTTCTTTATTGAACCAGAGGAACCACCCTTAACCATTAGAAGTTGGGAAGTCATTTACTCCCAGATAAAATAGTTTTTTAAGTTAATTTTCCATCTGGATAGGTTGAGAAGGAACTCAGAGACCTGGGTCGGCAGGTGTGCATGTTTATTTATTTATAACATTGTCTCTGATGGGTAAATTTATTTTTTTTAATTTTATTTTAGTTATTAAACTTACATGCTGAACATCTCTGAACTTGAGAGGGGACAGAAAAATGTGGAGATGAACAAAGCCACTTCTTTTTATGGACTTAATGTCCCTAAGAACATTGAATGACCGTTTTGCTTAACAACCAGGTGTCCAGTCCCAACTGTGGTTGCTAAACAAGGTTTACCTGTAGTTTAAGTCTTTCTGTGGAGTGGGTTTCCTGATCTGTTCCAGCTGGTGGGATAAACTGGGTTTGTGCATCAGAGTCAACTCAATGAACTCAAAGGTTCTTCTTCCTTCCATAGATGATTCATCAACAGCCCAATCCAGGTATACATTATGAGTACATTATTCCAGGTCCCAACACCATCAGTTCTCAGGTGCCTCTTCACAGACGGCCAGGTAAGAATGCAGTGATTTCCTCAACCAATCTGATGACTTTCTCTTGATTGGCAGGGACTTCTTAAACAAGGCATTTTTCCATCCTTTCAATGGCAGGAAATGGTTCTCTCCGATGCATCCAGTAAAACTATCATTGAAAGCAAAGCATCACATTTGTCCCAAAGAGGCTACTTCAAAAGGCATCTGGACTTTGTTTTTTCCTTGAAGACGTTTCACTCCTCATCCAAGAAGTTTCTTCACAACTGGATGAGAAACGAAATGTCTTCAAGGAAAAACGAAGAAAGTCCAGCTGCCTTTTGAAAAATCCCCTTTTGGGACCTGGATGACGGAGAATCTCCATAGATATCACATCGTTGCTTTTAGGGTACCCCAAACTTGATAGCTTTATCAAAAGATTATTTGAGAAGCTCATCTACCTGCTCAAATTACCAGGTTTGGTTTCTTTAGCTTTTCAAAGATTATTTGTTTGTTTGTTTCACCTTCACTCCTTTAGGGAATTAAATGCTTCTGAAAGGTTATTATGTGGTCTTTCTGGACATTTCTGCACACTTCTCTACATGCAAAAGGAAGGGTATTTTTATAGATAAAACAGATTTTATTCATGGAAAATAAGGGGGGGGAATAGAATGAGGGGAAAAGCCTATTTTTTTTATTCTACCCAAAGTCTCAGGGTATTTTCATAAAATACCTCTTCACCAAATTTTTGGGGAGAATAAAGAATGCATTTTTTTCCCTCGCACCAATTTTTCTCCCCTTAATTTCCAGCTATTTAGCTTGGCCCGTTTCCCATTGTTGCTTCAGTTTTATTCACACCTGGATGCTTTAACTGAATGCTCTGTGCTATTGCAAGATTGGTCGAAGAACAAACGTTCAACATTGCAGCCTGGTTGACAAATAGGATATCTTTTTCTAAACAGTTCACGGCCTTTGCGTCTTTCAAACCACCCTGGTGCTTTGGGGTTCACTGCTACAAGAAACCTCTGAACTTATGTAGTCACCCCAAGTCCTCAAGGCTTTTTTGGGGGGGGGGCTTTGTATTCTGACTGGCTCATGGCTGAGAAATACATGTTTGTTCTTGTGATGTGATTGACCTCGTGTGCCTAGGGGAGCCGTTCAATGGCCAACTGGACATGACAGAGACCGTGAATTACGAGGACAAAGATCTGCACCAGGAGACAGGCAGCCACCCGAGACAACGCGGGATGAGTCAGCCTGGAAGATTTCCTTCCCAAGTTCCAGACAACCAAGTCCCAGTCGGTCAGCCTCCCAGACGCAGCCGGGAACATAACTGGAAACAAACTGGAACAACTGAATGCAGCGCTACCTGTGGGAAAGGTTTGTAGTGACGGACTCACAGATTTGACCCCGGGAGGGCTTGGAGGAGGTGGAGAGTTTAGCTATTGATTCATTTATTTTTCAATTTCTATAACTGCCCATCTCTGCCCAAGCGATTCTGGGTGGCTTATAAGTCTAGAATTCTAAAATAGTTAAAACAATGAAAACAGCTAGAAAAGGAACACAAAACAGCAGCCAAGATAGTGAAACAACTAACAGTAGGGTCAAGAAACAAGCAGGTTTCTTAGCAGGTTGTGATCCCCAGGCCTGGGTATGTAGCCAGGTTTTTAAAGCCTTACGGAAGACCAACCAGACTGGGGCAGCAAAATAGTGCAGTTCTCCCTCTCTTAGTATTTGGGACATCTTCAGGGCCTCCCAGTGCCAGCGGTCATTTTATTTATTTATTTATTGATGAGACTTATATACCGCTTTAAGTGCAAGCACTCTCTAAGCGGTGTACACCAGTAAGCAATGTATATATATATATTTACATTGCCCCCAACAATCTGGGTCCCCATTTTACCTACCCCGGAAGATGGAAGGCTGAGTCCACCTTGAGCCGGTGAGATTTGAACCGCTGACCTGCTGAACACAGTCAGCTAACGTGGCCTGCAGTACTGCACTCTAACTGCTGCGCCACCTCGGCTCTTTTCCCTTCCAGATCATCTCAGTTACTGAAGGTTGACTTCAGGAGGAAAAAATTCAAGAAATTCTCTGCTGGAAAAGTTTCCCAGTGGTGTAACTCCATCTGAAGTTTAAGGCTTCCTAGAAACATTTTTCTTTTTCAGACCTGGGGTGAAGGACCCCCCTCCTGAGTCCAGGCCATTCACGTTGACCAGGTCCTCCTCCATTTTTCTTAATTGAGGATCTAACTGCCTCTTCCAAAGACACTTTGGTCAGGTTTTCCTCTCTCCAATCACACCCCGTTTTTGGAGCTCCTCAGCTGGCTATTCCTGGGAACGTTGGTGGTTGTGAAAACAAGATTTGCTAGCCACTGGGATATTTACTGCTCTGATAGAAGCAGCATGCTGAGAGAGGAAACTGTAGGAAAAGAGGAAGGATGGAGGCTGGCCAAAACTTCCGGATTTTCTGTAAACTCACTCTGGAGAAGAAGAATAGCCCTGTTAGCTTTTAGGAGGCTGAGAGCTTTCCTGGTTGAATACACCATTGAATATATTACATTTGACTTTGGCAGAAATTTCCTTTTTCATTTCCTTTGTGAGTAAATCGGGACTGTTTTTTTTCACGGTATGTCAAGCAGCCCTCAGGACTAAGCAGGAAGGCCAGTTTCTCTCCCCATTCCACCCACACTCAACGTGAAGGGAAGAACCACGGGAAGTTCCTCGTGAGAGTTCAAGATGATTGGAAATAAAACACACACTGAATAGAAAGCTTGGCTTCACTCGTTCTGTGATGCCAAGGGTCTGACGCATGAATCTGTAGCTGATCATCAGTGGCCAAGATGCAACCTCAAAGAGCCACAGCCTTCGTGGCTCATGTGGATAGATTCTGAGAGTTGTGAGTTCTGCAACCTATGGAGGGCCACAACAATGAGCCGAGGTGGCGCAGCAGTTAGAGTGCAGTCCTGCAGGCCACTTTAGCTGACTGTGTTCAGCAGGTCAGCGGTTCAAATCTCACCGGCTCAAGGTTGACTCAGCCTTCCATCCTTCTGGGGTAGGTAAAATGAGGACCCAGATTGTTGGGGGCAATGTAAATATATATATATATATATATATACATTGCTTACTGGTGTACACCGCTTAGAGAGTGCTTGCACTTAAAGCGGTATATAAGTCTCATAAATAAACATATCTTAATATAATATGCGGCAGTTTTGATTGATTTCTTGATTGCCTGCTATTGAGTTGTTTTCTAATCCTAGTTAGAACTTCTCCCTGATCATCTGTCCCCAATCTTGTTCTTCAGAACTTCCAAGGGACTTCCACCGAGTCTCTCCCCTTTGCTGCTGGTGGTCCTCCTCTTCTTCTGTTTCCTTCTACTGTTCCCACCATCAGGGTGTTCTCCAGAGAACTGGGTCTTCATATCATATGTCCAAAGTAGGATAATATGAACCTGGTCAAATTTGAACCTAATTAAGTAGGCCCTGCAACTGTTCTGAAGTGATACTCATCCCACAAGTTGTTGCAATTCAGCTCTTCACTTTGTACAACGAAGGTTTCTGCAGCCTTCAAGGTTCCTCCTTGTCTTGTGAGAACTGCAACCTCATTGTCAAAATCTACTTTGCAGTTGGCCTGGGTTCAAGAGCATGTCATATTTTGACTGGGAAGATAATCCAACTTGGTCCAGATTCCTGCCCTGGAGAAATTGGCCATGGAAAGAACCTTCTCTGGTTTAAATTCAGGAAGAGGGATCTGTTCCAAGGACTGCTGTGAGAAATTTAAAAAAACAACAACAACCTTTCTCCCTCTATCGCTTGTGAAGGGAAAATCACTTTTTTGACAAAATATATACGATATCCTACTTCAAAGATTGGGAAAGGTTTCCATTGCTGAGGAATTCAAATGTATTTGCTTTTGCCATCGACCATAACAGAAGGGCAAACAATCATAGTTTTATCAGAGAAGCATCACAACAACAGTCAAGGTTGTTTAAACTGAGCATCAAGTAGATGGTTTGGAAGTAACGTTTAGTCCCACTTAGGGAGATCTGCGGAAACTGATGTGGTAGGCTGGTCACTCAAGCCCCCATGGCATTCGTGGGGTTTGCTCGCAGTCTTACTAAAACTGGTTCCAACTGTGTGAGGTTTTGTTGTGGTGGTTGTTTCTTTTAAAACAAAGGTTCACACTCTAGGGGGGAAGAGCCCTGTAGCCCTTTGCAGCCAAACCAGCAAAGAAACAACAACAACCAAAAAAAGCCTCTTAGAGAGAAATTTACAATGACCTAAATGCTGTTCTTTTAATTAAATTCATGGCTGTTGGCCGAAACTCAGTGAGATGTGTTTGTGGCTTGTTGGATTAAGCATGAGAGAGAGAGAGAGAGAGAGAGAGAGAGAGAGAGAGAGAGAGAGAGAGAGAGAGAGAGAGAGAGAGAGAGAGAGAGAGAGAGAGAGAGAGAGAAAGACAGACAGACAGACAGACAGACAGACAGACAGACAGACAGAGAAACAGAGAGGAAGGGAGAGAGAGAAAGAGAAAGACAGACAGAGAGAGAGGGAGAAACAGAGAGGGAAGGAAGAAGGGAGTGAAAGAGAGACAGAGAGACAGACGAGAGAGAGGGAGAAACAGAAAGGAAGGGGGAAAGTGAGGGAGGGAGAAAGAGAGACACAGAGAGAGGCAGAAACAGAGAGGAAGGGAGGGAGGGAGAAAGAGACAGGGAGAGATGGAGAAACAGGGAGGGAAGAAGGGAGTGAAAGAGACAGAGAGACAGGGAGAGAGGGATAAACAGGGAGGGAGAGAGGGAGGGAGTGAGAAAGAGAGAGAGAGACACAGAGAGAGGGAGAAACAGAGGGAGGAAGAGAGGGAGGGAGGGAGGGAGAAAGAGAGACAGGGAGAGAGGGAGAGAGGGAGAAACAGAGAGGGAGGGAAGAAGGGAGTGAAAGAGAGACACAGAGAGAGGGATAAAGAGAGAGAGAGGGAGAAACAGAAAGGGAAGGAGAGAGAGAGAGAGAGAGATGACATTAGTTTGACTTGGCATATGTTTAGTAGGCTTTCTCTTCTCCTTTCTTATTTATGGTTTCTGATCTGGAATATCTACAGAAATTCAGGGTGAGTTCAATTGAATGCAGGAGAAGAAATTGACTCATCCCATCCAGGGCTACATGTATGTCTTCCATTCAATGGATTTTTCACAGCTTCTTGCTTTATCTGTCTTTTCCTTTCAGGGGCGCAATATCCCATCTTCCGCTGCGTGCACAGAAACACTCACGAGGAGGTAGCCGACAGCTACTGCGACATCAACTCCAAGCCCACCCCGGAGGAGGAACCCTGCAACCTTTTCCCTTGCCCAGCCTTGTAAGGAGCTGATCCTTTCTCATATAGCACCTAAACTTTCCTGGCCATTTCCAGAGAACCCTAACCACAGACCCTGCAACCCCCCCCCCCATTTCTGAAATTTCAAGTGGAAGTAGGGTGGCAACGCTTAGTTAATGTAGCTCTGCCTAGAAACTAAAGCTCCAATCCAATCCACATTGAACCCAGAGAATCTCTCTAGCTCAGGGTTGAACAGTGGGATCTTTGGTGCTTTCTGGGTTTGGTGGTTTTCTTGCAGATGTTTCATGATCCAACTAGGTAATATCATCAGGGCTAGAAGGGAGGGGGGTTGCAGAGAGGAAGAGGAGGGGGACTGTGGGGTTCTTTGTGCTCTCTGAGCTTGATTGTTTACTTTCATCATGCAACTAGGACTAGGTAACATCATCAGTGCCAGAAGAGAAGGAGGTTTGTGGAGTGGAGAAGAAGGAGAGGAAGAGAAGGAGAAGGAGAAAGAGGAGAAGAAGGAGAATGGTGGGGTCCTTCGTGTGCTCTGAGCTCGGTTGTTTTCTTGCAGACATTTCATTACCCAACTAGGTGACATCACAACTACCTGATCATCACCATCATCATTAAAACATCATCAACACCACCAGAGCACTGAAGATATTGCCTAATTTGGTAACAACACATCTGCAGGAAAACAAGCTCAGAGATCACCAAGGACCCCAATTCATATTTTCCAGAAAGGAAGTTGAGGGGAAATTTGTATTTGTGCTGAAACTTACCGGTCAGTACAGAAGAAAAATTCACCCCCAATCGGGTGATAGAGTAGTTAATTTCCACCATTTTTCAGAGGTTTCCATTTTCTGCCCTTAGCTAGTGTGCGAGACAATCCATAAAGCTATTGGCAAAAGCCCAGATTTATAGATGGCACCAATGTGTTGCATTTCCTTATTTCCTAGCTGGGATTTAGGAGAGTGGTCAGAATGCAGCAAATCCTGCGGCCTGGGGATGCAGCATCGCCAAGTTCTCTGCCGGCAAGTCTATGCCAACCGCACCTTAACGGTTCAGCTACATCGATGCCAACACCTGGAGAAACCAGAGACGACAAGTACGTGCCAACTGAAGATCTGCAGTGAATGGCAAATTCGGACAGAATGGACATCGGTAAACAGGAATGATTCAAAGCCAAACAACATTGGCAGCTTGGCAGTGCCATTGATGCAACCCACTCCTTCTTGTTGGTAGCCCTTTCTGAAGAGGCCAGGTCAATCCTTTGGCAGGGTAAACAAGACCATTCACAAGGCCAGGAGGGCTGAAAGGGTAGCCTCCCTGAAAACTGAATGGGGTGAGAGGCATCTGGGCACCTTGGGAGACGATCTTGGCTTACTTTGATTATCAGAGGAAATCCATGGTCTCCATTTCAAAACAAGGGTGGAAGGTTTCCATCAGCACCAGACTGCCCTTGAAATTAAAAAAAACCAAAAAAAAAAAAAAAACCCAGTTGAGGTCTTCCAAAAGACTTGAGTTTTGAGATAACCCCCCAATCCAGGATATCTTGGCTGTGTGGTGGGGTCATCACAAGGGCAGGGCCTGGGGTGATAGCATGGTGACTTGAAAGCAACCTTTGATCTGTGAGTTTTGTGTCTGCTTGATCTGAAAGTTTGTTCTTGTTTTTAGTGCTCGGTTCCATGTGGAGTTGGCCAGAAGACCCGGGATGTAAAATGTGTCAGCAACCTTGGGGACATTGTTGATGATGAGGAGTGTAACATGAAGCTGCGGCCAAATGACATTGAGAACTGTGATATGGGGCCTTGTGCCAAGAGCTGGTTCCTTACGGAATGGAGTGATCGGGTAAGGTTGGGTATTTTCATCCAATTTAATCAGAGTTTGCTCAGGCAAAGCAAAGCAGCTTAGCATACAAAAAAAAAAAAAAAAAAAACCTCCACCAAACTTTCAACATACATGATCGAAGTCCAATTTTTGGTCATGCTAGCCTAGAAAAAAAAACCAAAAAAAGAGAATTCCATTACACAAATAGCAGTACAGATTAATGTTGTAGTTTCTGGAATGCCTTAAAAGGACACCTGGTTTTCTAACTTTATCCCTCAGATGTGTGCCAATTTCTTTTGAGTTTCCTCTTGCTGTTTTGAAATTGACTCTCTTGTTCATTGGAAGTTTTGGTGTATGGAAGCTTGCAAGGAGAAACACCTAGTTCACACATTCCCCTAGTCACTAAGGATGTTCAAGGACCCACTGTCCCACTGATACTTGGTGATATTCTTTAGTCTTCTGAAATTCTCTTTTCCTCAAGAGCAGAGGTCTCCAAACTTGAAGCCTTGAAACCCACAAGTCTTCAAGTTGTTAGGTTTGGAGACGCCTGCCCAAGAGACACAGGATGTCCTGTTTGCCATCGTTCACTCCCTAGAGATTAAAATGGACGATCTGAAACTTCAGCTGGAAGCCACGAACAAGGAGTGTATATCGGAGGTGGTGGTCCTTTGAGAGCTGCATGCAACGAAATTTCATTTTGGTGTATGCCGATTGGTGTACATTCAAAATGACAATAAAGTTGTTGTTATGTAAGATACTTGCTTCTGGAGAAGTCCAAACTATACAGCTTCCACCTTCCTATCTGCTCTCTGGGGATCTTCCTTTTCCCAAGGAATCTTAGAGGTGATCCTGAGTGATTGTAGAGAAAATATCTTGGGGGACCCACAAGAGAAGCTGATTTCTACAGACTTTCATCTCAATAAAGCTGTACTTCTTCCAGTTGGCCAGATGGTTCTAGCCCCATGCCAAAATCTCTCCGCTCCACCAACTTCTTTCTCAAGGCTGAAGCTCAAAGCTGTAACTGAGTCTCTTTTCTCATTTCACAAAGTATTTTTTTTAGTGTTTATTTATTTACCTTGACAAGGGAATGGATATCTCTTTAGTGATTTATTGGAATCCTTATGAGAAGAAAAAGGTATTGTTCCCCCAAAACAGGGAAGCAAAAAATAAATGCACAAAAGCATCTCTGGATTAAATCCAACGTTGTTATAAATCCAGCCACATCAGTGAAGAGATTAGCTGCAGGTTTTCTTCCTCTTCTTTCTCCCACTAGTTTTTGTTCTTCCACAGTTTTAAACCTGTGACTTAATTTTTTTTTTCCTTTTTACAATGGAGAATGTCTTTATTGCGATTTGCACACAGTGTACCAAATAGTTTTGATTGGATCAGATATTTTTGCCTGGAGGGTCCTTTTGAAGAATCGAGGACAGCTTAGGAAATTGTTTTAAGATGAATGTTATTCCAAATACAGGTATGCGCAAACACGAGGGGGGGGGCTCGCCAGCTATTCCCGTGGCCTGGTGGCGAAGAGGCCACGGCCCAGTACTGGGCTGCAGACCATAGGTTGGGGACCCCTGGTGTAGAATTCCTTAGAGCAATTTCTGCATTATTATACTTATGGACAAAACTAATTTGCTTATTTAGATTGGGCAGGAAACCAATCATCACCATCATCATCATCTAAATTTCTGGTCTGGGTCCCACCCAGATCTCTGCTCTTTTTCTCTTGGCTGGGCTGGTGGTTCCCAAAGAATGCCCTTATTTTAATGCTAAAAGGCTGGGCGAGATAGAAGCTGAGTGCCAAGGAATATTTTAGTCTGAAGTCTCCCGCTGAAGCCCTTTGAATTCTTTGGGAGCAGTAAATTTTGTACTGAAATCTCACTCCCCAGGGTGGGCTGGGCCTGTATCTTCTCATTTGGCCTTTCGTCTGAAACTGGATGCGTGCATGCCGGGCTCGCCTGTAGCCATTTAAAACAGAACAGAGGGGGATCATTGCTGGGGAACTTCACCCAAAGTGGTTTCCAGTTCTTTGTCTTGGAGAGGGCTGGGGGAGGAATGACCCTGGAAAATCGGCTGAAAAGGAAAATATCTTTTGCGGGGACACACACACACACACACACACACACAATCTAAAATGATGTGTTTCTGTTACACTTTTTTCTTTCCCTAGGGCTGCAGACAGAGAATAATTTTTTTCCATGGTGTTCTCCCCTCCTAATGAACTCAAAACCAGCTTGAAAGTTCAAGAACTTCCATAATTGAATTTTATCATTCCATAGAACCTAGTCCTTCAATAAAATAATCTTCCCTTCTTCCTCCCTGCCTCCCTCCCTCCCTCCCTCCCTCCCTCCCTTATTTTCTTCCCTTCCCTTCCCTTTCCTGCTCTTAATGAAATTTTGTATGTGTGTGTGTGTGTGTGTGTGAGTGTGGCTGCGGGTGTGTGCAAGTGCAGTTGCCAAATGCCAGAATTGGCACATGCAGCCTACCCTGTAACAAAATGCTTACTTGGGGCTTTCTTTCCATGTGAAATATAATATAAATGTTCGTGACTGTTTAAATTCAATTATGCACACATCTTTCAGCAGTCGGCGCATGGTTTTTCTTTATTTTCAATAATCCATTCTCTGCCCCCTCTAAAAGAATCTGATACGAATTCCTGCCTGTCTGGGTCTGTCTAAAAAGGTGAGGGACAACAGAGTGAGAAAGGGAGTTAAAGAAAGGAAGAGAAGCATAAAAAACGAGGACTTAGGTACGTGCGCAAAACACGGAAAGAATTTGCATCTGATTGAAACACTTGGAGGTTCTGGAAGATTCAGAATATTCAAGGTGTTGCATTCACAGAGGAAAAAGCAGGCACTTTTTTTGTCAAATTGTTGGGACCCTCGTCCTTTACCATACCCCATAGATTTCCCCCAGGATATCTTTATGTCTCTATGTGTGTATGAGAAAGAGAAATACAGCTGTTCTTTTCTTTGCATTTCATACCTTCTGTGAATCTCAGTTTTCTGCAAATGCGAGCCCTGCTTAATTTCCTAAATTTTATTTCTTTTTTTATACGACAGGGTGATGGAAAAGAGGTTCTCTGGAAAAAAAACCCACTGTGCCTTTTGCTCTTCCTGTCTTCTCCAGCCATTTTTCTCCCTTGCTCAGTTTTCTGATACAAGAGGATGTGGAGAAAGAAGAATCTCTTGCAAACTCACCTTTAAAAATCATTAAATTTTATTATAATGTTGCATAGCCTTTCTCCATGGCCCAAGGTGGATTTCCCCAGCTAGAAATCTGGGCCTGTGTGGTATGTTTTGTGTCAAACAGGTCTCTCTCCTCCCAATGCTTCTCGTAATTCATTTTCTCTTAGTTACGATCCTTCCACTGTCTTTTTCATCCCAACAGTGCTCGGCAGAATGTGGGTCTGGTGTTCGAACCCGTTCCGTGGTCTGTATGACCAACCACATCAGCAGTTTGCCACTGGAGGGTTGTGGCAACAACAGACCCTCGGAAAGTACCCCCTGTGACAACGGGCCTTGCCTGGGGAAAGTCGAGTGGTTTGCTGGCAGCTGGAGTCAGGTACCTTTCATGCATGGATGCCAGGTATTTCTGGATCCCTCTTTAGCTGGAGGTAGTGGTTAAAGACATTGAGCTTGTTAGCCAGGAAACTGACAGCCCGGATTCAAGACCCAAGTGCTGTGCAACGGGTGAGCTCCCGTTCCCTTGCCCCTTGCCCCTTCCCACCTAGCAATACAAAAGCATGCAAATAAATATGAGCCAGTCTTGTGCTGCAGCTGCCAAAAAAGCCAACACAGTCCTAGGCTGCATTAACAGAGGGATAGAATAAAGATCACATGAAGTGTTAATACCACTTTACAATGCCTTGGTGATTTTATTTTTCTGGGCTCCAAGATCACCTCAGATGGGGACTGCAGCCAAGAAATTAAAAGATGTTTGCTCCTGGGGAGGAAAGCTATGGCAAATCTATACAGCATACAAAAAAGCAGAGACATCACCCTGCCAACAAAAGTGCGTGTAGTCCAGGCCATGGTTTTCCCAGTTGCAATGTATGGCTGTGAAAGTTGGACCATAAGAAAGGCTGAGCGCCAAAGAATTGAGGCCTTTGAACTATGGTGCTGGAGAAGACTCCTGCGAGTCCCTTGGACTGCAAGGCGTTCAAACCGGTCAGTCCTAGAAGAGATCAACCCCGACTGCTCTTTAGAAGGCCAGATCCTGAAGTTGAAACTCAAATATTTTGGCCACCTAATGAGAAGGAAGGACTCACTGGAGAAGGGCCTAATGCTGGGAAAGATTGAGGGCAATAGAAGAAGGGGACGACAGAGAATGAGATGGCTGGATGGAGTCACTGAAGCAGTAGGTGTGAACTTAAATGGACTCCAGAAGATGGTAGAGGACAGGAAGACGTGGAGGAACATTGTCCATGGGGTCGCGATGGGTCGGACACGACTTCGCAATTAACAACAACAACAATGCCTTGGTAAGGCCACACTTGGAAAATTGAATCCAGTTTTGGTCACCACGATGTAAAAAAGATGTTGAGACTCTAGAAAGAGTGCAGCGAAGAGCAACAAAGATGATTAGGGGACTGGAGGCTAAAACATATAAGGAACGGCTGCTGGAATTGGGTATGTCTAGTCTAATGAAGAGAAGGATGAGGGGGGACATGATAGCAGTGTTCCACTATCTCAGGGGCTACCCCAAAGAAGAGGGAGTCAAGCTACTCTCCAAAGCACCTGAAGGCAGAACAAGAAGCAACGGATGGAAACTCATCAAGGAGAGAAGCAACCTAGAACTAGAAGAAATTTCCTGACAGGACAATTAATCAGTGGAACAACTTGCCTCCAGAAGTTGTGAATGCTCCAACATTGGAGGTTTTTAAGAAGAGACTGGACAACCATCTGAAATGGTATAGGGCAGGGGTGTCAAACTGCCGGCCTGCGGGTCGGATGGGTCACGCAGAAGCCGCACCCACCCCATTGCTGGCAATGGCAAAACAGTCCCAATACGTCGTGCGACGTCACATGATGTCACAAGTTTGACATGTCTGGTAGAGGGTTTCCGGCCTGAGCAGGGGGGTGGAATAAAAGACCTCCAAAGTACCTTCCAATTCTGTTATTCTGTAATCAAATGTGAGTAGATCAATACGTACCACTTTGGTGGGACGTTAACAGCATTCTGTGTCCCTTTGGCATATAGCCACGCTGGCCACATGACCACATGTCATGTCTTTGGAAATGCTGGCTCCCTCAGCCAAGAAATGGAGATGGGTGCTGCCCCCCACAGTCAGACATGACTGAACAGGGGAAATCTGTACCTTTAGTTGGAATGGTTGCCAAGAGAACTAAGTTCTGTCTCAAGGCCATGATGTAATAAAGTCCTTGCACACCCCCGAGAGCAGGTGGGAAGACAAGAGAAGAACTAGAATCGCTCTTTCACCAAATTCCCAATGCTGTGCGGTCTTAAGAACAACTGCAACGCAGATGTGGCAGAACCTAGCCAGATTTTGCTGGTTGTCTTATCAGAGAAAGCTGGAAGGGGCCTGTTTAAAAAGAAGGGCTCATCTGTTGCTGATTTCTCAGCTGAGGGGGGGGGGAGAGTAGCCCCATTTTCCACTCTTCTCCTTCCGGTCCTCCAATCTGATGACATCCTAGATGGATCTGGAGATGCTCCTGCTGAAATGTTAACGGTGATAAACATCCCTGGATTTCAGCAAGACAGGTGATCCTGTGCTGAACGCTGCAGAGCCAGAAATAGGATATTGCTGTAAATTTAGTCTTTTCACACTGAAAAGATAAAATCAGAACCATGAGCCCCACTCCTGCAATATGTCTTCAGATGGTCCTTGGGTTTGGACCATTTATTAGGGGACCATTCAGGTTGGTGATGGTGGGGTCCTAGGGAGACTTACAACTGGTCCTCAAGAGTTCCGATCATCATAGCATCCAGACGTCCATGAGTCTTAAAGTTGACAAAGTTGGACACCCCTGTTTTAAGCAAGTACCGTTGCAAGATCTGAGGGAAGACCCTGCAATCGGGGGTCTTTATTACTCATTTGACCCCATTCTGCCTGGAACTAAGTGAGCATTTGAGATGGATTCAGCTTGATCCAGTAGAAAAATTAATCCGTGGAACAACCTGCCTCCAGAAATTGTGAATGCTCCAACACTGGAGGTTTTAAAGAAGATATCGGACAGCCATTTGTCTGGAATGGCAGAGGGTTGATTGCTTGTGCAAGGGGTTAGACTAGGAGACCTCCAAGGTATCCCTTCCAACTCCGTTATTCTATATTCTGCCCCTTTAATCCCGTTCCTTAAGGATTTTAAGAGTTTAGTCTATTTTTCCTCTAATAACATTGGCGATACTCACGTCTGCCAGCTGCTTAGCCTTTGCTGAGCACCAACAGTTTAGTTCTACTGCACAAACATTTTTCCTGAAAATAAAACACAACTTTTGCACAGCCAAAAGTTTTCGTTTTGGTAACTGCTCCCCTAAGAGTTAACTTGCTTTGAGACCCACAATTTACAACGCTATTAACTGGAATTATGTTTGAACTTCAGACACCCATGTTGAGTTTATCTATAAATCTCCCCTCTTGCCCCAGGCCTCTAATTTATTTCTCCAAGGTAATAAATTCTTCAGGAATAGGCACCCAAGAGTATTTTAAAACCCACAAGACTTTAATTCTCCTTTGTTAGTTATAATCGCTTTCTCTGCAACAGATGGGCACATGCCGATATTGTAAGGTTGAAAAGCACAGAAAATGACACAATGTCATATTGGAAGCAGATGGTTACCATTTCAAAATAGTTTTATTAAAATTGTGCAACTTGGTTCCTTGTTTATGATTGCTGGTGTCCCCGTTGAAAAGTAGATGTAATTTATGAGCCCTTACAGCTCACAGGATAAATGGGTGAGCCATTAAGGCATCTCAGAAATAATGATGGTTTCAAAGCCTACTCAGATAAATCAGCTCAATTCAATCAGTCACCTGATTGGTACACAATAAAAAGAAGAAAGAGGAGAAAGGGAAGAGGAAATCAAATATTTGCATCTGTGTCCAGGAAATTGGAACAGGTAAAGCAGAGGTCTCCAATCTTGGCAACTTTATGACTGGTGGACTTCAACTCCCAGAATTCTGGCTGGCTAAGGAATTCTGGGAGTTGAAGTCCACAAGTCTATAAAGTTGCCACAGTTGGAGACCCCTGAGGTAAAGGACAGAGCTAAACTTGATAGGACCACTTATCCAAAAGGGAAATCCTCATATTCTTCATTGAAACCAGTAGATGATGATGGAGGAGGAGGAAGAGGAAGAGGAGGAGGAGGAGGAGGAGGAGGAGGAGGAGGACAACTGTGGGGTACTTGGTGCTCTCTGTGCTTGGCAGTTTTCTTGCACACATTTCATGACCCAACTAGGGAACATCATCAATGCAGAAGGGAGGGAGTTTAGGCTGAGTTATCCTTTCCCACCATCCCTGTTAACCAGACCATACTAAAAACATTTGATATTTTGGATTTGGGTCAGTTTGGGCTGTTTTTAGTTATCACGTGTGTTGACTTTGCTCAGAACAGCCTGTACTTTTTGCTGGGACAGCTGATCTACGTCTATTCAAATATAACAAAAATTATACTTGGCCTATAAACGACAGTGCTTTTTTAAAATAAGAGTCAGTTAGGCTAGGCTAATCCAAACCCCAAACTCTTTAGAGATTGTAGCCTTTCAAGTGACCTAGAAAACGGTACATTATTGGAGTTGTCTTTTTCAGGAAGAATACCACATCTGTATATTTAGCCTTTAAAGCTGCAGGAGAGATCTTCAAAAAGCCAAAATCAGCTTTTTTTCAGACCCGAAGTCCATGTCCAACACCCGGGTGGATTGCTTGTCCTTCCAAAAGATTGAATAGAACAGGAGGGCTGTTTTTTTTTTTTTTTTCCCTTTTAAAAAAGCCAGCAGCCAACCTGAATTCTCGCCTCAATTGCTGGAGAAGTAGCAAAAATGTTCACCTTCATGGAAGTTGGTTTTGCTTAGAAGCTGCAACTTTCTGTTTTAGAAGAAGAAGAAAAAAACCGTTTGTGCGACGGCTGCCACAAGGGAAGGAGGTCTTTACCCACTTGGGTTCCTGCCAATCTGTGGTCTTTCTGAAGCTCTAGCTGGTTCCACCTCACTTCCACACGGGCTTTGCAAATATTTGGGTAGGAGAAGCCTACAAAAGAAACGCCCTCACTTCGGCCCCTGGGAGAACGTGCTTTAAAATGTACGGAATCAGAGAACCGTCTGCTGTAATGTATGCTTTTTGGGGGGGGGGGAAATGCATGCTTTGATCAGAGGACTGCGACACAAGATGAAGAGAACTGCATTCAAGGTTGGAATATTGGCCTGGAAAATAATAGGCGCCATAATTCCCTGCTTTTCATTGCTCCTTGTAAAGGGTGAGAGTGGATTTGTGGTTCCTCGGAATCTAATAGAATGAACGGAGGAAAAGAAATTGGATGAGATTCAGGGCTTGCCTTTGGCTAACCAGCTTTGTCTTAGTTCTCCTAAGAAAACATCTTCTTTCCTAAAAGCTACAAGCTCACCTGCTTTCCCTTCAAATAGCCCCCCCATGTCACAATCCTATTAGGTTTTTTTTTTCTTTATTACGGTACACCCAGGAGAATTTTACTCACATTTTTCCTCTGATTTTTTTAAACCCCTCTTTCCTTCCTTCCTTCCTTCCTTCCTTCCTTCCTTCCTTCCTTCCTTCCTTCCTTCCTTCCTTCCTTCCTCCCACCCTCTCTCCTGTCTCTCCTTCTCCCTTCTCTCCTTCCTTCCTTTCCCCATTCTCATTTTCTTTCCTTCCTTCCTCCCTCGTTCCCTGCCTCCTGTCTCTCCTTCCTCCCTCCCTTCTTCCTTCTCTCCTTTCTTCCTTTCCCCATTCTCATCTTCCTTCCTTCCTTCTCCCATTCTCATCTTCCTCCCTCCCCTCCCCTTTTGCCCTTCCTTCCTTCCTTCCTTCCTTCCTTCCTTCCTTCCTTCCTTCCTTCCTTCCTTCCTTTCTTTCTTTCCCACATTAAATGAGAGGTCAAACATGCTGGAAAATAACTTTGCCTAGCTTTGCTTTCTGTGGAGCCACATGACTGCAATCACATTTGGTGGAGTCTTGCAAACTGATCCTTGTGTTCTGTGAAAACAAGTGCTTCTTAAACTTGAATTATCAAACCACCTATTTATTTTGTTTCTAAGCAGACTCAATTAGTCCTCCTGATTAAAGTAAGATGCCTGCAACAGATCTTGAGCAGACACAGGCATCTTGGTGGTGGTTGCTGCAAATTAAGCTGGAATGAACTCAGAAAAACAAAGCAAGTGTTAAAATCAAAAGTCAATGGTTCTTGGATTAGTCACTGAAATATCTTTTAATTTTATTTTTCTTGCTTTCGCATCATTGCTATTCAAGGTATGAGATGCTGTTTTTGTGTTGGCTTAGTTCAATGTATGGTTATTTTAAAAATGGGACACAATATTCTTGCAGTGATTTTCCAGGTTTCACACTTATTTTAATAGTGGTCACTTCATCAAATCAGGGCATTGTGAATATGTGATTCCTAACTGTCCGGAGCACTCAGGAAATCCAAACTGGATCCAAGGGAGCATCAAAGCCTTGGACATAAAAACATGACAAGTGGGGAAAAATGATTTTTAAAAAGGCAAGAGGGAAAAATAATCTAAACCTGGATTGCAGCTGCTGCTGCTTCTCCAGAAAATATTCAATTGGGAACATGTACATGTTCACCTGTTCCATTAAACCTGCTTCAAGTTGTTTAGCTAATGGATCCCTTCTTTTGATCCAGTCACAATTGCATACATATTCTTGGGTGGTCAGGGCGTCTAATGGCTAATGGCTGGAACAAACATTGTTTGTGCAGAAATGATGTGAACTTCCAATTCCTTCTGACGTTTCCGACTTCCCTCCCTGGAGACTGAAGAGTGGCTGAAATGTCTGTGGAAGGAATAGGAAAGCAAACTTTGTCTCCTTTTGGCTAGTCCTAAGAGGTGTGGTTCGCTTTTACATTAGGGTTTCTCAGTCTTGGCCAGCTTGAAGATGGGTCGGTGTCAACTCCCAACCTGACTGGCTGGGGAATTCTGGGAGTTGACACCCACCCATATTCAAGCTTGCCAAGATTGAGAAACCCTGTTCTACATTGTTCAAAATTAATTGGAGACACCAATCCAGAGTGGGCCAGGAAAAACAGTTGCAGGAATTGGCCATGTCTAATCTAATTTAATAAAAAAAAAAAACATTAGGTGAGACGGGATAGCAGTTTTCCAATATTCGAGGGGCTGCCACGAAGAAGAGGGGGTCAACCTATTTTCCAAAGCAGCCGAAGGCAAGGCAAGAAACAACGGATGGAAACTGAACCAAGGAGAGAAGTAACCTAGAACTAAGGAGAAATTTCCTAACAGTGAGAACAATTAACCAGGTGAATGGCTTGCCCCCAGAAATCGTGGGCGCTCCCTCACTGGAGGCTTTTATGACTAGTCAGCCATTTGTCTGAAACAGTATAGGCTCTCCTGCTTAAGCAGGGGGTTGGACTAGAAGACCTCCAAGGTCCCTTCCAACTCTATTATTCTGTTATTCTATATTCTGCTCCTTTAATCCTGTTCCTTAAGGATTTTAGGTGCTTAGTCGCTTCTGATGAAAGCAGTTTCTTCCTTCTCTTTTTCCTCTAGTCCAGTGGTTCTCAACCTGTGGGTCGGGACCCCATTTGGGGTCGAACGACCATTTCACGGGGGTCGCCAAACAACGCAGTCCGCCATTTTTTCCCCCTTTTCCTTAGCTGTGCTACTCCCTTTGATTCTATTGGCTTTTGAAAGCCAATAGAATAGACGTTCTTGAATAGAGTCTAATTCTATTGGCTTTCAAAAGCCAATAGGAATTGTCCAGGCTGTCTCTGCCCTGCTGAACCCGCCAAAAGTCCCATTCTGCAAACTGTGCTGCACCCGTTGAGTAGTCCTCGACTTACGACCGGTTGGGGGTCGTGGCATTAAAAAGGTTGAGAACCACTGCTCTAGTAACATTGGTGATACTCACTCCTGCCAGTTATTCAGTTATCTCAAAAAGGTTGAGCTGTCCACCTTGTATAATCTCTGTCTCTGCCCTTTTGTCACCCGGTCCAGTGTTCCATCGAGTGTGGCAGTGGCACCCAGCAGAGGGAGGTCGTCTGTATCCAGAAGACCGAGAACCACTTCGAGATGCTGAATCCCCACGAGTGCGCCTTCCTGCAAAGACCCCCCAGCCAGCAGACCTGCAACCTCAAGCCTTGTGGTGCCAAGTGGTTCAGTACCGAATGGAGCGCTGTATGTACCTGGGTGCTTTTCCCACTCTTTCTTTGTGCCACAGTACAGGTAGTCCTCAATGTACGACAACATTTGGGACCAGGATGCCTGTGGTTAAGTGAGTCTGATTGTATGACCTTTTGGGGGGGGGCACGATTGTTAAGCAAATCGCTGCCGTTGTTAAGTGGACCATGCGGTTGTTAAGTGAATCTGGTTTCCCTTATTGACTTTGCTTGACGGTGACCCAATGGGAAGATTGCAGATCACATGACCCCGGGATGTGCGACTGTTGTAAATAAATGCTGGTTGTTGAGCGCCCAAATTTTGAGCACCTGGCTGTGGGGATGCTACGATCAGTGGTGGGATCCAGCTGGTTCGCACCACTTCGGCAGAACTGGTAGCTAATTTTTGGTTGCCCAGGCCCAGAATGGACTTCCGGAAGTGGCATCCACACAGAAAACCAGTTGTTCACATATTTGAATCCCACCATTGGCTACGATGGTCATATGTGTGAAGGCTGATTGTGGCATTTTTCAGTGTTGTAACGTCGGATTGTTGCTAAACAAATGGTTGTAGGTCAAGGATTACTCGTATAATGTGCTGCTGATGCTGAAGCTATTTTTGAACTTTTGGACTCAGGGCTTAGGAGTCGTGGTGGTGCAGAGGTTAAATGCAGTATTGGAGGCTAATTCTACCCACTGCCAGCAGTTAAATCCTGACTGGTTCCAGGTTGACTCAATCTTCCATCCTTCCAAGGTTGGTTAAATGAGGACCCATTTTGTTGGGGGCAAGGGTTTGGCTAGTCTAGAGAAAAGAAGGACTAAGGGGGACATGATAGCAGTATTCCAGTATTTGAGGGGCTGTCACAAAGAAGAGGGGGGGTCACGTTATTCTCCAAAGCACCAGGACAAGAAACAATGGTTGGAACCAAAGAGAGAAGCAACCTGGAATTAAGGTTAATTAAGGAATTAACTTTCTGGCAGTGAGGACAATTAACCAGTGGAACAGAAGTTGCCTTCAGACATCATGGGCGCTTCATCACTGGAGGTTTTAAAGAAGAGACTGGACAGCCACTTGTCTGAAATGATATAGGGTCTCCTGCTTGAGCAGGGGGTTGGACTAGAAGACCTCCAAGGTCCCTTCCAGCTCTATTTTGATTGAAGATGCTAACTCCGAAAAACCACTTAGAGAAGGCTGTAAAGGACTGTGAAGCGGTATATAAGTCTAAGTTCTAATGCTAGTGCTATAAAAAAGTTCTTTAACAAATAATTTAAAAATGAGAAGATTGCGGGTGAAGTTTGCTCCTTGTAGATTTTGATGCTTCGGTCATAAAGCAAGAATGTGGTCTTGTTCTGGCCTCTGCTGCTTTCACTGCTTGTTTCTGCAGTCATAAATTCTTCCCTTCTTCACCACTCATTGGTGGAATCAGTCCATTCTCTCTGTGCTGTCTAAAGTGGCATTTTTGCTGCATTCCCAGTCGCAGCAGGAACCAAAATGCAAACTGAGTAAGGTTTGGCTTAATTAAAAAAATGCACATTAAAAACATTATTCTCAGAAACACTTGAGATAGTTTGCAGACTAAAGATAAATGCACTGATTAAGGTAAGCATATAATAACCCAGGGTATTATTTACATTTGCAGCCTTTGGTCTTCCCAGAAACTCAGTTTGGCTCACTCTGCTGTTCTTAGCATAATCTCAGGAAGGGAATCGGTCAGAGAACGGGTGACTGGCCCAGGGTCATCTGAAGAACCACTCAGCTCAGTAGGGATCGCTGCACATTGCCTCACGGGCTGAGGCTGAGCCTCACACAGAATTAAAAATTTACATTTGCAGCTTGGGTTCTCAAAACAACAAATTGGTTAAATCAGTTGGTTAAGTATGACTTCCAGACTTAAAGGGGCCAATGCAGGTTTTAGAAGCTGCAGTTCAAGAGAGAGACAGACAGACAGATGGATAGATGGATAGATAGATAGATAGATAGCTAGACAGACAGACAGACAGACAGACAGACAGACAGACAGACAGACAGACAGACAGACAGGTGGGCAGGCAGGCAGGCAGGCAGGCAGGCAGACAGACAGACAGACAGACAGACAGACAGACAGACAGACAAACAGATCACCCAACCTCACCACAATGCTTTTGCTTGTTGCTTTTGCAGTGTTCCAAGTCATGTGAAGGCGGCTTTCGAATTCGGGAGGTGCGATGTCTGTCAGATGACATGTCCCCAAGTACCAAATGTGACTCCCAGCTGAAGCTGGTGGAAAAGGAATCCTGCAACACCCAGGACTGCATGCCTGACATAGGTAAGAAGCCTGGTCTTGTTTTTCTAACCATGGATCTCCATCTAGTGGAGAAAGAAAGAAATCTATTTATGCCCCTGAGGTTACGAAGGCACTTCTTGGATAGATGGATAGATGATTTTAATCAGAGCTAAATGTATCTCTCTTAAAAAAAATTAGAATGAAAAGTTGGATGGATGGATAGATAGATGGAAGATAGATGATAAATATATGACAGATAGATAGGCATAGATAATAGATAGATTCCTGTATGAATGTATGGATGAGTGGATGGGTGGATGGATGGATGAATGGATGGATGGTTGGATGGATGAATGGTTGGATGGATGGATAGAGACACACACACACACACAGAGAGAGAGAGAGAGAGAGAGAGAGAGAGAGAGAGAGAAAGAGAGAGAGAGAGAGAGAGAGAGAGAGAGAGAGAGAGCGCTTTTGAGTCAGCGGTCAGGGTCCTGATGATCGCCTGGACCAGACCTTGCAGTCTTGTTGAACTCTGTGCATTGAAGTCCTCAAGTCTTAAAGTTGCCAAGGTTGGCAACCCCTGCCCTAAGAGGTCTTTCTGATGTTCTGCTTCCAGATGAAAACTGCAAAGATAAATACTATAACTGCAACGTTGTGGTGCAAGCCCGCCTCTGCGTGTACACGTATTACAAGACGGCCTGCTGCATATCCTGTTCCAGAGTGGCGAATCGGCAGTCGGGCTTTTTGGGGAGGCGATAACAGCTGCTCCGTCCCGGGCTTCAGACCTGTGCCTCAGCTCCCGCAAGCTGTTTTCACAACACTTCCACCTTTCCAAGAGTGGTTCTTTTTTCCCCATAATGATGGGCACCTCTGGTGATGGAAGCACCTCTGGGGGAATATCACTAACACACACTGTAATAAAAACATTGGGGAAACCCATGCTGTAACGCTGGACCTTCAAAGCTTTAGGCATGAGGATACATGCTGATGGATGGATGGATGATCTGCTATCAGGTCATTGATGACTCCTAGCAACCTCATAGATTTTCTCCATGTCAACCTGTTGTCCCTCACCTGCTTTTTCAGCTCTTCAGGATGCATGACAAGAGAGGTAGTCTTCAAACTTACAATCAGAATTGGGACTGGAATTTATGTCGTAAGTTATTGCAGTTGTTAATTGACAGTAGAAGGCACGGGGGCTGATAGAAATCTGGCACTTCTGGGATGAAGTGGGAGAGGTCTTTGCATTGTCCATTAGCTGTTGACTAGGTTAGAAGTGTTGTCGAAGCAAGACTACCTGGCGTCTCACAGTCTCTTTGAAGGGCAAGGACAGATCTGGAAGAACCTCATGCAAACAACTCTTGGTTGGCTTGACTTGAGTCAAGTTGACCTACCCAACCCATGTTCTCTTTGATTTATGAAAAGACAACTTCATGGAGGGCTGTGCAGGGGAGGAATGTTTTATGTAGAAATGGATTCCTTCCCTCCTCACCTCACAACTCTTGCAGAATGGTGGGGTGGGTTTTTTTTCCAATTATTTCAGTTGTCTTTCAGTAAACAAGCATGTTGTTTCAGGTTCACCACATTCCTTTCTTCAGCTATGGAGCAAGTTTAAGTAACCCATGTTTCTGGCCTCCATTTTTCATTTCTAGGATCGTTCCGCCAGACTTCCATCTGGGCTAAGAACATTTGCTGAGTTCTGTTATTTCCATTCCCTGTTCTTGGAGAAGTGGAGAACCTTATTCTGAGTTCCAACATAACTATGTTTATATCACCTCCAGCTACTGAGAAATCAATCAGGGTAGATCTCCCACAGCTTCCTTCATTTCTGGACCCAGAAATAGACATCTCAAGTACGTGTCTTGCTCATTTCCAAGAGAAGAAGTATTAGGAACTCAGATTTCATTTCTGATGCTGATTTTAGCTCAAGAAGAAAAGATTTTTACTCATTCCACCTCTCCCCCCCCCCATTTTAGCTCAGATCACAGTTGCCTTTGCAGTAAACAAGACCAGCCCCTGGTTTGGAGAAAATTAGCTTTGTTTATGCCCGGATCCATACGAAGCTAGCGAGATTTCTCATCCATGTTCAACAGAGGCATGAAAACTAAGCCAGATTTAGGCAACTTGCAGAATGAGAGACTCACCTCCCATTCCCTGGGTCAATTAACCTAAAATTAACTCCATCTGGCAAAATAAAGAAGGATATACTTTTTTATAACTTATTTTTTTATATTTGTAAATACAAGATGTTTATAGGAAAGTATGTATTCTAAAGCCACTACAACAAAATAGTTCTATTATTTAGAAAGTGATTTTTTTGTGGTGTATTTTTAACAAAAAAAGGGACTAAAATTGTATTTATTTATATATTCCACTGCCATGTCTGTCCAGTTTTTTTGGTAATACTAATCAGCTTTTAGCCTGGAAATTCTATACCATGTTGAATATATCAGTATCATGCTTTAATCCATATTTAGTGAGTATGTTTTCTAATTCCAAGGTTAATCATCCGTTTTTACAAATGGCTTCTTGTGTTAAAAAGTGAGAGATGTATAAGTTAAAAGAACCTCTAGATTAGTTCAGGATTTATATGCTCAGCAATGCACCTGGACTGTATTTGTACAGCATCCTTTAATATTTGTATACATATTCGCCAATGAGGAAAAAAAGGTATTTTTGCTTATGACTAATTTATTTTTTACTATTGTGAAAAAGTAATAAAGACATGAAATAAATGTCCTTGGCTTCTTTTATAGTTTTGTCTCCTCCTCCTCCTCCATCATTTAATTTCTTTAAAAAAATAAAAGGATAACAATAACCTTCTCTTCATTTACTCCATAAGATGCCACAATGCTTAATACAATGCTTAATTTTCATTTACATTCATTTGCATCTTGACCACCAGCATTCACCAAGATTTTTTCCCGTCACTCATTCTATGGTTTTGCTGCCTTGATTTCTCCTCTTGATTTAAAGTTTCTATGATTTAGGTGTAACCTACCTGTAAAAACCTATATCAGTTTGCTATGGGCAGGTGGAGCTATGCTTTTCCCAATATTGGAATATTGGGAAATTTCCTGAATTTGAATATTCGCAAATTTCTTTGAGGGATCGCTTTCCAACACTTATGTCATTTTGGAATCTGTTTGAAAATGTCTCCGTTGGGCAGCTCTTCCAAAGGGTTAATGCACAAATTTGGGGGACACTTTCACTATTCTTCCCCCCCCTTTTTTATTTTTGCTCTGATTTTTAAAGCAATCACAGCCTATTGAAAGCAGGTTGGCACCAGATGACCAAAAAAAAAAAAAAAAAAAAAGCCCAGAGACTTACAATACCTTTTATTCAGTTTTTCTTCCATTGCCAAATGCTGCTCTCACTTAGGAAGGTGTTTTTTTTTTTTTTGTTTTTTTTGAGAAAGGAAGAATGTGGAGTGATCAAAATTATAGGGGACTGATGAAGAAATTAGGATAAAATCTGATCTTTTAAAAATTTTAACACAGAGTTTCTTAATGTCCTCTTTGGGTATATCATTTTTATTCACGCAAAATATATTTATGTCAGGTTTCTTGTTATAAGTTGTCTTTCTATCTCCCTTTCCTTCTTCTAATGTGATTGCTGTTGCTAGTGGCACTAAGGATCTCTTCATTTATTTTTTTTTAAAAAAAGGATAGGTCTTTAATGTCACAACTCCATCTTGATTTTTTTGTGTGTGCATTCCAAAGAATACAACCCACAAAATAATGTGTTTTTCAGACTAGTTTTCAACCAGAGAATAGTGAATGCTACTGGATTCATTAAATGCTATTAACTGTCCTGTAGCATAGTCTCTTGCAAATTGTATAGAAATCCTTCACTATTTACTTATTTGTTTGTTTGTATGTTTGCCTTCTCTTTTTTTAAAAAAAATTCATTCTGCAATTTTCTCAAAAGCCCTCTTCAAAGAAGAGATTTCCAGCATTCTTCATGCCCATTCTTGGTGAAATTGTCCACCTCAGCTTGATGGGGATGGCTCTCTTAAGTCTTCAAATGCCCTAAAGTGGGAAGAAGATAAAAGGATCTGCCTGGGACTCACAGACATTTGTTGCCAGTTCTCTCCCTGGGCTCCAATTATCCTTCCTTTACATTGGTGCTGTAGAGTAGAATCCTGCAAAACAGGGGAAGTGTCTCAGAAGAATCACCAATCTTTAAGTAACAGGTCGCTCTCCGGTTGACTGATAAGCAACTGAGATTGCTAAATGGATTTTCGGCAACTGCGCGAACACCCAGAGCACGCCCCCATATTCAAACTACAAAAATAGTTAAAATCATTTATTTGTGATAGTGGTGAAGAGCTGTCGCTCAGGTGTAGGATGAGGGTGGAAAGTTCATTTTCCAAGCTTGTGGGTTGGTTTCCAAATGTTTCATTACCAGGCTGGGTAACATCTTCAGCGGAGTTTAGGGGATGCCAGTGTCAGTGTTCTTCTGACCCATCACAAGACCCTCACCTGACCCATCACCACAACATCCATCTCAAGACCCTCACCTGAACGTGACCCTCCCATCACAAGACCTACTGACCATACAAAGTACTTAGAAGCAGAAGAACAATGGCACTCCCTAAATGCAGTGGAAGATGTTACTTAGCCTGGTGACAAAACATTCAGGAACCAACCCACAACCACAGAGAACGAACCTCCATCCTCAAAATCATTTGTTACTAGACAATTTGTTAGAGAGTAATAGACCTGAGCCGAGGAGAGTTAGAGGTTTTTTTTTTTTTTTTTTTTTTGGTTCTTCTTGCTTTGTGAATGAAAGGCTGATGAAGCGAGCAAGAATGGTCCTTTAAATTTTGTTTGCAATTTGCATGTTTAACAAGGTGTGACCTCAACTCTGCCGCTGGAATTAAACTGTAGATCTTCCTACAATTGCCTGAAGCTCCTGGTTGTGTTTACACAAGGTGTAAAATTCATTCCTGAGTGAAAATCTTGAAACTCTCAGATCTTTGTAATACTCCTAAACTCACTCTGAGTATCTCCTCTTGAAAGCTATCCTCAGAAGGATTTTGCTGGAGATGGTTATTTCAAGCCAGGGTTAGCTTCAAATGTTCACCCAGGCATCCTGGTTGAGCAGAAAGCGAAGTCTCCAAAGGCTGTGCCTAATGTTCAAAGGACAATATCATATTTGGGGGAGTTTGGTTGGAAGTTAGACTAGTGGGGAATGGAGTTGAGAAAGTCATCAAATTTAGCTCTGGCCTGGAGAAAGAGGTGAGACAGGAGAAACTCTTGCTCCATCCTTGGACATTAGAAAGTCTGAGAAAAAGACTCTAAAGCCATGATCTTATTGTCCTTCAAAATGGGTTGATGAAAGTTTGGGATAGTATTTCAAGATTTTGTTAACTTACTCTGCAACATATAGTAGCTTTCCTGGAAATCCTGCTATCTCTCTTTCTTGGCATGGCCTACTTCAAAGAGCTAAACCCAAAATGCGCCCACAGAAGGGGCAAAATGCAATTATCAATAAATCAATCAGAATAGAGCTGGAAGGGACCTTGGAGGTCTTCTAATCCAACTCCTGCTCAAGCAGGAGAACCTACACCATCTCAGACAAGAGACTGTCTAGCCTCTTTTAAAAAATCTCCAGTGATGGAGCGTCCACGATTTTTGGAGGCAAGCTGTTCCACTGGTTAATTGTTCTCACTGTTAGGAAGTTTCTCCTTAATTCCAGGTTGCTTCTCTCCTTGATTAGTTTCCATCCGTTGCTTCTTGTCCTGCCTTCAGGTGCTTTGGAAAATAAGTTGACCCCCTCTTCTTTATGGCAGTCCCTCAAATACTGGAAGACTGCTATGATGTTACCCTTAGTCTTCTTTTCACTAGGCTAGACATACCAATTCCTGCAACCATTCTTCATAAGTTTTTGTCACAGAAGAACCCCAAAGGTCTTCATACCTTTCTATTAAAACAGGTGGCAACCTCTAGCCAACCAGATCTAAAGAAGCTAAGTAAAGTCACCTCAATTTAATTCTTGGGTCGCAGACTACCTGGAGCTTGTTTTATCAGGAGCCAAGCTCAACTCAACTGACAGTTTATCATTGACATCACCTTGATATCTTTCTATGGAAATTCTACAAGGATTCAACATGAGATTCATGGAAGCCTCTGCAGAATCTCTTGCAAGTGCCTCCAGCATCATTCACTGGCCTCAAATTAGCAAAGTGTTTCACCCAACTGTGACTTTCCATCTTCACCTTGAAAGGGGAAATAATTGAGTGTCAAGTCAAATGAGAAGAGGATAATTTTGACTTTCTCCTGTAACTTTTTTGTATACTGAAGCCAAAGACAATGCATCTTGCATTTGCGACAATGAATATTATCATGCTATTATTTTGTGTAACCACTCCATCATCTGAAGAACTTGAAACAGACCCACAGATGCATCTTATAAAAAAAGCTTATCCCATAACAAATATTTTGGTCTATTGGTGCCAGATATAAAATGTGCAGCTTTTACCATTTTTAAAAAACAAAATTATACAGAACTATCATGAAACCCTCCAGGTCACAAAGGAAAACAGCTAATAATACAGGGTAGAAGAGATACATTGGTGTATGCATGTGTGTGTGTGTGTTTTCTTTCTGCTGGCCAAAACAACAACAACAAAATTTTGGCTTCATAATACTGTTTGGTCCAGACGTTTAAATTTGCATGCTTGTTTTCTCCTTGGGGGAAAAAAAGTGAAGATGTGTGTACATTGCTTTAAACATTCTCAGAAAAAACAATCCGTTTCTGCTTTTCCATAAATAAATCCATTCAAGCTTTGCTTCTCTGCCATACGGTGTCACTGTTGCATATCAGCATTAAAAAAATTCCTCTGAAAGGGGGGATGTAATCATGATTAAGATTTTTAAACAAAAAGGGTGGGAAAGAAATTAAAAAGCAACTGAGAAAGTTTTTACAAGTTTTTTTGCTAATGGTCCATTGGTGTTCTCCCTCCCTCTCTCTCCCTCTCTCTCTCCCTCCCTCCTAGTGGCCTTGTGCATCATTTTCTTCAAAAATGGGAGTATATCAGTTCCAGAACATAAATAAATGACATCAGATAAGGCATAATCAAAGATAGGATATATCAAAGAAACTGCTTTGTTTCTAAACAGAAAACCTGTCTAATCCTAAAGCCAATCAGCTGATTTTCGATTCTGAAAAACTCAATGTCTTTGCTTGTGGCGAGCACTTGATTTTTTCCCACCCTTCCACCCCTGATAGGATACCAAATTTCCCTGTGAATTTAACAGCAGTACAGATGTGGGAAGAAGCAAAGGTTATTTCGATTAAAAAACCTTTACATAAACAGAGGAATGCTATCTAACACCAACACGTCTCCTCCTTTCTTTTCTTCCTCTAGTTCCTTTTCTTTAAAAAAAAACTTTTCCTATTAGTTCATATTCCAAGAAAGGATGGAGAAAATTGTAAGAGAATATTTCAGAGCCTGATGTTTTGAATTTGGAGACAAATGCAGAAATTGGACAAAAGAGTTGTAAACGAACATGTACAAAGCACACACACAGGTAAGTTATGAATTCACCCATAAGTAGTTGGTGGAAATTTTATTTTCTGCTTCCATTGCCTTCCTAATTTTCTGAGCATTTTGGAAACACCTCCCATTAAATTTATGGCACACATCCTTTGCAAGCTCTCTCTCCTTTCTTAATGCAATTTCCTATTGTCCATGATGCATCTTGAACTGTAATTGGAATGGAAGGATGAACTACCTGCCTAGGAAAATATGACAGGCTAATTGCTGGCTTTTTTTTTTCTTCCTCTAAATACAATTACAATAATTAGTCCATCTGGGGCCAGAGATTGTAAGATTGTATAATTACTGTGTTTTGTTACATATTAAATTAAGCAATTGCTCTGCTGTGCATTTACAAATGCCTGTCTGGATTTTCTTTCTTTCTTTCTTTCTTTCTTTCTTTCTTTCTTTCTTTCTTTCTTTCTTTCTTTCTTTCTTTCTTTCTTCTTTCTGGAAATGCAAACTGTAATTTCATTGCGGTGCATTGCAACTCTAGAATAAAATACTAATAGCAATGAAAACAAGCTTTTGAGGAGAGTCAGGAAAGTAATATTTTGAGGTCAGGAGCTGGCAATCCACAGCTTTGATGTAGCTCCAGGTGTTTGTTTGTTGTTGTTGTTTTGCCATTGAGGAGCTACACTGTGTGATACAGCTGGAAGAAAAAGACCTAGATTTCTTAGCATGTGCAGGAAGAAAATTAATTAAAATAACTTGTAATTACTATGATTACCTCTAAGTAATGGATTTAAACATTTCTCCCCACTTTTGACTTAAAGATTACAAAAGCTGGCTGCAGCTTTTGTGAGTCTCTGAATCTTTGACCCTCAACAGGTTTGGAGACCCCCAAAACTTTGCCTTAAGCAGATAGTCCTCAACTCATGACCTCAATTGACCCCAAGATTTATGTTGCCAAGTGAGACACTTAGTGAATTTTGTCCCATTTTACAACCTTTCTTCTCATAATCGTTAAGAGAATCACCGCAGTTGTTAAGTTAGCAATACGGTTAAGTGAATCCCGCTTCTCCATTGACTTTGTTTGTCAGAAGGTCTCAAAAGGGAATCACAGGATCTTGGGACTCTGCAACTGTCATAAATAGGAGTACTTTGATTGTATTTTGACCACGCGACCCTGAGGATGCCTCAACGGTTGTTAAGTGTGAAAAAATGGTCCTAAGTCGCTTTTTCTAATGCCGTTGTAACTTTGAATGGTCCCTAAACAAACTATTGTACGAGGCAGGTTCCCCTCAATGTATTTCAAAGGTTATTTCATCTTCATTTAAGGAAGGAAGAGGGTTTTTTTTGAGGGCTGCCTTTAAGTTTTTGGAAGGGATCCATTTCCTTCCTGCAGGAAATCTTAAAGATCACGTCACCGGAACTGTATTCCTTGAAGTTTTTGGTGCCACATTTGGTCCTCTACAAAGTCATTCTAGAAAATTCCACCCGCTTTTCTGCGCTTTTTGGGGGGGGGGGCTTCTGCTTTTAGACTAATGTTGGCAGTTAAAGGTCCATTAGAAGGAGACAATCCAGCATTCTTCTACATTTAAAAACAAAGAACATCTGCTACCTTCTGTGCATGAACTAAACCTAATCTTGACTTCTCAAAGAAGAAACACAGAACAGAAGAGACAAGCAGCCACGTTTTAGCCAAAGCAAGACCACAGGAGATCAATAAAACAATTTTCAGATATTGGAATGGAGATTCTGGGAAGAACAGCAAACTTTACAAACTTTTCAGTAGGGGCAGTCCTGCTCTGAGAATGGCACTGATCCATGCATTTTACGAATGATGGAAAAGGCGAAAATTGAGATGCCTTTGAAAACCTGCCTCGTGGGAAAAGACACTGGTGTTGGGACCTTTTGAACTTAAAGCTAAAGAGAATCAGAGAAGAAAATCTTAGAAAGACGTCCTAGGAGTATTAAATATATATTCAGCCATGAATATTGAGTGTATGGAAATCTCAGATTGACTAAAATTCATGTATTTGTTCATGCATGGATGCACCCATGCCTTCAATGCCTGCTCTCCAGGGAGTAGAAAGTGCCCTGATCAAATTTGCTGCTATCAGAATGTCCATCAGTTTGGAGGGCTTTGAAAATAGGAAATCACAGAGGGGAAAAGAGCTGGAAGTGATTGCGAGCTCCGTACCATCTCCAGAATCACGGATGAGCTGCTTGGAATGAGGGGAAGAGAAGCAGAAGAGGAATATAATATTTGTCCACTTCCTTGATACATTTGGTTAGCTACCAGGAGGGTCTTTTTAATGATCTTCTGAATCTAAACTCTGTCCACCTAGAACAGGTGTCTCAAACTGCCGGCCCACGGGCCGGTTGCATCATACAGAGGCCGTGCCCACCCAGCCCAGCAATGCAAAAAAAGTAACGATACATCATGACATGTCACGTGATGTGGCGAGTTTGACCCCCGTGACCTAGAGGAACCCATAAACCATTCCATAAACTGACAATCTACTTAACATGTAGATTGATGGCCCAAAGGTGCTTTTTGTCAAGAGGCAGCTAGACTTCCTTTGTTTTTCTTTGAAGACCTTTCTCTTCTCATCCAGAACTGAAGAAGCTTCTTCTTGGATGAGGAGCAAAATGTCTTCAAGGAAAAACCAAGAAAGTCAATCTGCCTCTTGACAAAAAAGCACCTTTGGGACAACCATGACCTGGATGACGGAGAATCCCCATACATGTAGATTGATGACCAATGTTGGTGAAGTTCTCTTAAGTTAGACAGCTGACACATGAGAGAGAGCTTCAAACCCTCTCTGAAGAAAGATACAATTCAAACTCCTAAAGCTGATCACTTGGGATTCACTAAATGAATTCAGTTTGATTGAATTCTTGGCCTTCCACTCAACAGAGAAGCATGAAACATTCTCCCTGTCTCCTCCTTACAAATCACAGCGATCCTGACAATACAGACTTACAACCACTTATTTAGTGACTGTTCAAAGTCACAACATCACTGAAAAGGTGGCTTACAACCAGTCAGTCCTCACACTTGCAATTGTTGCGTACCCCATGGTCACGTGATCAAAACTGGGGCCCTTGACAACTGACAAGTATTTATGATGCTTGCTGCATCCTGGGGTCAAGGGATTGCCATTTGCAACCTTCCTGGCCCACTTTTGGCAGGCAAGGACAAGGGGAGATTGTCAGATTCACTTGATTCGTTTAACAACAATGGCACAAAAGGCAAAAAAGGTCGTAAAATCACCGACTTAACAACCCCCATGCTTAGCAATGAAAATTCTGCTGCCCATTATGTGTCTCCTGAGGGTGTTTCTCTTGCTGGAAGGGAAGATTTTTTGCGTTATGAAAAAAACAATTGGGAGCCACTTTCCTGTAACAGGTAATTTTGCTGACTTCTTAAATTTCAGAGCACTTTAGGTTACACGAAGCCTTTTTGCCCGATCTGGTTTTTCATAAAAGCAATGAGGGCATTCATCCCGCTCCAATTCCATAACACTTATATGCCAAATTACATGATTACTTCTAAGGTAACTACTTGGGCTTTTTTTCTTTTTTCCATTAAAACTTGGCAAAATCCAACAGAGGTTTAAAATGAAGGTAAATGCCTCGAATACTAAAAATCACCATCTCATGAAGGCTTAATGAGCCTATTACTTCAGAGAGAACTGAAAGAGTAACCAGAACAGAAACAAATAGATTTTGCTAGGAGTTCAGGTGTGTGTTGCTTTCTCCGAGGTAAGAACTGCAAATCTTACAAGAAATAAAGAAGAGATTTATTTACTTTAGGAAGGACATTGCAGCTTGTTGTTCTTGTCCTGTGTGCAGATCATGACCACAAGAACACAACATGGATAAGGAGCGCTCACCCTTTTCAACAACCTTTGCTGTAGTTTTTAGCTCTCCCTTATCTGGCTTTAAAAGGTAACTCAGAGTAAAATCCAATTGTGTTAACATGGAGAATGGCAAAAAGAGAGAGAAGGAGAAGGAAGGAAGGAAGGAAGGAAGGAAGGAAGGAAGGAAGGAAGGAAGGAAGGAAGGAAGATAAAAAGTCAGGATTATTAAATGTTTTCACCTCAATTTAGAATGGCGCAAAGGCTGATATGGTCGAAATCTTACTATTCTTAAATAATCCCTTTTCCTTTAATAGCATGTTCTGAAAAGACTAAAGGCTTAGTTTCAAATCTTGTGTCAGAAAACTGGCAAAATATTGCATATTTATTAACAAAAGGATCAGTGCTATTCTTGGATACTTGAAAGAGAGAGTGAGAGAGACAGATGACATTGCTTTGACTTGGCATATGTTTAGCGAGTCAATATCTGGGACATGTTGGGTGATCACCAGATGTTTATAAAAGGAGCTTAACAGAATTCCAGTGCTTCCATTTTTTATTGTTATCTTCTTGAAAGAAGACCTCCTGCTCCTATTCTCACCTTAACAATTAAAGAAGAGGTCCAAATATTGGTCATGTTCTTCTGATGATTGTCGACATGTCACTGGTAGCTTTACTCCTGTGCTCCAGTAGGTCAGGAGGTTGAGAAGTTGTCTATCCTTGGTTTAAGTTCAAAGGAAGATCTCGTTCCATCATCAGAAGGAACATTCCATCTGTTGTTTCCATCAACATGGATCCATGTCCATCCCAACAGTAGGCATCCATTCACTGTGTTCCTCTTTCTCATTTTCATAGCTTGACATTTGTTTCGTCTTCATTCTGGCACTGGATCACCTACTTCTTCTCTTATCTCCAACATTGTTCACCTCTCTCTCCCTCCCAAAAAGTCCAATCCTTTAATAAATCCCTGAAACTCCATGCCATTGTGTCTGTGTTCCTATAACTCGCTTAGCTGGTAAATAATCCATACTTTTTCTGGATTCTCCCATTAGAGTGAAGCATTAATGACCCTGATGAAATAAAATCTAAAACCCAAATTAATCAAGTTACTACAACCAACTTTGGAAATTGGATAAACAGAGCCATTGGGATTTTCATTAACCTGGTTTAATGTGCTGCAGGAATATAAGAATAATATGAGTGTTGAAGGGATCCCAACATTTTTTTCATTCTTTGCTTTTTGCAGAAATAAGGAAACCCTTTTCTGTTTGAGCTGGTCCTTTTTTCATTTTAATTCTTTGGTGCATCGCCGTTTCTACTGGAATTAAACAAGATCTTCCAAGCCAACTACAATAAAAGAAGCAACTAGCAAAGAAAGGCAGCTCTGTTGGACACCCGGGTTGTTCATAACCTGCATCTGAGACAGACCAGACAAAATGATGAGAGGAGAAGTTGCTGTAATGGTCTGAAAGCAAGGTCACCATTTAAATGGAGGATGTGATGCAATTTTATTGTTATTTCACTTAGGATTTAATTAGCTTGTGGCGAGAGGCAGTCGGCAGAGTTCAGGCAAACCCATTATCCTCCATTTGCCTGTAAGAAATGTCCCCAAATTTCTTAATTCCTTAATTATTGCATCCTCAGTTTAATTACTGTCAGGAATAAGAAGCGCAATCAACATAGAGAGAAGATGCTGGAACCCATTAGATCAAGTCAATGTTTTCATTAGGGAACTAACCTGGAGGAATCTCTTTCCAGTTTAATTGAAGTTTGGGAAATCATTAAAAGTCAGTGCCTTGCATAACAGCAGTCCATGGGGAAGGCAAGCGGTACAAGTGATGCCACACACACCACAAGAAAATTGAGAAAATAATACACATTGCATAATTCATAAGGCTTGGTAGCAGTTTGCATTGTATGTGCCTATATGGATTTCTTCTATGGATCTCATAATTTATGAATTTAATGTAGACTCACGCAGCCTAAGTTTCATTGTGGTGACCCAGATATGATGAACATCTCAGTAAATCTCGTGCCAATGTTTCCAATGAAAGACTCACTGCAGTTGGGTAGAACTGAGAGCCATAATCCTACCTCATTAGATGGTATAACTTCTGATAGGAGAGAATATTTGTAGCTCAGGGTTGAACTGTGGGGTTCTTGGTGCTCTCTGAGCTTGGTGGTTTTCTCACAGACATTTCATGACCCAACTAGGTCACGTCATCAATGCTATAGGGGAATGGAGGAGGAGGAGGATTGTGGGGACCTTGGTGCTATCTCAGCTTGGTGGTTTTCTCCAGATGTTTCATTACCCAACTAGGTAACATCATCAGTGCTAGAATGGAATGGGGTTTGCATTTTTATATATTAATGGTTTGCCCTGTCAGTGTTGATTGGAATGTTCTTGGGGATTCCTTGATTAAGCTGTTGTTTACTGTTAGTTTGTTTATCTGCATTGATAATCCCTTGATTGGGCCATTGTTTATTTGATTGCTGGTTTAGTGTTAATCTTGCTGTTAGTCCCTGGTCATATGGGTATTATTTAATATACCTTCTCAAATTCCATGTCTCCCTTGGAATGTTTGTTGTGATGTCCAGTTGAAGGTTTTTTTCCCCCTACCGAGTCATTTTTCATAGGAGAATGAGTCAACCAGATGTCCCAAACTGACAAAAATCAGAACCATCTAGGGCTGAGCCCCACAGGAACCACGATTTGCCTGGCCAATCCGTGGGGAAGATCATTTCCAGAGGCTACAGCTGGATTAGTTCATTCCAGCCATGAAGAAAGGTTTTGGAGCCACTTAAAAGATTAACAAATTGCTTGGAGTATACACTTTCCGAGTCTTCATCACTCAATTTGTCAGAATGTCTTGTAATGTGCTGCTTCCACCAGTGATTTGGAATCATGTTCCAGAAATTGCTTGTCTCCCAATCATTAAATAGAGGAAACTACAACCTGTTTCCCACCAGCCACCTCATTAGCCAGACAGCTACTAAAATACACAGAGCTGCCCATTCTGAGATGGTGAACGATAGGAAGATATACATGTACTAATTAGTCTTTAAAGTAAATACTCCAGAAGACCTGTAGGTCCCCAGGTTTAACATGAGAATGAAGGAATGCATCTTGACCGTGACAAAGTTCAGCTAAATTGATTCTCCTTCCAGGACTTACTGTTTGGTACTGTGGCATCCTTGTTGTTCTCTGAGCTTGGTTGCTTCTTTGCAGACTGTGGGAAGTCAGTCCCCCAGAGAAGAAATATTAAAAGGGCAGAAAAATATATTTCCTCAAAGGATCTTAAAGAGCAGAAAAGCATGCCCAGTTTTTTCTTAATAGCCCCAGGTCTCCCTCCCCCAAGCAGAAACCAGCTCTGTAGAAATGCAGATGTAAATCCAGGAAGGTTGGAGCCCCCAGCTAGAAGATTAAGAAGACAAAGACACCTAAAATCTACATACCCCACCCAAAGTCTAAGACAGGACATAATAGGATTAACCCACAGATGCCAAAGGGCACACCCAGGTCAAAACACATGACACAGGAAATACAAAGCCTCAAAACAGGAAGCAACGTCAAACAAAAGACTTCAGAGGGTATAAAAACCCACTCCCTACATGTGCTCAGCCCTTTTTCTCTCTTTCCTGCCAGACCCATCTTTCTGTCTGGCAGGAAAGAGAGAAAAAGGGCTGAGCACATGTAGGAATTATTTCTCTTCAATAAACTGCAACCTTCTTTCTAAAGCAGTCGCCATGTTGTTTATCCCCGGCTTGGACTGAACCACGATGAAGACTTTTCCTTCAACAAAATGTTTCATTAACCAACTAGGAAACTTCATCAAAGCTAGAAGGAGAGGAGGGAGGGAGGGAGGAGGAAGAGGAGGAGGACTGTGGGGTCATTGATGGTCTCTGAGCCTGGTTGTTTTCTTGCAGACATTTCATTAGCCAACTAGGAAACATCATCAAAGCTAGAAGGAGGGAAGGGAGGGAGGTCATTGTTTGTCTCTGAACTTGATGGTTTTCTTGCAGATGTTTCATGATCCAACGAAGTAACATAACCAATGCTAGAAGGAAATGGGGTTTGTGGAGTAGAGGAGAAAGAGGAAGAGGAGAAAGAAGACTGTGGTATGCTTGGTGCTCTCTGAGCTTGTTGTTTTCTTGAAGAAGAAAAAAATATCTCACACTTGGCTCGTCAAGGGTTGTTTTGGAGATCTACAGTTTCCTTCTCATTCTCCCATGACTTCTTTGCAAACTATCCTTTTCACCAGGCAAACAGTCTAGCCAACGTGTTTTGAGGGGGCCCTTGAGAACGTTGGAGATGTTTCTAGAAAGTACAGCAGGAAAGGCAACGAGTTCATCAGAGCTCTTAAAAATGATGGATATGTAATTTGATTTCATAGCGCCTGCATAGCTACCATCAGCCACCTTATCTATTCTCTGAGCTGTTCTTCATCCATGGAGCCCCATAACAGTCTGGAAATCTTGGTCAAAGCTTAATTGACTGTAACTTGGAGACCGTTTCCCCACCAGTCCTCCACTCTGGGCCCCTCTCCTCAGGAGACGAATGGGGACAAATGGACCTGACGTTTTTGCCGAGACAACAAAGGAAGACACTGTTCGAAGCAAATTCGCACAAACACCAGATTTCCTCCCTCTCTGCTCCATGAAATTGTCTGTTTAATGGCAAGGGTTTGGTGTTTTTGGAAGGTTGTCCCACCGATGGAGAGAAGGTTAATAAATGGCAGGCCAGCACAGCAGAGAGTCTTTCACGCAGAGATATGAAAGGACTCATTACACCAAATTAATGAGCGGGCCTTGTGGGACAGCTTCCCCGCTTAAGCTCAGCTTTCACAGATAGGAAAGGTAATTATTTGATCTGTTTTTTTTTTCAAAGAAATGCTACGATTCCACTCTTTGGTTGGGAAGGAAACTTTTCTACAAGGATTGTAGGAGGGATGCCTAGACCTGTGATAATTTTATTAATTATTATGATTATATTATTACTAATTATTCAGTGGTTGGCAGGACCAAGGACTCCTGGGTAAAATATGATTGTCCATATTAACTGACCCCATACGAAGAGTCATATCTGCAGGGCTGGTTCCAGAACCTCAGGGAGATGTCCCTTTCCAAGCAGGCTTAAAAGAAAGTTTCATCTTACTCCACAATGGCATCACTCCATCACACCTGAGACTTCCAAGAGAGGAGGACAGTGCCAAAGGTGCTTTGTCAAGAGGCGCCTGGACTTTCTTCAGTTTTGCTTTGAAGACATTTTGCTTCTCATCCAAGAAGCTTTTTCAGATCTGACTGGATGGTGGGAAATGGAAGGATTTATACTCCTTGCAGACAGATGGTCATTTGCCTTCTTGTAGAGCAGTGGTTCTCAACCTTTTTAATGCCACGACCTCCAACCGGTCGTAAGTCGAGGACTACCCAACCGGTCGCAAGTCGAGGACTTTCCCTGCCCGGGAGCGCTGCGCATGCGTGGTGTCGCCCCCTGCGCCAGCCGAGGCATAGCTGGCAAGCAGCAGAGACAGAGCAGGGCGACCACCGGCTGGGCCACCAGCTGGCCCAGCCCAAGGGAGGTAAGGCACCCGCTGGGCCCCACGCATGCCAGCAACCCTCCCTGCACCCGCTGGCCTCCCACCTCCCACCCCTGGCCCTCTTTTACTTACATTTTTAGTAGTTGTTCAGCAGGGAGGGGTGGAAGCTTCCAGACAGCTCACCTTCGCTGCAGACAACTTGCAGCACCATTTGCAGAATGGGACTTTTGGCGGGCTCAGCAGGGCAGAGACAGCCTGGACAATTCCTATTGGCTTTTGAAAGCCAATAGAATTAGACTCTATTCAAGAGAGTCTATTCTATTGGCTTTCAAAAGCCAATAGAATAAAAAGGAGTAGCACAGCTAAGGAAAAGGGGAAAAAAATGGCGGACTGCATTGTTTGGCGACCCCCGTGAAATGGTCGTTCGACCCCAAATGGGGTCCCGACCCACAGGTTGAGAACCACTGTTGTAGAGAGTCACTGAGGCCACTTGGAGGTTTACCTGTGTCCTGAGTATCACCCGAGCAGGGCAAATGGGTGTGGAGCCTTCTTGGAACTGCTGAAAGGACTGTGTTGTAGACTGGAGATAGATGAGGTCGTATCCCTCCCCCTCTGTTGAGAGAGGGATGTCCAAATTTGATATAGATGGCTTCTTGGACTCCTCTTTCAAACCAGCCAGAGCTGAAGAAGCTTCTTGGGTGAGAAGCGAAACATCTTAAAATAAAATCAAGAAATTTCAGTTGCCTCTTGAAGAAGCACCATGACCTGGGTGACTGAGAATCTCCACAGACAACTAACAGCCAATATTAGGACATCCATCGCTTAGTGACGTGGTCATAAAGTATGTCATCACATGACCATGTCTGATTTTACAACTTTTTATTTTGCCACAGTCATTCAGTGAATCCCATGAACATGGCTAACTGAGAGAGAGAGACAGAAATCTACCATTACAAGAAAAAGAAAATGGCAGTCATTGTGTTGCTTAGCAATGGACTTTGTCATCTGAGCCTGCTGGGTGAGCAAAATTACACAGGGTAGGAAAAAAAAATGGTTTTCTCTCCTATTTCAGTTTCCAGAAAGATTGCCTTATTATTTTATCACTTCAGCCAATATTATCCTTCAAGGACGTTGAAGAAAAATAGGTCTGGAGAGAGGAGGCCATTCCTTAACCATTCTCCTAAGCCAAGCTAGAACGACTAATGTGTCTTACTGGCCTACTTAAATTTCTGATTATCTGTAATTAGGAGACTACTAATGAAGGATCAGACTCTTAATGCTCATTGCTGAAAGAGCCATTGGCAAAGCAACAGGAAAGTCTTTAAGATCTTTTCCTGCTTCGATCAACACACAGGGATTGTTAAAGGAAACAAATAGCCAAGTCCTTTAACGCCAAAGACAAAAAAAAAAAAAAAAAAATCTTTTGAAGAAGAACATTGAAAAGCAAAGAAGATACCCCATCAATAAAGTCTTCACCATGGAGGTTTAATTAGACTTTCTTTTGATGTGTCTGGGGAAGGGATGGGGTATTACCTGGAGGTCAATTCTGCAAACCCAAATACAAGCACATGTTCTTCTTAAATTGGGTTTTACAAAGAAAGAAAAGCTGGATTTATACATATTAGCCCCAAATAAGCAAGCTGGAATAAGAAAATTGGAATAAGAACAGCTAAATTTATACTTATTAGCCACAAATAAGCAAAACATTAATGGCTTCTTGGTTGACTGAACCAAATCAGAGTTAATGCTCTTCTGAAAATTTGGTCCATGCATGCTCTGGGTCTTCAATAAATACTTTTCGGAGGTCCCACCTAGAGAGGAAGCTGTTAGATAAAGTTGCTCATCTCCTCTTTGGAGTTTGCTAAAGCTTGCTTCAAGATTAACCTTGCCATCTGGGTCCGTTGCAAAGAGCTAGATCTTCAACAGAACAAAGGCCGAACATCTGTTGTGACACCAACCTGTTGTGGTTTGAGGTTCCCAGAGGGCTAATTTTTTTTGTTTTTTAGGGAAAAAAGAAAGGAGGGAGACAAACACTGCAGAACAATCAGTGCTATTGTTAGTCTTGATTGTTGAGAGACAAAAGGGAGAAATGGGGCAACAGACGGTTTAGAAAACCATCTCGCCCCACAATGACTTCCTGAACAAAAGACAAAAGAAAACAGATTTTGGCTGATAAGGATTGGGGGCTTTGTAGTCTTCTTTCCTTTAGATGTCACTTCCTGAATAACGAGCCCAGAGATGGGGGAGAAATAATACAACCCATCAGAAACGCCTGGAAACTCTGTAATTCTTCTTTTGAAATCTTGATTGCAGGTTTCATGTTTTTATGCCTGATGAAAGCCGGTTGAAAGGGACAAATGATAGGGCTCTTGGAAATTGGAGGAAACCAGACAGGAAGAGAAGAGCATGCAGTGTTTGTGACTCAATCCTGGCCTTCTGAAGTGTTGATCCACCTCTGCTATCCACTGCGAGTTTCCTCATCAGGAAAGGTGTCTACTTGGCCATTGGTGGCCTCAGGTCCAGGTAGTAGGAGAGAAATACAGAGTTGGAAGGGACCTTGGAGGTCATCTAGTGCAACTCTGTGCCCAGGCAGGAAACCGTATACCATTTCAGACAAATGGCGGGCCAGTCTCTTATTAAAAACTTCCAGTGTTGGAGCATTCACCACTTCTGGAGGCAGGTGGTTTCACTGGTTAATTGTTCTAACTTGTCCTTGACTTGCGGCTACAGACATTCTGGGACCAAAATATCCGTTGCCAAGCAAGGCCATTGTTAAGTGGATCACACCCAGTTTTACGACCTTTTTGCCCTGATAGTTAAGTGAATCACTGCAATTCTCAGGCAAATCAAATGGTCATTAAGTGAAACCTGCTTCACCGATTGACTTGGTTTGCCGGAAGCTGGCTGGAAAAGTTGCAAAGGGTGACCACAGGACCTTGAGGTGCTGCAACCCTTGGCCACCAAGTGCCCAAATGTTGATCACATGACCGCAGGGATGATGCTATGACCGTCGTAAGAGCAAGGACCAGTGATCAGTTATTTTGTCAATTGCCATTTTTCACAGCCTGCCTTTCCAGACGGACGATGCATTCCGGTGCTCCGTGTTGCTCAGTTTTTGCAACGTTGTGGGACCCAATGTCCCATCGACCCTGCTCAATAGATTTCCTGTGCGTTGATATGAAAATATCCTGGAAGGCAAAGTCAATCTGCCGCCCTTCAGAACCGGGAGGGATTGAAAACCGCTTGGAGCTGATCTTTTAGGTTTTGCCTTTGCTGCTGTTCTGTGCCTTGCCGTTCACTGCTCCCTGCTCCGGCTGCTTTTATCTTTCCCAGCCGGCTCTAAAATCAGGAATATTTGCCATGGGTGGAGGAGAGCCTGTCCTCGATCATGCAGATCAATCCCAGAGAGTGCGGAGGCATTTCTCTTACAATCACTTGGCACTGTTTCAGCCTGGCGGCAAAGCAAGACATTTAATGGTGACACCATTTGAAATTTGCAACTCGGTGCAAAAAATCTGTTTCGGAGGGAAAAGAGCCAGATGTGTGAGTCAGCAAATGCCCAGGGAGGTTGTTTACCCTTCTGGGATGCATTTCTTGTTTTCCTGCAGTATGACTGGACTTTACTCTTTCTCCAAACTAGCTCAAAGGCAGGCATTATGTTTTAAAAAATGTGGGTTTGTGGAGAAGTTTGTTAAGTGAGTTTTGCCCCATTTTATGACTTTTCTTACCACATTTGTTACGTGAATCGCTGCAGTTGTTAAGTTGGCAACATGGTTGTTAAGGAAATCTGGCTTTCCCATTAATTTTGTTTGTCAGTGAGAACAATTAGCCAGTGGAGCATCTTAATAATAATAATAATAAAGTTGGAAGGGACCTTGGAGATCATCTAGTCCAACCCCCTGCTCAGGCAGGAAACCCTATACCATTTCGGACAAATGGCTGTCCAGTTTCTTCTTAAAAACTTCCAGTGTTGGAGCATTCACCACTTCTGGAGGCAAGTAGTTCCACTGGTTAATTGCTCTGGCTGTCAGGAAATATATCCTTAGTTCTAGGTTGCTTCTCTCCTTGATTAGTTTCTGTCCGTTGCTTCTTGTCCTGCCCTCAGGTACTTTGGAGAATGGCTTGACTCCCTCTTCTTTGGGGCAGCCCCTGAGATATTGGAAGACTGCTATCATGTCCTCCCTCATCCTTCTCTTCGTTAAACTAGACCTACCCAATTCCAGCAACCGTTCCTTGCTTCCAGAAGTTGTGGGTGCTCCAGCACTGGAGGTTTTTAAGAAGAGACTGGACAACAATTTGCCTGAAATGGTACAGTGTCTCTTGCTTAAGCAGAGGGATTGGACTAGAAGACCTCCAAGGTCCCTTCCGGGTGTATTCTGATTGATAATCTCTGCATTAATACTTACATTCTGCTGCTGTATATACCATTTTTCTCAGAAAGCAAATGTCCAAACTTAATAACTATTCTGAATGCATTTTTATCTCATCTCTCAGTGTGTTTGGATATAGCTTTTGAGCGGAGAAGGACATGGAAACCCATGATAATTGCAATGTTCTTTGCTTTAATTTATTTGAAGTTGCCCATGGTGTATTAGATAGCACTATCAAGGTATATCAGACAGCACTACTCTTCGGGAGGGCTCCGCTAGGTTAGATCAAGTTGAAATCCTTGAAATCCACTGAACTAAGAGTAGAGTAATTGCAACAGGATATGCTAAATTAGCCTTGCATGAAACTGGATTGCTGGCTGAGGTTATTTCCTAGACGGATTTCCTCTGCCTCTTCTTGAGAGTGTCTAGAATCTTAACATCACCTTAGCAGTAAATACTTCTAACATACAATTGCAAGAAGGGGCAACTGTGATATCCATTAAATGGAATTGATCAATTTTGCTTTTTTCTCCCATGTCCAAATTCCATTCCACTGATGAACATATGGACAACTTTGGGCTATTTCTCACCAAAGAAAGGACCAAACAACATTCTCATCTCTATAATTGATTGATTGATTGATTGATTGACTGCAGGCATGTTTAAGATTGTGCACTGAAAACCTAGTAAAGCATCTCTTGTGCAGTTTAGAGGACTAGAACTGGAGATCCAGGCTGGAGTCCACCCACAATCATGGATGCTTCTCCAATGATCTTGGGCCAGTCTCTCCCACTCTGGCCAACCTACAGGATCTCAAAAGATTATGGTGGACATATCTGGAGGAGACTAGATATATGAGTTTCATTATAGGAAACATTATAAAGCTAATCAGGAGAACAATAAAGAAGAAAGACGTGACTTGTTTCATGTCTTAAGCTCACTACTACATCTTAGAGTAGAGTATAAAGGACTGATACTTTTTCCAGTTCATTAATGAACACCTGGGAACATTGGCAGATTCTTCCTGCAACTCAGAGGCAAATCTATATTGTAGTGATCATTTCTATCTCAAAGCTATCTCACCATCTCCCTGTATTTCTTCCCCAAATGAGAAACGTTCCTATCAGCACTTGTCAAGTCTCATAAAAGAGATGTGAGCCAGTCAAGGGTGAAGAAGACACCTTCTGGGTATCTTTAAATGCTTGCCATTTTACAGATTGTGGCACGAAGAAAAGGATGACTTGCCAACTGAGAAAAATTCAAACCAAGCTCTTGATCTATGAGGTCAAAAAGGGGTAGAAAGGTGGGAGTTCTCCTTCCTTCTTCTCCAACTTTGAGTGCCTCATTGCTCCAAGGTGTTCTTCGGAGATGGCGGCACGTCTCCATCTCTCAAATATTACTTATAATTTCTTGTGAACCACAGCCAAAGTCTTGCAAGCTAAATGAAATGACCTGTCATATTTCAGAATGGATCTTGTAAACAAAAAACTTTCCCAGGGTGCAATTTATATCCAGAGAAAGTGTTTCCAGATTGGACTGGCTGCCCAAGTCATTTGTCTTCCCAAGGGCTGAAGAGCGGTGTTGAGCTCCTAAATTTAAATGTTCATGGTCTGTGATTTCTAGCTTGCAAGTTTGCTGACGGTTAAGTATTTGCAAGTTGCTTCTGGAGTTTTCCTGGTTATCTCATTTTCATATAGGTTGAAAGGCTTAAATTTCTCTGTGCTTCCCCAAAAGGTTTCTGCAGCTTTCTTGGTATCTTGGGACTGAACGTAGATAATCAGGCTGCAACGCTGATTTACATACATTAAAAGACATTACAGTAAAGAGGCTTTGTGTGCTACATAATGGAAAAGTTGTCAACACTGGGTAGACCACACAAACGGCCAATGCTATAGTAAACTCTTGATTTTTGAAAAATAATAGCAGCTTTAAAACTGCATTTGTTTCTACATGCCTTGAGTTGCTCACTTAAATAAGAAAACCGAAGGAGGCTGGACAATTATAGAGAATCTGTCAGCCCTATGAGGCAAAGGAGACCAAGCTATAGCTCCACAGAAGACTAAAACCTTCTTTTGTTGAGATTAGCTACAGTAACAAAATCTTGCAATCTGATTTTGGTTCCCCTCCTCCTTATTTTATATTCATGCCAAGTACGGAGGATGTTTTCCAGATCATGTTTTATAAATCAGACACATTCTGGTGAGAGAAACTCCCTGAATATGGGCTCCAGCACAAGTCCAGAAGACTAAACCGAGTCTTCCCACCTGGGTCCGTGACTGACCCAGATTCGATCCTACAACATTATCCTGGGCCACATGTATTTGCCATCATTTGTTTTATAAATTCACCCATTGTCTGGACTCAAGCATTATTTGTGAGGCTTCCCTCTCTCCATCAAGGTCACCATGCAGAACATCTGTAGGAGACCTATTCCTCTTTCTTTATGGTCTCCAGCGTAGAAGTTTGAAGAGGGCATAATCCGTCGCTTTCTTGAGTACAATATGCCACCCATGTCCTACTTGAGTATGCTATGGTCAACAGAATAGACTATGAACGTTTGGAATGGTCTCCTTAAAAACTTGATTAGCTAAATCCAATTATTATCTGACATCAACAATTCAGGGAATTTAAGAATTGAATATTTATGAACTGTGCAGTTCTTGGTCCACTCCGAGTTGGCTTGTCTTCTTGAAGATGTTTCATTACTAAGTGGGTAGGTAACATCAGCAGCCTGGTAAAGAGACATCTGCAAGGAAGCAACCAAGATCAGAGAACCCCCAAAACTCCACTGCCCACCTCTAAGCTACACACATTTGCTTCTATTGCCACTAAATTTCTTGCAACGCAGTGCATTTCTTCAGATGCAGCTAGATCATTTTGTTTTCATCTGCCAGAGTGTCCACTGCAGAATTAGATGTGACCCTCCCCAGCTGGAGAACGTTATCAAGAGAAGACTCCTTAAATCAGCGGTTCTCAACCTGTGGGTCGCGACCCTTTTGGGGGTCGCACGAGCCTTTCACAGGGGTCGCCTAAGACCATCGGAAAACACATATTTCCGATGGTCTTAGGCAGGGCTTGTCAACTGCCTTCTCTCCCCCCCCCCGCTCCACTTCACTTGTTTGTGGAAAATATGCTGCTTGGCGGCAGTCTGCATGAACTCTACCAAATGTGCGCTGCAGGGGGTGCATGAAGAGTGCAGGCGCAGAGCAAGGCCCCGCCCTCCCCAGAGACTCATTGTGCAGCAACCGGATTGATTTCTTCTTGTGCACGCAGGTCAGTGAAGGGGAGGCTGCCATAGCACCCAACTCCTGAGCCTGTCAGCTGGCGACCCCTGAACTTGTGCTTGTCAGCCGGGAGGTCTGGCAATGTCCGCTGGTGTCCTTTGCCACCGCCTGTCCTCGTCTCCTCCTCCACCCATTCATGTTGAGCCCGCCGGGGCTTGACAGGGAGAGAGGGAGGGAAGGAGGAAGGGACTACTCCTCCTCTCCTAAGCTTCAAAGCACGGTGGGCTTCCCAAGGACGCCACAATCTTCACGAAAGCGGGAGAGGGGGGAGAAGCAAAGGGGGTGAGAAAGCTTGCGGCGGGCTCAAAGGAGCACCTGTCAGCATTGGTGACGAGAAATTCCCCACAAACCCAGGGAAGGGGTAAAGAAAAGGAGCCCCCTTTGGGAGGAAACCACCAACTTCTTCTCCTTGGCTTTGCGCTCTTCTGTTCCTCGGCAGCTGGGCTGCCAAGCCTCTGCTGGCTGGGACTTCCTTTCCTTCCATCCCTCTTGGTCTCTTCCTCCTTCCCTCCCTCTCCCATTGTCCTTTCCTTCCTTCCTTCCTTCCTTCCTTCCTTCCTTCCTTCCTTCCTTCCTTCCTTCCTTCCTTCCTTCCTTCCTTCCTGCCTTCCTTCCTTTCCTTCGCCTCCCTCTTTGTCCCTCCTTCCCTTCCTTTCCCCTTGTCCCTTCCTTCCTTCCTTCCTTCCTTCCTTCCTTCCTTCCTTCCTTCCTTCCTTCCTTCCCTTCTTCCTTCCTTCCTTTCACCTCCCTCTTTGTCCCTCCTTCCCTCCCTTTTTCCCCTTGTCCCTTCCGTCCTTCCTCCCTTCCCTCTTGTCCAGGATCAGGGCGAGCCTCTACAGCTGATCCACGCTTCTGCAGCTGTAGCTGCTTTCCTTGGCTCCTGCCCAGCAAACTTGCTCAAGCTTTGCTAGAAAACATGCTGCTTGCTAATTTAGCAGAAGCGCGAATCAGCTGTAGCCTGGTGCTGATCCTGGAGCTTTTGCTAACTTAACAAGCGGCATGTCTTTCGGTGAATCTGAGCAAGTGAGCTGGGCGGAGCTCTCCTCTGTCTCTTCCTGTGCACAGGCAGGTTTGCCAGCAGCAAAGAGGGAGGGAAGTAAGGACAATGAGAGAGGGAAGAAAGGAAGGAAGGAAGGAAGGAAGGAAGGAAGGGACAAGGGGATAGAGGGAGGGAAGGAGGGAAGGAGGAAGAGACTAAGAAGGAGGTGAAGGAAAGGAAGGAAAGAAGGAAGGAAGGGACAATGGGAGAGAGGGAGGGAAGGAGGAAGAGACTAAGGGAAGTGAAGGAAAGGATGGAAATAAGGAAGGGACAATGGGAAAGAGGGAGGGAAGACACGGAGGTGAAGGAAAGGAAGGAAAGAAGGAAGGAAGGGACAATGGGAGAGAGGGAGGGAAAAAGGAAGAGACTAAGAAGGAGGTGAAGGAAAGGAAGGAAGGAAGGAAGGAAGGAAGGAAGGAAGGAAGGGACAATGGGAGAGAAAGAATGAAGGAGGAAGACACTAAGGAAGGTGAAGAAAAGGAAGGGAAGAAGGAAGGAAGGGACAATGGGAGAGAGGGAGGGAAAGAGGAAGAGACTAAGAAGGAGGTGAAGGAAAGGAAGGAAAGAAGGAAGGAAGGGACAATGGGAGAGGGAGGGAAGGAGGAAGAGACTGAGAAGGAGGTGAAGGAAAGGAAGGAAAGAAGGAAGGAAGGAAGGGACAATGGGAGAGAGAGAGGGAAGGAGGAAGAGACTAAGGGAGGTGAAGGAAAGGAAGAAAAGAAGGAAGGAAGGGACAAGGGGAGGGAAGGAAGGCAGGCACCCACCCCAGTCCCATCCCAGAGACCCACAGATTCCCCCCCACGGGCACTCTGCAACTTGAGTGATCAGCTGGCCACGCCCCCTGGCCATTGATCACATGACCCTGAGACACTGTGAATGTCATAAGTATGAATCAGTTTTCAAGCATCCGAATGTAAATCACATGACCCTGGGGATGCTGCAACAATCATAAGTGTGAAAAATGATCATAATTCGCTTTTTCAGTGCTGTTGTAACTTCTAATAGTCACTAAGCGAATTGTTGTAAGTTGAGGACTACCTATACTTTCCCATTTTTTCCTCTCCTTTTTTTTGGTCAAGTTTTTGATACCCCCCGGCCAGCTGGATGGGGGGTTGGGGGTCACCACAATATGAGAAACTGTATTAAAGGGTCATACTGTGCTATCAGGGCTCATGTTTGATCATGTCTGATGTTACATCTAATATTCTCCTGATTAAATTTTGGACTGGAAAAAGGTTCCAGTTGGGTGTGAAAGTCCTTTGTTTTGTTAATCATGGAGTTTTGCCCAGGGAACAATTTGTCACAAATTGCATCATCGTCAGCATTTGCAGGTTGATATTGTGACTCATAGGACATTGTTCTAGCTTATACTGGACACCTGTAGTATGAACGCTTGCCCCTCTACTTAAAGAGCATGAATGTTGGCATGGAATAAAGGATTGTTTTGAGTTAAAAGACAATAGCTCTACCTTTTTGCTCTAAAAGTTGAAGTCTGCCTTGAGTTAATCTCGTCTTTGGTGACTTCCCACAGATGCCATTTAATTTTCATAACTGCAGTATGAATAGTCTTCAAATTACAATCATTTATTTAGTGACAGTTTAAAGTTACACTGACCCTGGAAAGTGATGACGATTGGTCCTCGCCTTTATGACGGTCATAGCATTCTCTTTGAGAGAATGAAAAATGGGAGCCCAGCCCGGTCACCCAAGAGCCATCAATTCTACATTTTGCAATGTGTGTCATGAAAACTGGTGAAAAAGTCCTCTGTTCTCCTTCCACCTCTGGAGTGCAAGAGTGATGGGCTAATATTTTTCTCATGCAGACTCTTGCGTTCTGAGACAGCATTGCAGGTAAGATGAATGCTTCTCTGATGGGGCTTCTCCCAGGTCAAGTTGACTGGCTTAACAGGGCAGCGACCACTGGGAGATATTGCTCAATATTAGGCCCCTTTGACCCCAGAAAATTTTGGTGGCCATTAGTGTTATGAATTGAATATATATAAAGTTGTGTTAATCCCTGCTAAAGTGAAACTAACTTAACTCCAACTGCTTGTGAAGCTAAAATGAAACTAACCTTTAGATGACCCTGACTGTTAACTCCAACTGTTTTGGAGGGAAACTTTGAACATTCATATTTGGGCGGGCTTTTCAAGTATTGTGATTGGTTAAGGCCCTGTGGGCTCAGAGTATAAATTACAGGCAATTGCCTGCAGTTCTCCAGTTCTAGTTTGAGTCAATAAATAACGTTGTAACTATGCTGGTCTGCTCCTTGCCTACTGAAACCCACTGCACAATAATTAGGATTTAGATAAAGTGAGGTCCTTTGTCTACAATGGGAAGCTATAGAAGCTCTCTTTGGCAAGTACGAATCAGGAATGAGGCTGTGTCACAACTGAACTTGGTGAGAAAGCTGCCTAGAGGCCAAATAAACCCAATAAGTGTGAAAAACGGTCATAAGTGCCGTTGTAAAATTGAACAGTCATTCAATGGATGGTTGTAAATTGAGGATTGCTGGTACTTTAATTGGGATCTCCGAAGCTGATTTTCCACTCATAATTGGAACCATTTTCCTGGCGGTTTTCTCCAACTGGCGAGTAGCCCCATTGCATAAAAGAGACAGATAGCAGGGAAGAATCTGTATGTGCAGAATAATGGCTTTGCTCTCATGTTTAAAACAGGAGATTCATTTGCAAAAAAAAAGCAACCGATTGCCACTGGAGCCTGTTCAAGAATTTAGCAGTCTCTCTCTCTCTCTCCCTCCCTCCCTCCCTCCCTCCCTCCCTCCCTCCCTCTCTCTCTCTCTCTCTCTCTCTCTCTCTCTCTCTCTCTCTCTCTCTCTCTCTCTCTCTCTCTCTCTCTCTCTCTCTTGTTTTTCCTTTTCTAAATCTTGTATTTCCCTGGAAAGAACACCCTTGGCAGTCTGTATGTCAGAAAGAGAGTGCGCTGGTTTTCAAGTTCAGAATCTTATTACAGTTCTTCTAACGGCGACATTCTTTCCCCAGGAAAAGATTGGATCTCTGAAATACCGTGACAAATTTTCTCGTCATAATCTCCCTTGGAGTTTTCAGCAATTATTCTCCTTGTGGACTGCATTAACCTCCATCCTGGTAGGAATTCATCATCCTGGCCCTTAAATCTCCAGAGTGCTCCTCTCCTTTACAAAGGAGATTACCGCAGAGAGAGAGAGAGAGAGCAATGGGACTCTCTGCCCTTGGGGCTGGGTTTACTAATGACCCAGCCAGGAAACCAAAGCCGGAGAGACATAAATGTAGAAATGCAAATTTGAGGATGGCTGCGAAAATAATTTACCTATGAAAAGTTGCAAAGCAATGGAGACAAAGTGTTTTGTCCCCTCCCACACAATGGGGTACATGCCTGTGTATGATTGCTCAAGATACAACAATAGAGTCAGAGGGGTTTCCCCCCCCCCATTGTGTATTCTCCTTTGGATAAAGGGGGGATGATCTAAAATCTAGAATGGTCTTCCTTTTTCTGACCGGCCAGAATAGACTTCACCTGCATCTGGCGATGTGCAGAATCGGAATCAGAATAGAGTCGGAAGGGACCTTGGAGGGCTTCTAGTCCAACCCCCTGCTCAGGAAGAAGGCCATTTACAATTTCTGACAAATGTTGTCCAATCTCTTCTTAAAAACCTGCAGTGATGAAGCACAACTTCTGGTGGCAAGCCGTTCCACTGGTTAATTGTCCTCACTGTTAGGAATTTTCTCCTTAGTTCCAGGTAACTTCTCTCCTTGATTAGTTTCCATCCGTTGCTTCTTGTCCTGCCTTCTGGTCAGTGCCTTTTTTGTAAGAAAAAAGGTGCCGGAACTCACATCTTGTTTATCTTTTATTTTAAAAAATATATATTCAGTCCTTAACATAAATTTACCTTTCGCACATAGTCAATCACTGTACACACACCCACACACATCAGTTGTGTAACGAAACATAATGGTCGCCACCCGCAGTAAGCACTCAGTCCTTGACCACATGACCAATAACAAGCTGAGCAGTGCCACAAGCTGAGCAGCGCCATCACAACCAGTGCAGATGAAGTACGCGTGCATCGGACTCGACACACAAGCAGCCCGCATGCACCATTTTAATGATTTTGCCACCAACCTGCTATGCTTGACAGGGCGATTCAAGTCCACGTGGACCAAACATCAGATTTTAAAGTTACTTTTAAAACTTGGAAAATCCGTTGAAAAAAGGTGCCGGAACTCCATTCCAGTGCATTCTATGACCAAAAAAAGCACTTCTTCTGGTGCTTTGGAGAATAGCTTGACCCCCTCTTGTTTGTGGCAACCCCTGAGAGGAAGACTGCTATCATGTCACCCCATTCCTTCTTTTCTCTAGACTAGCCATACAGAAGCAAGATTTTTGCATAAGAAGGATATAAAGATATTCACACTCTGCTCTTGTTCCTAAAAGGGAAAAAAAAAAAAAAAAAAAAAAAACCAGAAACCAGAAACCAGAGAATTCAGACCTGAATTACAAATGATTTTCTCTCTAATCAAGCAGAAAATTTTCCTCTCCCAGCCAATGATCTGATTCTTGGGATTGTTTTCGCCATCTGAGACGGAAGCAAGCAGGGAATCTGAATTTTAAAAGCTTGCATCCAACAGAAAATGGATTGCTTCCTTATTTATCCATCAAAGCAAAAGCCGTCTGAGAAAAGTGGTTAAAAAGAAGTTTAAGGAAAACATTTTTAAAGAAAGAGGGTAGAAGAAAGAAGAATATGAGGAAAGGTAGTTAGGAAGGGAAGAACTATTATTAAAGTTTGTTGCACAGTCAGCCAGATGTTCGGGCCGGATTTGGTATTGTTTTATCCTCCTATCGAGTCTTTCCCAAGGGGCTGGGAGAGGCAGATGTTCTGATTTGATGGTTTGTTATTATTATTAATAATAATTCTGAGATAATTCTTACATCCACAGAAGTTTTAGCTAAGGGAATCAAAAGATTCCTTCAGAAGGATTTGGAATTACACCTAAACAAGGAGAGACAAATAAAGAGATTCTTAATAGAAACGGTACCTCTAAATCCTTAACCCCTCCTGACCTCCATCAGATGTTTGATGCATTCTGGCCCTGAAAATGTCACAAAACCCTCTGGAGCTTTCCGAATGGAGGGAAGGGGAAAATTAAAAATATACAGGTTTCTTCAAGCAGCAAATTAATTTTGGCCCCAGCACTTTGTTGGTTGAACACCATTTTGGTCCTTTCTACCCACTGGTGGCTACTAAATAACTTTTCTTGATTAGGTGCTGGGAAGGGCATTTTGCTTTATATCAATCAAGACATTTATGTATATATTATCCCACCTTGATTATTTTTATAAATAACTCAAGGCAGCAAGCTACCTAATACTTCTTCCTTCTCCCATTTTTTTGCAAAACCTTCTGAGTGAGTTGGGGAGAGAGAGAGAGAGAGGGAGGGAGGGAGGGAGGGAGAGAGAGAGAGAGAGAGAGAGAGAGAGAGAGAGAGAGAGAGAGAGAGAGAGAGAGAGAGAGAGATGGCTCTAGGTCACCCAGCTGGCTTTCATAGCTAAGGTGCAACTACAACTCACTGTCTCCCAATGATTGGCCAAAGTCACCCAGCTGCCTTTCATGGCTAAGGTGCGACTCGAACACACCATCTCCTGGTGATTGGCTCAAAGTCACCCAACTGCCTTTCACACCTAAGTTAGGACTAGAACTCAGTTTCCTAGTGATTGGCCCAAAGTCAAAGCCAATTTTCATGCCTAAAATGAGGCTAGAACTCTCTGTCTCCTAGCAATTGGTTCAAAGTCAAAGCCAATTTTCTAGCTTATGTGGGACTAGAACTCTCTATCTCCTGGTGATTGGCTCAGAGTCACCCAACTGCCTTTCATGCCTAAGGTAGGACTAGAATTCACAGTCTCCTGATTTCTAACCAGACACTAGAAACAAGACATGATGTGAACAAAAGAGGTTTAGATCTATGCTTTGATGTTTCTATCTATCTATATGTCTATTCATTTCTATCCTATGCTGGCTGGGAAATTCTGGGAGTTGAAGTCCACCCAAAGTAAAATTACAGGGGTTGAGAAACCCTGTTGGAAAACTACTCTCTGTTCATCCACTCTTCCATTCATCGCTCTTTCTCTTTCTGTCTTTCTTCATCCATCATTTATTACACCCAAGAAAAACAATTCTTGGTGCTGAGTACAAGAAATGCATAATATATAATGCACCACTAAGAAGCAATAACGGTGCAAGTGAAAACTTAGTGGCTATCGCTATCACCCCAGATGCAATCACATTCAAACCAGCTGCAAAATTAAGGTTATAATAAATGGTTTGTAAAATGTCTGGGAAAATAATCGGCTTTCACTTGGTGTTGGAAGATCCAGATGTTGGCATCTCCATCCTAAACAAGACTTTTCCCTTTCTTCTTGATTTTGTCTTGGCCTGGACACTTAGAGAAGAGTAACTAATTTTGAGGAGAGATGGTCTTTCAGGCAACCATTTATCATTTGTTCCCCTTGCTTAAAATGTTACAAAAACCACCCCAAAGCAGCACTGCAGGTCATCCATAATTCTCCAGCAGATTGAAAGGCTTCCTTGTGCATTTATCTTGGCAATTCAAAGCCAGAAAAGAACAATTTCTACAGTGTGGGTACACTAAATCCTTGGATCATAAAATCAATCCATTCCAAATGCTTCTGTTAATAGGTTTTCTGCCACTCGTGTTAGAGGAGAGGAGAGAAATTTCACATCTCCCACATGAACCTCTGAGCGATTTTTCAGATAGATTCTTATGTCTGCCTATTTCTGCACATTATGGGATGGATACCTTTCTGGGAGACGTGTCTTGTTCTCCTTGAATCTAAGGGTTGAAATTTTTTTGTAGCTACTTAAGATCTGCCGCAAAACTGCTAATTTGATCACAAAGGACGTTGGGATTTCATGGCCTGGGGTGATGAGAAAATATGCTTTTCTTCTTGAAGCATTGTCCAAGCAAAATAAATTCAACCTCTCTTTTGCAGAAGAAAAGCAGTAGAAGTCCGATCCTTCACCTTTTGTTCTGGAGAAAAAAAAGTTTTCGACACTGGGATGTCAACATAGAGTAGCTTTCGCTAGCTACTTTTGCTTGCTATTGAATTGATTCTTTTTGTGGCTCCAGAGGTATCTTTTTAATAAATATGCCACTTGCAATCTTTCTTTCTTTCTTTCTTTCTTTCTTTCTTTCTTTCTTTCTTTCTTTCTTCCTTCCTTCCTTTCTTTCTTTCTTTTTCTTTTTTTCTTTCTTTCTCTTTCTTTTTCTTTCTTTTTTCTTTCTTTTCTTTCTTTCTCTTTCTTTCTTTTCTTTCTTTCTTTCTCTCTTTCTTTTTCTTTCTTTCTTTTTTCTTTCTTTCTTTTCTTTCTCTTTCTTTCTTTTCTTTCTTTCTTTCTTTCTTTCCCTCTCTTTCTTTCTTTCTTCCTCTTTCTTTCTTTCTGTCTCTCTTTTTCTTTTTCTCTCTTTCTTTCTTTTCTCTCTCTCTCTCTCTCTCTCTCTCTCTCTCTCTTTCTTTTCTCCCTCCATTCTCCTTTTATCCCATTCTTCTTCCTGCTTGCAATCAGTCTGCACATTAATGAAGCATAATATGAGTTCTGGGCTCATGGGGCCTTTTCTTCTTCATTGGATCGTTGCCATCATGCCAACTCTATGGCATTTGCTTTTCTGAGCCCGTGACGTCTAGATCAAGGCTTTTCAACCAGTGGTAGGGGTACCACCTGTGGTACATTGACATCTCGCAGGTGGTACGCAACCATCCTAGAAAAGTGGTAGCAGGGGAAGGGAATGAGCTGAACCGGTGGCAGCATCACACAAGCCTGAGTGAGAGATGGCTGGAGCTGCAGGACTGTCAGGGCTCAGTGGAAGCACCAGGATCAGCACCAGTCTCCAGCTGGAGCTCAGCACTGATCCTGGCGTTTCTGAGCCCAGAAGAAGCACCAATCAGCTGGAATGTTGCAGCATCTCCAGGGTCTTGTGATTTACATTCAGATACTGGCAATTGATTCATATTTATGATGGTCATAGTGTCTTGGGGTCATGTGACGTGACCAAAACCTGCTGCAACCACCCAGCAGACAGTGGGGATAAAAACCAACCCCCCCCCACCCCATCCCCACTTCCAATCCTCAACAGAAATGCTCACAACAATGAAAACCTCAGACAGGAGGAAGAGTGTGGCCAGGCAGGCAAGCAGGTGTCTTGCTCGGCTGTGGCTTGGGAGGGGCACTTTTTTCAGTGCCATTGTAACTTTGAACAGACACTAAGCAAACTGTTGTAAGTCGAGGACTACCCGTACTTCATCACTTTTTCCCCTTTTTGGGGGGCGGGGTGTCATCAAGTTTTTGACACCTTGCTAGGCGGCTGGTGGTACTCGGATATTGCCATATCCTAAAAGTGGTACAATGTGTGAAAAGGTTGAAAAGCCCTGGTCTAGATGCACCATCTTCCAAGTCAGTAGTTGGTTAGGATCATCCTCTATTTCCCTTTGCACTTGCGTTCTTCCAGCCAGTCACCACAAAACCCCTTGAAAACTTCATAAAGTCTGTTGTGTAATTGCAGAGCCATCAATTGTCTTTAACAAGGTATAGAGCAGGATGAAGCCTTAAATTTAAGCCTCCCAGACAAGCAGGATGCCTCTTCTCCTGGAACCAGCAAGTCCCCAAAGAAGCCAAATCCTTTTAATGTTACCGTTTTCAAGATCTGCGACACTTTGATGGAGAGAATGGTGAGGCCATCCGTTCAAGTGTGAAGATTAGGGGAATGATAGCTTTATTTTTTCCCCCCTCCAGGTTTTTTTTTTATATAAGCTCCATCTGTCTCAGTGGGCTAAGCCATCATTTTTCAATGTCTACCACTGCGTTTTAGAGGTAAAGGTAGGTAAGGTGGGATTTCTGTGCATTGTCAACCTTTGTATCCACAGTTAAGATTTTAGGAGCCCCTTGGCTTTCTGGGAAAGAGCAAATAGAGGGGTTCTTATATGCACAAAGATGAGGGAAATCAGAAATCACCACATTGGAAAAATAGATCATGGAGAACCTGCAGAAAAGGGCAGTTAATTTAATACTAAATCAATTTTTTGCACACATCTAGCCTGTCAGCCAGCTGGAAATTGGAAGATGTAGCAGAAAAGACTCTTCTCCTGGGCTTGGTTAACTGGAATTCCTTGATTGATAAGCTCCCTTCTGCCAACATGAGTGGAGCGAAATATGAATTAGGGATCTTTTTTCCTTAGTTGCAGCTTTGAGAAATGTTGGATAGTTGTACTGAAGCATCTGATTCAATGATCTCCTGCCTTCTATCCCTCCAGTGCTACTTTCTAGGTGTGGTCTTGATGGAGCTAGTTGGTGGAGCCATATCTACTATGTTGTTGTCGTTTTTCATTTGCTAACTCATGTCCAGCTCTTTGCTACTCCATGGACCATAGCACGCCAGGCTCCCTTGTCCTCCACTGTCTCCTGGAGTTTGCCCAAACTCATGTTGATTGCATTGGTGACACTAAACATCTAATCTCATCCTCTGCTGTCTCCTTCTCTTTTTACTTTCCATCTTTCCCAACATCAGAGTCTTCTCCTCTCTTCTCATTTGGCGGTCCAAGTATTTGAGTTTCAGCTTCCGTATCTCTCTCCTTCCAAAAAACAGTCAGGGTTGACATGCTTTAGGATAACTACCATACCTTCAGGATGGAGCCCATCCTGGTAGTAGCCAACTTGTAGGCATGGATTTCTGCCTCTTAATGATTCCGTCACTACCATCGCCTGAAAAACTGGTTCTTCTTTCCAGGATCCAAAGATTATCCACTGTTTTTTTAAAGGACAGATTTCCCAGGGGTCATCTCACTGTTTACTCCTTCACGTCCATGGAATGGAGTTAATTAAAATGTTCGCTGGTTCTCTCTACTTCACTACAGGGATGAAATTTACTTTTTCTTTTTTCTTTTGGCACAGGTGTGCATGAATATTCAAGGATGCTCCTGGGAAGAATGAAGAATGAGAACTTGTTTCTTAGGGAGGGTTTCAGGTAAAATGAGGCACTTATTCAACATACTTTTCTAAGTTGGGTAAAGAAATCCCTCCCTGTGAAGGAACGGAAGTGCCGTGAACAGGCAATTCGCCAATAAATTTCCTTTCCTTTATTTACAAGTTTACTTAGGAAAATCCCAGGCTTCCTTCCCATAAGAAAATGGAAATACCTCAACTTACAACCACAACTAAGCCCAAAATTTCTGTGGCCAAGCGAGACAGTTATTCAGTGAATTTTGTCCCATTTTACGACATTTCTTGCACAGCTACAAAGTGAAATCACTGCCTTAAGTTAGTAAGATTTACTTAAGTAAGTCTTAAGTTAGTAACAGGGTTAAGTGAATTTGGTTTTCTCATCGATTCTGCTTGTCAGACATTCACGAAAGGGGATCCCTTGACCCCAGGATACTGCAACCGTCATAAATATGAATCAGTTGCCAAGCATCCGAATTTTGATCACGTGACCACGGGAATGCGGCAACGGTCCTAAGTGTGAAAAATGGTCCTAAGTCTGTTTTTTAAGTGCCATTGTAACTTTGAACGGTCACTAAATGAACTGTTGTAAGTCTAGAATTACCTTTCATTATCTATTCAATTTTGGTGTTGGGTAACTTTGAGGAATGCGATAAAGCAGATTTGGAGTCAATGTAGTGCTTGTGGAAATTGCAACAAGACAGGTTAAGCCTAGTGGAAATAAGCTTGGGTAGAGAAATTATTTATTTTCCAAGAAGATATAATTATTTAGTGCCTGTGTGGTTTTGAAACCTTGCTTACAATTAAAAGGCTTCCTTACTATCTTCCTGGGTTGAAAAGGAGGTGAGCATTATGCAGAAGTTATTGCAATTCTAAACGTGTTCTCCACTTTGCAGGATTTTATATACAGATTCTACCTCTTGAACTTGGCAATAAATGAACCAACATGCTTTGCAAAACCTGCTATCAAAGTGGGGGCTGGAGTTTTATCAGCTGCTCCTGTCGGAATCTTCTGTGATAAAGAACAGATTGACTCTAGGAAGTTTATGGAAGAAGGTTTTATGTCCTTTCCCAGAATATTTCAGGAGAGATTTTTTTTGTTCCCCTTCGTAAATATATTACACCCAGATCATCTTTTCTAGTAATTGATGATTAGGGCTTTGCAGTGTTTTTTTGTTTTATAGCCTTGGATTTTGCAGGAACATCAGAAAAGTCTTCTGGATCACCAGACATTTTTGCTGGTATCTGCTTCCAATAAGATACAACCTGGTGCAGGAGCTCAGCTTACAACCGAACTGGGACCAAACTTGGCAAAGACTTGTGGACTTCAACTCCTAGAATTCCCCAGCCAGCATGATAACTCTGAATATCTTTAGCTATTAAATGTTGTTATTTCAGCACATATAGTAGCATAGTCTTCTCTATGTGCCTTATGGTGTCGTTAAGGTTCTGTGACAACTCAGGTTAATAATATGCTTGAATGCATAAAAAATATGCAGGTGAGCAAACTTGGAGATTCATTTATTGCGTACTGATTGCAATTATTGATCCTTGCTGGTCCTATCTGTATGATTAGTCCACCAGTAACAGCCATTGATAATGCTCTAAAGATGAAAAATATATACATAGGATGGTTGATATTTTATTAGCATTATGGGAAATTATTCTTCAACATCTGAGCAATGCATGTGTGGTGGAGGCCTGCTACTGAATCACAAAGGTTCTTCTGTAGATTTTTTATTAAAGAATATATCATGTGAAAAGATTTGCATGAGGATTGTGTAAAGGCTGCTGCAGCCGTAAATGCATCCGATGCTTGTAAAATGACTAATTTCAATTATAACAAGATCAGGGTGTTGTTGGTCGACAGCACATCCCAGGCTGAACCATTCAGCCTCTCCTTAGGTTAAAGGTTCTAAAACAGGAGTCTGGGGATTTTTCTGAGCTGGGGAGGGGATGCATACTAGGTCTTTCGTCACAATCCTCCAGAAACATCCTTGGGAGTCAGGCAACATCCATTGAATTGAATTGAATTGAATAATAGTAGTAGTAATAGAGTTGGGCAGAAAGAAGGTAAACTTGATTTCTTTTTACTAACATTTGAATATATTAGCCAAGTAGTAACATCTACAGTGCTAGAAGGGAGTGGGGTTTGCGGCGTGAAGGAGGAGGGCTGTGGGGTCTTTGGGGCTCTCTGAGTTTGGTTGTTTTCTTGCAGGTCTTTCATGACCCAAACTAGATAACATCATCCATGCTAGCAAGGAGTGGTATTTGCTCTCAGTTGATATTTTAGTGGCTTGCCCTGACAGTGTTAGTGGAAACGATCTTAGAGATTCTTTGGTTGGGCTGCTTACTGTTAGCTTGTTTGGCAGTTCCTTGATTAGGGTTTTTACTTCTTGATTGCTGGCGTAATGTTCATCTTGAAGTTAATCTATGCTCATCTGGGTGCTGATTGCTACTGAGAAGGTGTTTTGGTCTTTTTGTTCCTTTTTTGGCTTGTTTGATTGTCTCTTTTGCACAGGATGTAAACATTGTTTATGTCTATGTATCTATTGATGTTAATTTGTCAGTGTGCCAGGCTTCTAGAAATTTCCTAGAGCTGCTTTCATTCCAAATAACTGGGCCCTGTCAACCTAGGGCTGTCATATAACCTGTATGCAGCTGTGGTGAGGTTCAACTCTTGTTCCGTGGGAGTAGTTCCAACTGTTGCAATATGTAGGCAGTTTTCCAATGACTCTTTTCTGGTGCTTTCTACAAATGATGGATTTCCCACTGAAACCTGTGCTTAAGAGGAGCTGCTTCAGTACCTCCAAGTCTATAATCACCATTGTCTGATGTTTGATGTGCTATACTTCTTCAAACATTTTTCCTTTTTCTTTTACAACAGCGTTCCCTTTTTCCGAAATTGATGCAGAGAAACGTTTTTTTATGCAATTCAGCCTTTCAGCCTAATTGCTAATGCCCAATGTCCCCAGTTTCTGCTTCAGGAGAATAACAAACATATATTATTGTGACAACTTGAACATTAATAATAATATCACTGTTCTGGAATGAACAGTAGAATGTCAATATAATTTTAGAATATGCGATCTTCAAGGGAATTGACTGACTTGGCAGGGGACAAGCAAAACAAAGAATTTCTCTTCAATGTGGGCATTTAAAATTCAGAAAATGAACAGATTGCTTGGCTTGTCTAAGTCCACCAATTATAAGGTTATTAGTCAAAGCATTTTAATGCAGCTTTTCAGCCTCAACCTTAACCCCCTGGAAGTTACTTCACCAAATGGAATTAAATACAACAATGTCACAATGAAAATTAAAAGAAGGACCTTAACACGAAAATAAGTTGACACCTTTAATTATGTATTGAGGACCTTAAGGGTCAAGCCAAATAACATTTTTGTGACTCAACTATTTGATTTTCTCTTGGAAGCAAATTTTGCAGCAGACACGTTAAAACAGACCAAGCTTTATTTCAGTGTTCCGTGCCTCATTTCATGTTGAAGGAAATAATAAGGCTTTTGAAAATTATTTTAGGGTACTGGCAGATACATTTGGAGAAAGTCAATGGAGCACAGTCATTTGATCTAGGAAAACCATGTCTGTCCCTTGCTGAAAAATCAACTATTTAATGAAATGCAAACTATTCCTACAAGCTTTCCCTGACTACCTTATTACTAATCAAATATAAGGATGACATTTTTGTTTAATGTGATAGAATTTATTCTGCTTCAGTAAATCTATATCTTTTTAATCAGGTCCTGCCCTAAACCCTTTGGCAGAGTCGATGTTAAATCTAAATTAGCATATAAATAAACAAATTCCCCCCTACAAGATTTTCCCCTGTTAAGTATTTTATTCCTTTATACATGTGTGCAAAAAAGAAAACCGAAAAGGTCACTGCCAAAACTTATTGGCAAAAGAATGAAAAGTAACCACTTGAATATTCACGGCAATTGTCAGAGACAATAGGAAATGCTTAAAAGTTTTAAACGTTGGGGAAGTCAGTATTTAGCAAGCTGCATGGTCTTCCTTCTTATTTGGCCAAGTGTGATTATAGTGAAGTTCTATTACCGCTTCACAGAGCCTTAGCAAGACCTCACCTGGAATATTATTGCATCTGGTTCTGGTCACCACAATATAAAAAAGATGTTGAGACTCTGGAAAGAGTGCAGAGAAGAGCAGCAGGAATGATTAGGGGGCTGGAGGCTAAAACATGCAAAGGAATTGGGTATGTCTAATGATAGCAGTGTTCCAATAGTTGAGGGGCTCCTACAAAGATGAGGAGGGTCTTTTGATCTTTTCCAAAGCACCAAAACCAAGACAAGAAACAATGGGTGGAAACTAACCAAGGAGAGAAGCAACCTAGAACTAAGGAGTAATTTCCTATCTGTGAGAGCAATCAACCAATGGAATAGCTTGCCTTCAGAAGTTGTGGGTACTCCATCACTGAAGGCTTTCAAAAAGAGGCTGGAGAACCACTTATCTGAAATGATATAGGTCTCCTGCTTGAGCAGGCGGTTGGACTAGAAGATCTTCAAGTCCCTTCCAACTCGGTTATTATTCTATGTTCTGTGTTCTATGATTAGACCCACAAAAAATCTGTCTCTGGTGCAGAAGCTCTTAATGTACATGCAAAGCAACAGAATAATAGTCATAATATGATACCAATAAGAGAGGGTAGTAGAGAAGATGAGAAGGATGATGATAATACTACAGCCATAAACATGGTTAAAAGTAGAAGCCGAGAAAGAATGTGTGCTAATTGGAGCAACCTTGAAATGCTTGGTTGACCGTACCCTTTATCCAAACCTCTATGGCAACACAACTGATATGTTTCTTTCTATTAAGACAGTAACAACAGAAGGGTAGGGAAATGACTTGAGGTTTGCTAATTATGAATGACTACTGTGTGCTTACATCATTTATTACCAATGCATATGCATGACTATCATTTTCTCCTTTCCCTGGAATCTATAAATATGAATGTATTCTTTAGTTTCGTAGGAGTCCCTCCCATTGTTTTCTGGAAGGAATTTGTCCTCTGATTAAATAAATACTGCAGTAAGCCTTGATTGTTGGTTTTTAAGACCTGCATCTGATTCCACATCTATTTTATTTTTATGGGAAGTGTCCCCTAGCTTGGCAAGACCAGCCTAGGAAGCGTAGCCTAGCCTTAGCAAGACCAATTTTCCTTGTCTAGAAATGTCATGTCTGAAAATTAATTTCATTTGACGAATGAATTATAGGTAACAGTCATCCCAATCTCTCAAACTGCCAGTTGGGATGTCGAGTGATAGCTTTATCGCCTTCCTAGAAGGGAGGCTGCACTTAACAAGAGGCCTGGGAGGCTACAGTGTTTGTGACGGGAATGTTCCACCTTAGCGGTGACTGAGAATTGTCGGAGCAGAAAATAGAACGCATCCCGCAGATTGTATGAATGCAACATCTGGTACCAATAGATACCGAATGCCAGAGAGATAAAAGGTAAAATCCCCCTTGCATCAGTTAGACTTCTGGAGACTTTGTGGACCTCTCCGTGTATGTTTCTTGCAGTATCTTAGCAACCACTGCCTGATATTTTCACAGGAAAACCATTGCTAGTTGAAAGCCTTTCAGAGGGTGGAACAAGCAGCATTTATGGATGGCCATCTCCTGTCGGAGGTGAAAGAATAAAATTATGGTTTGACATGTTATTATTAAATGTATCCATTGCTGGACTCCCACTTATGGGTGGCTCCTCTCCAGTTCCTGAGCAGTTCTCAGAAAATAATCTCTTCACAATATCCATAAAATGGAGAGCTATCATAACTCCACATGAAGAAAGTTGGTGAAGTTAGCAGAGATGGCTAAACTGATTGCTTTGATGAAGGAAAAGAACACAATTTTGTTTTTTCTACTTGGAAATCACTTTTGGACTTTGTGCATGAGCTAGAAAAATATGAAACTAAAAGCCATGGTTGCACAGTGGTTAGAATGCAATATTGCAGGCTGACTCTGCCCACTGCCAGCAGTTTGATCCTGACCGGCTCAAGGTTGACTCAGCCTTCCATCCTTCCAGGGTCGATAAAATGAGAACACAGATTATTGGGGGAAAATATGCTGACTCTGTAAACCACTTAGAGAGGGCTGTAAAGCCCTGTGAAGTGGTATATAAGTCTAAGGGCTATTGCTAAACTTTGTTTTGGGGTTTTGCTAATTAAATAGGTCTGTTGTTATAGAAATAGCTAGTATACATTATCGTATAAAAGTAAAAGGCTACAGTTTTATGTTTCTACCTTATTCTACTGCACCCAAAGTTACCAATGCTTTTCTTTTTCTTCTCTCCTATACTATCCTATACTTTTCTCTCTTCTCCTTTTCCTCCCCTTATTTTTCTTTTTCTTTTTTCTTCTGTATTTTATATTTTGATAAACTAATAAAATATTTGAAACCCTCAACTGCACATGAAGGATGTGTCATTTTATTTTTCTATGTCATTTCAAGATGCAGAATATCTATCTGTGGTATTAAATCACATTTCCCCTCCCCACTCCACATAAAGTAATGTTATTTTTGCTGGGACTCTGAGAACAAATTCGTTGAGGAAAAAGACGGAAGGGCTTAGAAAAAACAGGTGGCAGAAGGAATGTAATAACCATCTGTAAATATTTGAAGGGCTGTCAGGTAGTATGACAGTAAGGTTCCAACTAAAGGTGTTATATTCCGAGAAATGAGATTTTGCCTGCACATAAGAAGTCCTTGTTGATACTACAAGGTAAGCTATTCAAAAAAGAAGAGACCGATTTGAAAGGCAATGAAGTCTTCCTTATTAGAAATATGTTAACCAAAAGATGGATTGGCAACCTTGTACAATCATGTTGATGGCATTAATAGGTGGCCAGGCAAATACTTTGTGACTAGACTATCAAATCTGGCCTATGAAATTCCAAGATGAATTGAAAGTGGATTCCACTTTATCAACCCGTGAGCTGATTCCCTGTCATATTTCCAGACTCTTATGAAGTGAAAGTATTATGCAAATTATCTAATTTTTTGTATGTAAATTTATGATGGAGCTGGCTGAGAGCGAATCAAACCTTTGACATGCATTCGGCCAAAAAAGCAGATTAAAAAAAAAAGATCAAAGCCAAAAGATCTTGACACTGAAACTTCTTTGTTGTTTTTAATTAAGATTTAAGGGCCTTTCCCCATCTTAACAACTCAGTAGAAGTGAAAAACAAATGGGAAATCTAAGTCTAATCTCAGCTGCAATATACCCTTACAATCAACCGGTGCCCATAAAATGCTGAATTCTTAAAAACAAGTAAATTAATTCATCTCTTTCCTTATAAAGTTGTCAAAAACTGTTTTCCTATAATGGCAACCAAGTCTTCTAAATTTCTAGATCAGGAGCAAGCAGATTAAGAAGTAAGTAATCATTTGGGTAATGTGTAACTTGGCAAAACTTTTTGAGAGTAAACAAAATGTAGCCGCCCCAAATGCAGGTGGCCATAATGACTGACGTTTTTATTCACCCATTTTGTAGCCATGGCTGTAAAGGGCAACTTCTCCAACTGTGCTGGTAGGTTTGTCATCTCCATGCTGGCCCACACCCAACATAGTTAACCATACGCCATGATTTACAGTCAGCAGTGGCTGGGTTGATGCAATGCAGTAAAACAAATGCATGTAAACTCTGTGATGGCAAAATGTGATCGGTTCAGCTAATCAGTCATCCTTCATTACCTTCCAGATGATACGTCAATGCCAGTTCTTATCTTGTTTCATGGTTGACATAAGGGGTGTGTGAGAATGACCTTGGGAGACAGAGAGAAGAGACCCAGATTAAATAATGATCAGATTAATGGTATAGGCTTTCCTGCCTGAGCAGGGGATTGGACTAGAAGACCTCCAAGGTCCCTTCCAACAATTCTCTTCTCTTCTCTTCTCTTCTCTTCTCTTCTCTTCTCTTCTCTTCTCTTCTCTTCTCTTCTCTTCTCTTCTCTTCTTGCAACAATACAGGTCAGTCTTGCCCTCCAGATATGTTGGGATTTAAGTATTGTATAGCTGGGAATTATGGGAGTTGAAAGCTAAGACAATTGGAGTGCTAGACTGAGAAGATTAACAAAGAGTAGGAGGGCTTTTGTTTTGATTCCACTTTGGTTTCCCTATCAAGTAGCAAATTCCACCATACCCAAAGCTAGAAGGGGCATTTCCTCCTACGTATATCAGATAAGAGGCAGCTGAGCCTGCAGAAGGAAAAGGGGTGTGGGAAACATCTCAGAAGGGACTCTCCCTAGTTTTCTGGGAAGTAAAAGGAGGGGAGGAATCCCTTCAGACTTGCAAGATTCTATTAACGGAAACTTAGAATAAACTTAGAGCTCCTGGGTTTGCTTCTTGTCTGAACTACCTCACAAGGCCAACAACTTCTCCCTCTATACCGTCAAAGGACATAAAAAATAAATCACGACCCCTTCTGATTCTCCCCTTTTTCTGTTCTGTATGCCATTCTGATCAAAGGGAACTGATATCCTTGAAATATGGATGAAGCAATCATATTTTTTTCACCTCCAATATTTCCCCTCTCTGCTCTATTATTTATTCTTTTGGTCTCTGATATCATTTCTGTGCAGATGATTCCAGCAGAACTGATGTTCTATTAACTTCCACTTCTTCGTCTTTAATTTTTTGTTTGATGATTTCACCTCTTCCTTCCTTCCGGGTGGCCTCTGCTTTTCTAAAATGAACTCAGATGACCCTTTGCTTCTGATTTGGGCGTTCATTTTATCCTCCGTTAATAATTCTGTGGACTTTGCTGTTCTTCAAGGCTGTAAATATGATTTTATTTTCTTGGTGTTGCTGTTTCACCTCCTTGTCCCCCTCGGTCTTGTGGCTTTCATGGTAAAATGAGAGGGACTGCATGACTTTTCTTAAAATGCACCCTCTTCTTTCAATTCAGCCATACCTTTTTCAATTAGTCGTCCCGTGACTCTTTACAGAAGCTCCTTGGAAATCCATGTCTTATAAAATCCTCCTGCTAACCAGATTCTTTTTCACTGCTGGAATTGTATGTTAAGTACATCTCACTTTGCCACGCTCAGCCCAAGTGCTTGTCACAATTTTTCAAGACATCTTGCGTGGAGGAAAGCAAGCAGAGAGGACTCACATACAATGAGGTTATATTTCAAATGAAATATCCAGCAAAGGTGGAGAGAGAGAGAAAAAAAAATTGTTCATGCCCTTGTCACACACTAGATGGACTGGCTGCCCTGGACCAAACGGAAAAATAAAGCCAGTTTGTCTCCATCAGAGTTGGCATATCAGTCAGGTTCAGATGTTCCAGCAAATCAAACTTCAGGATCGATGCTATTGTCCAGGGGTATTCACTGGGTAGGATCAAAAAAGTGAAGATGTCAGCTGTGAAAATGTGTGACACCCACAAAAAAAAGGCAGAAGTTTGATCACACATCACAACCACCATCTTGAATTTTTGAATTTTGCCCGGTAGACACCCCTGCTGTTCATTATCCCAATAAGTCGTTCCATGTGAGAATGGATTTTTTTTTTCCGAAGTAAGAAAAACAAGAGAGATTGCTGCAATTGTGTTGTGGAATGTAGTCTGGATTCCCATCCAGAAAGCAAAAAAGGCAGCAGAACTTACAAAGCTCCTTCCTAGCTATTCCTGTAATATAAAGCAGGGCTTTTCGACCAGTGGTACGGGTACCACCTGTGGTACATTGTCACCTGGCAGGTGGTAGGGAGGGGAATGAGCTGAACTGGTGGCAGCACCGCACAAGCCTGAGCGAGAGACGGCTGGAGCTGCTGGACTGTCAGGGCTCAGTGGAAGCGCCAGGATCAGTGCCAGGCTCCAGCTGGAGCTCAGCGTGATCCTGGTGCTTCTGCTGAGCCCAGAAGAAGCGCCAATCAGCTGGAATGTGGCAGCATCTCCAGGGTCTTGTGATTTACATTCAGATGCTTGGCAACTGATTCATATTTATGACAGTCACAGTGTCTTGGGGTCATGTGAAGTGACCAAAACCTGCTGCAACCACCCAGAAGGTGGGGGGAATAAAAAACAAACACCCTCCCTACCCCACCCCCGCTGCCAATCCTCAACAGAAATTCTCACAACAATGGAAACCTCGGACACGAGAAAGAGCACCGCCGGGTGGGCAGGCAGATGTCTTGCTCAGCTGTGGCTTGGGGGGGAGGGCACTTTTTTCAATACCATTGTAACTTCGAACAGTCACTAAGTGAACTGTTGTAAATTGAGGACTACCTGTACTTTATCACTTTTTTCCTTTTTTTTTTGGTCATTAAGTTTTTGACACCTTGCTAGGTGACTGGTGGTACTCGGATGTTCCCATATCCTAAAAGTGGCACAATGGGTGAAAAGGTTGAAAAGCCCTGATATAAAGTATCTGCTTTTAAGCAAAATGTTGTTTTAGTCTGGCAAGATTCTGTCTATAGGCGAAGAACAATAAAGGAAACTACTCTTAGGTAACTCCATGTGTTGTTCTTAATTCTTGGGTCTGACAAACTATAAATGTATATCCTGGTCAGGTTGGTATCACATTTCTAAAAAAATAACTTTTAAGAAGTGAAGAGGCTTGCCCACTCAAAAGAGACATATTGTATGTAATGTCACAGTTTCATCTATCCAATTCTCCCTCCAGGAGAATGTCATCATTTTATATCATTCAAAATGGCAATTTTATTAACTTTCATGAAGTCTCTCGGCCCATATCAACAGGCTTCCTTCCTTAGCAGCATCACAAAGACCTTCTAAAAGCATAAAACAGATACAATTAAAATTCTGTCCCTGCAAACAGGGACAAAATTGGGGAGGGTTAGCTTAGTCACTGGAAAACAGGAACTGCCATCATATCACATCTATTCTCTTTGTTTTATAGGAGTTTTATTCAACATTACAGTTGGAAAGAAAGTCACTAACACACATTAAAAGTAAAAGAAGAATAAAAGAGTAGAAAAGAAAAAATAGAAAAATAAAGAAGAAAGAAAAATTAAGAATATAGTAAAAGAAAACAAATCTATAAAGAAATGAATCTACCCCACTCATCACAATAAGTCAGGAGTTCTCAACCTTGGCAACTTTAAGAATTGTGGACTTCAACTCCCAGAATTCCTCAGCCAGCAACTGGCTGAGGAATTCTGGGAGTTGAAGTCCACAACTCGTAAAGTTGTCAAGGTTGAGAACCCCTGCAATAAGTAGAAATGATTTTACTACAATATCACTTTCTCTAAAAATACGACCAAGGATCTCTTCTTCCCATATCCTATCTCTTATCTATAAACAAATCCTTAGAGCCTCCTCATTCAGTCCTGATCAGCAAAAGTCCATTAAGGGTTGCCAGAGATAACCACATATCTATTTTAACCTTGGGTTTTTTTCCCCATGTTATTTTCTCCATAATTTTGAAGCAGGTTCTTATCTTTGGACTGATTAATGTGTCCCCTCCCTTTGGGGCATTGTTCCATTTCACAAATTGATGGGTTTTTTTATTGCCAACCAATTATTTCCCTGTTGCATCTGGCATCTGGGGGTGTAGAGAGAGTCAAAACAAGCCACCTTTTAACTCATTTCCCCAGCAAACGCTTATCGGCAGCTTGCACCACCCCAGAAGTCTGTTTCTGAAACTGGTGGGTTGATGTAGGCCATTATTTCCATCCAAGTTGGAGGAAATGTGAGTTGGGTCACCATAAAAAACCATTTAAAAGGAGGGCAGCTCTTTTCAAGCTTTTTCTCTCAGTTTTCTGGTAGCACTTTGTAAATAGTGCAGCCAGCTTTTTTGTTCCACTCTTGCATAACTCACCAAGGTTTGATTTGTTTCACTGTAGCTACGTAGCCACTAATGAGAAAACTGGTCCAAAAGTTTGCAAGGTAGTTTAGGTTTTTGGCCCATCGCTCTGAGATTTTTTTTTTTTTTGAAAGAAGGAAGGAAGGAAGGAAGGAAGAAGAGATGATGAGACATTACAAATTATGAACATCATCAGATCCTCCATCTTATTCTCTAAGCTTCTCAATGCTTGCACTCACAAAAACACAAAACATTACTTTATTTCATGGAAGAAACTATAAGCCAGCTAGGCCATTGCAAAACTTTCCAGAAGCCATCATGTTCTACACATATTTATTTACCTTGTTTGTTCTCTGCAAGTTGATTGTTTTGTACATCTAGGGTTTTATTGGTCCTCTTTTAAAATGCATTTTTTGCGAGTGTCGTGTTTTTCTGTGGTTCAGATGTTTTCTTGATCTGTGTTTTTACTGATGTTGATCATCTAAACTCTACTATTCCAAAGTTTTATAACCTGCCAGTCTTCCCATAGCTAATCATCCCTCCCCTTTATCCTCATCTAACCCCTCTGGTGGTTCATGACTTGCCAGATGATCTCCAATGATGTGGTTGTCATATGCATTAGTGCAGCATTTTATTGTCCTACTGTAAATCTGTCTGCTTTTCAGACTGCTGGTAACTTCATTAGGCCGAGGAGAGAAAGGGGTAGACTTTTAAGACCGAAGCGTTGACGTATTGCTCTGCATATTCTCTACTTAGTGGCAGGAAGAGGAATATATAAGCTATTTTTTTTTCTAGGAATGCTAACCTAATATCTTCCCATTTTGAAATGAGTCAACAGAATTGAAAATGATTTTAATTTCATCTGCTTTGCTTTTGAGCAACATCTTTGTTTTGCTCTTTGCCAGATGCTGGACTGGACATTGAATTTTGCCTAGAGCAAAATCTAAAAACAAATACAGACATATGAAAGCCTGAATACATTACTGGAGAAGAAAAAGAAAGAGATTGGGAGAAGTCAGCTCTGTCATTGAAAAAAATGGGATTTGTTCTGGGCTGTTGGCCTGGTTTTAAGGGAATTGGGAACTTGTAGCTTAAAGTTGACAAGGTTAAGAAACACTGTTCCAAAACGGGGGTCTCCAAACTTGGCAACTTGAAAACGTGTGGACTTTGACTCCCAGAATGCCCTGGCTAAGGAATTCTGGGAATTGAAGTCCACAAGTCTTCAAGTTGCCAAATTTGGAGACTTCCGCTCTAGAAGAAGAGAGAATATAAAAGCAGCAGAGAGGTCTCCGGTTGCCTTTCAGCCTGTTCAGGCCACAGCAGACAAGTTGCAACAACTCCCCAGCCTGTCCTTGATTGTGAATAACGTTTAATATTGACTCAGCCTCCTCCGTGCCCATCGATCTCTTGCCCCTCCCAATTCCCCATCAATAGCTTTATTACATTGTAAATCAGCAGAAGTGAAATTGCTCTCTTCTTTCAGGACGCCTTCAGTCAGATCCATTGCTGGAGTGGTGGTTACGATCTCAAGAACTTAATTAGCTGCTGGCTTAGGATCCAGATGTGAAGGACCAGTCTCTAAGGCCATTGACTGCAAGTAGTCCTCAACTCACAAAGTTCTTTTAGTGACCGAAGTTACAATAGTACTGAAAAAAAAAGTGACTTATGACCATCTTTCACACTTACGACCATATCCCCAGGTCAGATGATTTGTATTTGGTTGCTTGGTAGCTGACTCACATTTATGACGGTTGTAGTGCCCCATGGTTACATGATCTCCTTTTGCAACCTTCTGCCAAGCCAAGACAATGGAGGAAGCCAACAACAACAATAACAACAACAATAATAACAATAATAATAGAGTTGGAAGGGACCTTGGAGGTCTTCTCGTCCAACCCCCTGCTCAGGCAGGAAACTCTATACCATTTCAGACAAATGGCGGTCCAGTCTCTTCTTAAAAACTTCCAGTGATGGAATGTTTACAACTTCTGGAGGCAAGCTGTTCCACTGATCAATTGTTCTCATTGTCAGGAAATTTCTCCTTAGTTCTAGATTACTTCTCTCCTTCATTAGTTTCCATCTGTTGCTTCTTGTCCTGCCTTCAGGTGCTTTGGAGAATAGTTTGACTCCCTCTTCTTTATGGCAACCCCTGAGATATTGGAAGACTGCTATCATGTCATCCCTCATCCTTCTCTTTATCAATCACTGGAGCGATTCACTTAACAAATGTGGCAGGAACAGTCTTCAAATGCATCAAAACTCACTTCACAAATTCTTCAGTTAGCAACATAAATGTTGGGCTCCATTGTGGCCGTACGTCAAGGACTACATGTGCCATGATATATTCTCATCATAGGAAGCCATCAGCAAGAGGAAAGAATCAAGGATAATGTAATTCTTCCATCAAGTCATTCAAGACTTGGGGTTTACTCTGGGACTTTTTAGTATATAAGAACAGGTGTGGGATGAATTGTAAATGGGGGGCAGCAAGGCCAGAAAGCTCACCTGGATATGTAACTTTTTTCCAAGGTTTAGAAGAACCAGGAGTGGGATATCTTTGGGGGAAGGCTCATAGCCCAAAAGTAGAGCATCTCTTTTGCATGGAGTAGATTTTTAGGGTCAGTCTCTAAATCCTCCAAGCAAGGTTGAACCCTGGAGAAGAAATGTTATTTTAAACCTTCCTCCTTTATCTTTCTCCTTCTGCTCGCAGAGAGAGTGTGAGGAGCTTTCGCTGTATAGGACAAACAGGGAAAGGAACTAGCGCTCTAATTGCTCCTTCTCACCTGCAAGAGCATGAAAGCTGCACAAAAAAAAAACCCTGTGATATGCTTTTAGCAGCTGCAGAAAATGTCAGTCACTCTTGATATCAAGAGACTTAGTCCTCGTTGTAAAGTGAAGGGGCTGTTCTAGAATCCTGGATTATCCTTCTTTAATCTATAATTTATTTCATCAGATTTAGCCAGTTTTGAGGAAGAAGGAGGAAGGAGGAGGAGGAAAAAGAAGAGGAAGAGGAAAGGGTCAAGCTTACATGAACAGAACCCATCCAAATCATACCTAGTTTTCAATGAAGGAGAATATTTGTAGCTCCAGGGTTGAAATGAGGGGTCCTTGATGCTCTTTGAGCTTGCTTGTTTTCTTGCAGATGTTTCATTACCCTAATTAGGCAACATCATCACTGCTAGTAACATTATCACTGCTAGGGTAACATCTAACTAGCACTCATGATGTTGCCTAGTTAGGGTAATGAAACATCTGCAGGAAAACAAGCAAGCTCAGAGAGCACCAAGGACCCCTCATACCTCAATTTCCTTTGTAGAGTGTCAGAATCCAATTATATTTCATCTTTAATTATCAAACATAGAAAATCCCAATTCTGCCTTCTCTGGATTCTGCCATAAGAGGGAGAGAAGGGGGAGAACAAAGGGGCTTTATGGCCCTCACTTCCTTCAGTTTACCTCTAAGGAACTGAATGTGTTTATTGCAACCTCAAAGAGTTTGAATGTAGTTAGCACCAAAGAACCTTACCATAACAAAGGGGGCTATTTACCTTTCATGTAGTTTATCTGAAGTCTCCATCCAGACGGAAGAAAGGAATAAAGGGGTGGATTTGTGATGCCTGAAACTATGACTGGAAGGGGGGGTGATTGGGTGGGACTACTGGGGAACCCCTTAAAACCTTGAATGGGAGAGCCAAGTCCTGTCTAGCACGCCTGCAACCACTTCTTCTTAATAAAGGATTCCTGTTGGAAGAATTATTCCAAGAGTTCTGTCTTCTTAAGATGCAAAGTGGGGTGGGTCCTTACATTAGACAGGACTTGCAAAATTAATCCACCTGGAAGGGAGACCCTTGCCGGGGGATTTTGCAAAAATTTACCATGTCAGACAATGGAGCAAGAGAGGGGGAAAACTCCCTGGAAAGAGAGCTGCTGACCCAGTTGGAACCTTGCCAGATGTTGGGATCCGAGAGGTCAGATTCCTCAGGAGAAGAAGTGGTGGAGACACGGGACCACAAGCCTCGCTGGTCAATGGGCGTTGGAAAGAAAAGTGAGTGGGGAAAGGAATCAAGAAAGGTGACCCTGAGACGGGGGACCAAGCAACCAGAATGGAAGCAGGAGATGGAGAAATCCCTGCACGCAAGTGAAGAGGGAGGAAGCTGGGCACCGTACTCAGACTGGATCCTAGAGAAAGCTATTGACCTGATGAAGAGAACTCTCAGCTCCCTAGGAGAGGAGAATCCTGAGCCCTACGGCCGCCCCAGCTCCTGGAGCCGCAAAGGGAGAGACACCGAGGGGGACGTGGAACCTGCAACCCCGGGGACATCTACTGATCCAGTAGCCCCCACCCCCTACCGGACCACAGATGGCAATCTGGACGGAAGACACTACCACCAACAACGGAGGCACCGATCCATTCCAAGACGTCCACCGTTGGAGGTGAAATTCAAAGGGGAGCCAACACGCTTGGGGTTTTTCCTAACCCAAGTCCTCAGCTACATGGAGGAATATGGGCAGGACATTCCCAGCGACAAAGCCCGCATCCGGATCGTGCAATCTGCCCTGGATGGACCGGCTGCAGATTGGGTGGTGAACTTGCATGACTCCAATGCCCCAGAACTCAGTAACTTCAACCGTTTCATGTCCTCTTTGAGAAGACGATTTGAAGACCCCCTGGCTGATCGCAAAGCCCGTGAAAGGATAAAAACGATGAGGCAAGGCAAACGCCCGGTGGCTGAATATACACAAGAATTCCGGGCCATTGCCAGCAAACTGAATTGGCCAGAAGACATCCTCCTTAGCCATTTCAAAGACGGACTAAACTATGATCTATATGACGCTTGCCTGCCCCGAGGGGACCCACACCGACTTGAGGAATGGTACGTCTTGGCAGAGGAAGCAGAGATCGACATATTGAAGAGGCACCGCCGAGGAAAACAATGGAGCCGCCCCCCACCTGAGCTGACACACGAACCGGTGAAATCATCGGCTACAGCCAAGAAGCAAATGGGGTGTTTCAAGTGCGGAAGAGAAGGGCATCGAGCTGTAGAATGCCGCTCAAAGGCCCCCCAGCACAACCCAGACAGATCCCCAATCAACCAATCCGGAAAGTCTTCAGCTAAGCCAAAAGAAACGGCCATGAGAATGATGGAAATTGCAGAACCCCCCCACTTCTGCTCACCAAGGGGAAAGAACTCCAGCCTACACCACAGGGCCAGTGGATGCCTCAGATGACAGCTCGGAGGGCGAACCCCTGGTAAGTGGATGCATCACACCCATCTTCAAAACAGTGACTATATTAATCCCCCCCCATGCCCGAAGCCGTGAAGGTGAAAGCCTTAATAGACTCTGGCTGCACCCGCTGCCTCATTAGCCCAACACTAGTGGGGAATCTGGGCATCCCATCCAAGAGACTGGAACAACCAATCTCATTTGGCCAGTTAGATGGATCCATAGCAGGGGGGGGTGCCAGCCACCCTAGCCACTCTACCAATACACCTCTCCCTGGGCAAACATGAAGAGGACATAACGTTTGTGGTGACCCCAGGTATGGAATGCCCAATGATTCTAGGGATGGAATGGTTGAAAAAATGGAACCCCTGGGTAAATTGGAGGACGACAGAAATCAAATTCCCGAAGGGGGACCCTATGGACTTAAAACCCCAAGGGAGGCTACCAGAATCAAGAATAGAAAAAGCATCCATAGGAGAGGAAAAAAGATTAATCTGCTCTACAGATATAAGCTGCTAGACATTAATCTGGAGCAACGCTCAAAAGGAAATCCTTCATATTCTGCCATAATGCCATAAGAAGGGCTAAGTCTCTCTGGGAGGCTGTTCTAGAGACATTGGGGGCTAACCCAGAGAACGCCTGTGTGCGTAAACCAGTGGTTCTTAACCTTTTTAATGCCGCGACCCCCAACCGGTCATAAGTCGAGGACTACTCAAACGGTGGTAAGTCGAGGACTACTCAACGGGTGCAGCACCGTTTGCAGAATGGGACTTTTGGCGGGCTCAGCAGGGCAGAGACAGCCTGGACAATTCCTATTAGCTTTTGAAAGCCAATAGAATTAGACTCTATTCAAGAGAGTCTATTCTATTGGCTTTCAAAAGCCAATAGAAGAAAAGGGAGTAGCACAGCTAAGGAAAAGGGGAAAAAATGGCGGACTGCGTTGTTTGGCGACCCCCGTGAAATGGTCGTTTGACCCTAAATGGGGTCCCGACCCACAGGTTGAGAACCACTGGCGTAAACCCTTCATTTTCACAATGGTTCTTACAAATCAGATTGCGCTAGGAGGGAATGCAAGACCCTTGGAGAAAGGTAGAACAGCTCCTTTCTTCTGGAAAAATAAAGGCATGAATTATGATTTAATCCACCTCCAACATTCCCCAGTGACCTCTTAATTAACAGTGAAAAACTCCTGAATTGGATATTCATAACGCAGTTCTTTGGTCACCCCGGGCTACATTTTCAATTTAGCTGCTTGTTTTCTGGATGCAGCAAAAAGAAAAGAAGAAAAGAAAAAGAACAGTCAAGGAATGCTTAATGGTACCTAAAGTATTGCTCTGTTATTTTAGTCCACCTTTAATGCAATGGTGAAGGTATAAATATATGTCTCTTTTCAAAGAAAGCAAAGAGCCTCTGGAATGGGTTCATTGCAACTTAAATCTAAAAATAATTGACAATACTTATGGGTTCGGTTAATATACAGCCCTGCTGGCTGGATTGACCTTTTCTCCGTGAAAAGAGAAAGCAGAGGCTCAGGCTGATGGTATTTGGTCTAATATGGAACTTATGCCAGGCCAAATATCTTCAGGAATGGCCATCTTGGAAAACAAGACCCTTATGGAGAGAGGTAGGAATCAAAGATGCATTCAATTTACTTCTTCCAATTTCTCCCCCCCCTCCCCCACTGGGCTCTCAGCATCCCAGCATGTGTTAGGCTGTTCAATGATGTTTGCATAAAATTAACAGGATGTTTCTAATGCTGAAGCAGCCTTGAAGCCAGCCAGAAGTTCAGTTCGTGGGTACAGGTGGTCCCTGACTTAAAACAATTCATTTAGTGACCATTCAAAGTTACAACAACACTGAAAAAAGGGACTTAGGGCCCTTTTTCATGCTTTACCACCATTGCAGTGCCCCATGGTCATGTGATCAAAATCCAGATGCTTGGCAACTGATTTGTATTTATGACGGTTGCACTGTCCCAGGGTCACGTGATCCCCTTTTGTGACTTTCTGACGAGCAACGTCAATGAGGAAGCCAGATTCACTTAAACAACTGTGTTACTAACTTAACAACTTCAGTGTTTCGCTTAAAACTGTGGGCAAGAAAGGTCATAAAATGGAGCAAAACTCGCTTAACAAATGTTTCACTCAGCAACCTACATTTTGGGCTCCATCGTGGTCGAATGTCGAGGGCTCCCTATACTTCAATTAAATCTCTGCAACAAATTGACTTTCTGTACTGGATTGAGCTGAATGGCAGATCCCTTCTGCCAACATTGTTTCGATCTCACCTTGTTTATAAAAGCCACTCCCAGGGAGAAATCATGGCAGTTGTGCCATGACTGCAGACAAACCAGCCAAAGCAGAGAGGCGAAATCTGACGCCCCAAACCACAAAAACCAGGAGGGGGGGGGTCCACAGAGACCTCCCAAAGTTGTTAGCAAAACTTCAATGGGTCTAGGCAGCAGATTGAGAAGATGATTAATTATGCAGTTGGAGGAGGATTATCGTAAACAAATTAGCTGTGAATGAAATTGGATTGTAAATTAAATTTAGTTTTTGACCTGGCCCCATCTGCTAATATGGAGACTAAGGACTGCAGCATGTGTCTTAAGAACTATGTGCAGCTTTCATTCTGAGGGAAAAAAAATGTATACCTCCAGGCTAAATCTATTGCATAAAATGCTGTGTGTTTAATTATTCCCAACTCCATAACATCTAGCAGTGAAGTAATAAGGTTATTTTGTTTTGTTGGCAAAAAGCACACAAACGCCTTGGTTTTATGCTAAGAAGTAGAGCTACTGAAAGGATGCTGGCATTTCAACCAGTCTGAAGCCATCTAGACCTGCTCATCTCGTTATATGGGTCTGAGACATAGGTATTATTTTTTTTAAAAAAAATAACCTAAATGAATTTGATATTTTTTTTTTTGTAACATGTGTACTTGGAGAAGTTCCCTACTGTCCATTTCAGGCTTCAAATTTTCTCTCACACACAGACAGTTGCTAAGGGAGAATAGCAATTTATTCCAGGCTGAGCAGATAATGGCAGACCAGAAAAGAAATGTAAGTCAACAAAGTCTCTTGGGAAAAAATATACCTGGCGGTTTCCCTTTCAACAGAGGCACACAGAAGAGTAGTTAAAAGTTAGACTTCAGAGTAGTCTGAACTTCAGAGGCAATTCAGAAGTCAAGTCAGGTTTGTCAGCCAGCCCATGGTCAGCTTCAGAAGAACAGTCAGGAGTCACAAAAATGACACACTACACCAGGAGACCCGACGATTGTTTCCGACTAACATGAGTCAATCTACCTCTTAAATCAGACTGCAGCCAGCTATCTTCAATTAAGATCCTTTCTCTCTTGCTTGGCAAGGAGCCTCATGGATCATCTTTGCTCTGCTCTCCGTTCTACTCGCCAACAGCTTGAAAGTCCTATCTGACTGCTGTTCTGATGGTGTCTGTCTTTGATCAGCCTCAAGTGATTCTTTGCTTGGTGGCTCCACAGGTTCAATTGGAGCAGCTTCTACAGAGTCAGGATCTGAGCCCAAGTTCTGGATCAGGACGCTTACATGACTGATCTCAATAACAATACCATCTGACTGGAATACAGTGAACAACCTACAATCGGTGATGAAACACAAAAGTACAGATCAAGAAGATTTGGATGTGTCTACAAAATGGTAGAACATTGCCTTCCTTACATAATCCTGAAGAGAAATCTCAGCTCTCAAGGCGTTCTGCTGCAACATTTTAGTATTATAGAACTTCTTGGGGGTGCCTTAACAATAAGACATTATATCAAAGAAATGATAAGCTGTCACCATTTACATTTACATTTCAAATCAGACTGGAGAAGAAAGAACGTCTGGATGGACTTTGTTCCTTTTAAAGTGTAACAAACAGATAACTTCTAAATGTCCTTGTAGAAAAAGAAGTTCTTCTATGTTTAGCGATGCCTGTTTCATTGTAATAGGTATGCATCTTTTGCCCCCAAATATTTTGCTGGAATTGTTTGATACATTAAAATTTCTCCTTTGGATTTAATAGCTCCGCTTGTCTAGTGGTCAAAATAATTTTGAGCGAGATTAAGAAGGACACTGAGGTTTACCGTCCTGCTTCCTCAAACTCACCCGTCTGTTCTTTGAAATCAGCCTTTTCATCCTGTTGCTGTCAAATGTTCCAGCTTTAGATATGAAAGTAGAAACAGAAAGGAAACTATGCATAGCAATTTCAGGATTATTCATTAGCGAATGCTTTTCAGCTCAGATAGGCTGTTACAGAGTTTAAATTGACCTTCACATCGCTGGACTTTATTCCTACCATTTGCTGAACTGGGTAATAGTGAGGAAAGTGCCTAGTTAGGAACACCCCAAACCCTAAAGGGATAACTTTAGCTCTACAATGACCCAGTGCCTCCATCAGCTAAAGATAAAGCTAAGAAAAAGGACGATTGAAAACCAAGTCCTCTATGAAATTATTATTATTATGGGTTGTACATCATCCAGATGTTTAGCCTGGATTTGCCATGTGGTCCATCTATTGGATCCTTCCTAAGGATTGGGGATAGGCAGATGTTGTTGTTTGATAGTATTAAAAGGTCTTGCCACAGGATGAAAGCTGCTCCATGTCAAGCTGCCTTTTGCAATTGACTGATGAGGATTTTGTCAATGCCGATGGTGTTCAAGTGGTGCTCCAAATATATTATTATTATTATGGTATGTTGCACAGTCATCTAGATGTTTAGACTGGATTTGACATTTCTATTCACCTCTCGAGTCCTTCCCAAAGACCTGGGAGAGGCAGACATTGTTGTTGATGTTGTTATAGATATTGCCAGAGGATGTAAGCTGTCCCAAGCAAAGCTGCCTTTTGCAATTGACTGGTGTGCTGAGGCACAAAGGCTTCTTGCTAGATTATTTGAAGGGGGGAGCACCCACTACACACAGCAGCAAAGAAGACGTGTTCTTCTTCTCATTAAAGCTACCAAGCTTTGTACTGTCCTGAAGGCTACTGCTACTATATATATCATAAATATCTTCACTAGGTAGTGGCCTAAGTGAATGTCAGCTTTAAGGATACAGTATCTGCTGATCAGCAGGCATCGGTTATGTTAAAAAATAAGAGGTTTCAAGCTTTCAGGTTTTGTACCGCAGCAATCAGCATTTCCATCATTCAGAAAATGTTAGGGCTGTTATTCCCTGAAGGAAAGGAAATTTTGCTAACACAGCTTTGTGGGAAATCTGACCACTTTGTCTCTGGAGATTCCTTTGGCTTAGGAGCTTCTCACTTCAAAGGGTGACTTAATATTTATCTGCTATCTAGCAAAGTCAGGGAGATCCCCTAAGAAGGAAACTGATCGGTCTTATCACAATTCCATAATATTTCAGACCTAGCAAACTTGCAAACGTAAGAACAAATCTATAATGTTTTATTTTACTTATTTTAAATGTGTCTATCCTGACTTATAGCCACATCGACCCCTTGGGCAGGTTCCGAGTTACAGCCATAAAATACACAATGCCAGCAACCAAATCTGCCACTCTGCTATTTGTTTTCTGCCATTACAAATTTAAACTGCTAAAGATATTATCCACATTTAAAATAAAGGTAAAGATGTTATCCATCTCAAGTCAATCCAAACCACATGTGATTTAGTCCGATTGTGGAATTTTTAACACAAACTTTCTCAAATCACACTTTCAAACAACAGTTTACCATTGACAAAAAAAATGCATTCAGAAATCCGCATATTGGGGAAACAAATTTGTGAGTAACATGCACTATTTTTATGGGGAATTCTTTGGAAAACTCCATATAAAAATACACTTGGATATGTAACAGAGCATGGGAAAAATAAATATGGTAATGGTGCCAATCTTCATGTAACATTTGCTTGAATTGCAAAACTGGGAAACTCAACAAAATCAAACTTTTATATAAGAAAAACAGCCAAGGGATTAAAGAACAAACATAAAAGAAATCCAGGCAAGAAAAGGAGCATTTATCAAGAACGGAAGGATAACAATTTCAGTGCAACTCATCAGTATTCACTGATAAAATGCTGTTTCTTCTCCTTTGTGTCTAAACCATTGTCAAATGAAATTGGTCTCTATAAGAATGCTTTTGTGTATCCCTTGGGTAACCCAATACAATAAATATACTTTTCAGAAGCTTGGAGTAATCTATACCATTAACTCAAACAGTATGGCATCTTTCAGATTATATTCAATTATAGTAATTTGAGAGATACAGAATTTCATCTATTTTTATGGAGTGGATTATGTCCTTATAACTATACATCAAAAAGGTCTCTTGCCAATTTTAGAATATGTTTCTTGTTTATGAATGCTTAGAGGAGTTTTTTCCCCCTTCCAACTACTAGTCATTCTTGAGTCTCAAATGAGAGAAAATGTTATTTCCAAGTTTAATAGTGTTTTACCAAAGGCAGCGTTGAGGTTATTCACAACTTTTATTAGTATAGATTCCAAGCTATGCAGCTGAAGGAAAACCAACTGTTACTCAATTTTAAAAGATCCTAAGAACTAAGGGCTGTTGGTGGTTAATCTGGAAAGTAGTTCCTTGTAGAATTGTTGGGTCCAAAAAGACCCAAAGATGGGCTGCTATAATCCTGCTCCATTTTTTTACACTCATTGTAGATGAACGTAGCATGATAATCCCCCTAGCAGTTACATCAGTAATAATTTATAACATCTGCTTGTTACAAGCTTGTAGTTCATGCCCCCTTCTTAAAATTATGCATGTAAATAATAGAACAAAGGAAATTACCATAAGAGTGTTGTATTTTAAAAAATAAAATAAAATCAAGGTCAACCAATTGAGCATTGCTATGATGGAAGGCAATGGAATTTAGCAAAGTTATCTGTGGCTGGATTTTAAATGAGGAGTCCCAGATAACTGATAGAGCCATGCTGTTCTTCTGCAAGGTTAACAAACTGGGCATAAATTAATTCTGCCCCAAAGATGGAGTCACGTCATTTTCCAAAGCTCAGCTGAAAAAGGCTGAGATTTCCGGGCCTGTTCACAGCTTTTTGTGAGCTATTTTTAAAAAAGAAAGAAAGAGGGAGGGTCAGAGGAGTTGAAAATCAATGTTAGTCTGAAATTACTTTCTTTTTTTCAGAACTGTAAAAAGAAACATTGGCTCGCATTTTCATCTTCTGTAATAACATCCCTGAGATCGGCATGCATATGAAATTGAAGACGTTCCTGCTAGCTGGACTTGAAACAACTCCTTGTCACTAGCAATTGAGGGAGGATGAGGGATGGAACCAAACATCCGGAAGATTCTGGTTGTGTGGACAGAGGAAAGGGGTGAACACCCATGTTCATGGATTGTGAAGATCTGAAGTGATGCTTTGCTTCAAGGAAAGACAAAATGAAGAACCCCCTCAAAATCACAGGGTGAAGCAACATGGGCCCTGGATTCTAAGAGCAAATTGATCCTTGTGGTATCACAGGAGGCTTTGTGGGTCTGCAGAAGTCACCTTTCAAACTTCACTGGAATTTACATGAAGTGGAGTCTTCTGCAGACCCACAAAGCCTCATATTTTTGCAAGTTATGTAGAGTCTGCTTGATGGATCAATCACCATCAAGTCCATGTTGACTTTTAGTGGCCCACTGGTAAACTTTCTCCATCTTGATCTGTCCACTGCCTGAGCCTTCAAATCTTTCAGTGGTGCATTCACTGCTGTTGTAATCAAATTCCTCCACCATTCTTTTCCTCTCTTTCCTTAATCTATAACTATCTCAACTTGGTCTGACCTGTTCCCGAACTCTACCCCTAAACCTTCCACTTTTTCAAGGACTGTAGACCTCTCAAGAAAGTAGGGTCTTCATATAATGTATTCAAGAAATGATAGTTTGAACCTATCAACCTACTTTTATATTCCACAAGGTACACAAGGTTGATTTAACATTCTTTCTTTCTTTCTTTCTTTCTTTCTTTCTTTCTTTCTTTCTTTCTTTCTTTCTTTCTTTCTTTCTTTCTTTCTTTCTTTCTTTCTTTCTTTCTTTCTTTCTTTCTTTCTTTCTTTCTTTCTTTCTTCTGATTGACCTTTTTACCCAAGTGTCGTTTGTAGCTTTGAAAAGTAAAAAATAATCCCGAGTGGAGGAGAGATGGCAAAAATAAGCTGTTTTTTTTCTCCACTTGAAGAATGTTAAGTTCATCTTCACACAATACATAATTAAGGATTTCATTACTATGAGATCCAGCAACAGATGTTCACTTGGATGGTTTTAATAAGAGCTTAAATGAATTAATTAAGGATAAGCTAACCCTATGATAACTAAAAAAGGATATATGTGTGTGGGAGAAATAAATCTGATTATCAGATGCAGGGGACAAAAACAAAACCACAATCCATAATCTCTAATGACTTTCCAAGCTGTAGTTCCCTTATTAAAGTATTGAATATGAAGAACTTTTATTTATTCCAGAGAAATGTTGATTAAGGCTGAATCCTACAGGCTAGAGTTTTTCAACCTTGGCAACTTTAAGATATGAGGACTTCAGCTCCCAGAATTCTCCAGCCAGCATCAAACCTACCTGAAATATATTCAGTTCTGCTGTCTGATGTTGTCTGAATGGATGAGATGGCTTCAGACAGATACAAAGATGTTGCAGATACGAGGAGGAAAATTTTCCAACTGTTAATTCTTTGATTGTGCAATCTTCACTCTTCAGACCCTTCCAACTGTAGGAAATCAAATCTGTAAACAGTCTGGGTGATATTATTCACATGGAAAAACGGGGAGATAAATAGCACGAGAGATGAGAAGTAGCAAATCCTCTGAGGCAAGTCTTGCTATATATTTTTTCTGCAGAGCTACAGCCGCACAGGACTGTAAATGGTGAAGACCTTGAAAACAGAAATGACCATTCCCCAGGGATTTCAAACGAACTTCCATTTGCTTCCATGGAGCTCCATACCACTTGCAGGGATTCATAAAACAAGAAAGTCTAAATGCATTCTCTTTCTAAAGAAAATATTTTCAAGTGGAGCCATGAAAATAATCTTACTTTGAAGAGAAGGTCTTCCTGGCCAGAAAATTGACAGGAGGGTCATAAAAAAGAAGCATGATCAGAAATATCTTTCCAAAGTACTAAATAGGAGTCCACTTTTGCTGGGACCTAAAAGTCATTTGTCTCTATTTTTTTGGACCTGTTTGCCAAGAGAGCAACTTTTGTAAGGTGTTTGTCGTCTCAAATAGCTGGTTTAAATCTTCCAGATGTGCAGATTTTTGACCAAGACACTGAACAATGAATTGGAAGGACTCAACTTAAATCCATCCCAGGTCATAAGCAGATTGTTGTAAATATCCACTTACCTCCAATAATACAGTATTATAAAGCTGACTGGGATCCCTAGACAACTTGTGAAAAATGCATATTTTTCAGTTCAGTGTCCAAAATAATTGAACATACATCTCTCTTTTTTTGACAATGCTCAATGACAAGCAATGGTTTAAGTATTCCCCCACACACATACCCCAAACTGTGTCATAATTGCATTTTCATTTATTCGACCAAAGATATTAACTTTGCAATAGTCATTCTCTCATAGCTGCAAGGAGGCTTCAGATCTACCAATACCAAAATTCCCAGTGGAATCAATGGAATAATTGCCCTCAAGGTTTATTCTGACATAAAAGTTTATTCCTGCATTTATGAAGCACCATCTTTATAAAGAGATGCAGATGGAGCATCTTGTAGCATGAAATTACAGCGATAAATTTATTTTCTCCACATGCACACTAACCCCTACCCAAAGAGAAGTCCTCCAAGCACGCAGATTAATTTTCAGTTCTGTTGGCATTCCTAAAGGTCAGAAGCAGTTCAATGTCTATGGAGGAAGAAAAATGGTTGAAACACATTATTACCTCTCAAGCACAGGGGGAATTCTGTGCTGGAATCCTTGACCCCTCTGTTGGACAACTGACCATCTGAAATTTATTTAAAGTGATTTTATTAAATGAATAAATTCACACTGTGTAAGGACTGCGCAATGTGGCTTGACTTGGTCCCAACCAATTGTTCTGTGCTGTGAAGGAGATGCAATTCTCTTCATCCAGGTGCTTTGCATGGACCTCAAGGATTTTCCAATGGATCTTGGAATTTTCTTGGAAATAATTTCTGCACAAAAGCACTCACAGAATCATTTTCCAGTTTTGGGACCTAAGCTGGAGGCCTCAAAAGTAAATGAAGACCTAAGCTGGAGGCCTCAAAAGTAGATGAAGACCTAAGCTGGAGGCCTCAAAAGTAGATGAAGAGAAGTGGCATGGCCATTTCATTTCTCTTTCCTTCAAAGATGTGCTTCACAAACTAACAATTCCCAGTTAGTTGATGGTCTTTCAGCTCTTCTCTTCTCAGATTTTAAGGCAAGGAGAAACATGGTGCATCTAAAATAAAGTATTGCTTCAAAATCTCAGTTATTTTATTGTGTTCTCCAGGGACTTCAGCACCAATTGGTGAAAAACATTTGGAAAGATCTGTAAAGTAGTCCCCCACTCTTTAGCATATCTACAGAAGCTTCAACCCTTAAAGCTACAATTCTTGAATATACTGTCTTATAAATTGTCCTGTCTGATGCTTGAGTGTTAAATCTCTCTTTTTTTCTCTACTCCTTTGCCTTTAAGAGAAAGACAGTGCTTGGCTCTCTTTTTAACAATGCCTGTTCTAGGCAGAGTGCTCTTTGACAAGTGGAAAAAATATTGCTTCCTGAAGTGTGCAGAATGGAGAAAAGAACATCTGATCTCGCTGAGCCAGCCTACTTAACAGCAAATCTCTTGTTTTGATGGGCTGAGGGAAGATGATGAAAACACATTCATCACTGGGAGAAGGGAACATCAGAAAAGAATTTTGATATCCAATTAGATCTTACATTCCAACAGGCTATTATAGGTTATTCTCCCATCTGGCCTTCTGATATGTTGGCTTTCAACTCTCTTCCCCTTCAATTAGGGGACTGGAGGCTAAAACATATGAACGTTGCAGGAATTGGGTATGTCTAGTTTAATGAAAAGAAGGACTAGGAGAGACATGATAGCAGTTTCCAATATCTAAGGGGCTGCCACAAAGAAGAGGGGATCAACCTTTCTCTAAAGCACCTGAAGGAAGAACAAGAAGCAATGGATGGAAACTAACCAAGGAGAGAAGCAACCTGGAATTAAGGAGAAACTTCATAACAGTGAGGACAATTAACCAGTGGGACAATTTGCCTTCAGAAGTTGTGGGTGATCCAACATTGGAGGTTTTTAAGAAGAGACTACCAGGGGTTCTCAACCTTGGCAACTTTAAGACGTGTGGACTTCAATTCCCAGAATTCCTCAGCCAGCAAAGCTGAGTTGAAGTCCACACGTCTTAACGTCTTAAAGTTGCCAAGGTTGAGAACCCCTGGACTAGACAGCCATTTGTCTAGAATGGTATAGGGTCTCCTGCTTGAGCTGGGGGTTGGACGAAGAGCTCCAACTCTGTTATTCTATTATTCTGTTAATTATTGAGGAGGATGAGAGATCAGTTTGAAAATGCTCCCTTCCCTTAAATATTCTATCACTTTACTCTCCTCAGTTCCTTCTTCCTTCTTCCCATTCCTCTTTCTCTCATTTCTGATCATTTATTATCCTCCGAACCCACAATAATTCAGGTAGTTAAGAATATAAAGTGCCTCCCTTTTAAATCAAGGTAGGAATCCATCTCTTCCAGCATTTGGAGATACACAGTAGCCAAGTTCATCCAGGAAACATACAAACTCAGGTTTAAGGGTGGCCATTCTCTTCTATCTTTGCTCAATAGTAGTAGCTATTTAAGGAACATTGCTTGTGATTCAAAAATGCCACCCTTCCAAATTCATAGCCATTCCTAGCCCATTCCTCCACGAACTGGTCCACTCCCCACTTAAGACCATCTGAACTGGTGGCCAACAGTTGCATAGTTGAACTGACTTAACTTTTTCTACATTCGTCTTATTCTGTGGCACTCAGAGTTTGATGCAGCAGCAAGATAATGCTGGATTAGGAGAAGCTGATCATCCGTCATAGAGGAAGAAAAACAGCATGCAGAGGGAAAACGAAGCATTATATGTAATCACTCATTTTAATGGAATGTAAGAAATTGTCATTATTCACATGCCTGCACACTCCTTTTCCAGAAGAGAAGTTGAGACTCGCTCCTGGTGCTTATTCGTCTTCCAAGAAAGTCACAATCCAGCTGAATTTCCCCCAGATTTTTCAAGCTGATCGTAAGTCTTATTTTTCCCCACTAATATTTCATTGGCCCTTGATAATCAAAATCCCTTTAAGTCATTGGTGGAACCTACTTTTTGTTTTTTTTAAAAAAATGAAATTTATTTCATGTTTTTCTCTCCTATTTGTTACAAAAGTTGGAAAATCTGGCCCTGTTATGACAAGAAAGAAAGAAAGAAAGAAAGAAAGAAAGAAAGAAAGAGAGAGAGAGAGAGAGAGAGAGGGGGGGGGAAATGAAAGGAAGGAAGGAAGGAAGGAAAGAAAGAGGGAGGGACGGAGGGTGGAAGGAAGGAAAAGAAAGGAAAGGAGGAAGGGAGGAAGGAAGGAAGGAAGAAAGAAAGAAAGAAAGAAAGAAAGAAAGAAAGAAAGGGAAAGAGGAAGAAAAGGAAGGAAGGAAGGACAGAAAGACAAAAAGACAGAAAGATGATCGCTCAAAAACCATTTTCATTTATAGCTGAGGGGGGTTCCTGAATAAGTCATTTCCTCTGATGCATTTGTGCACTCACTTGTACTACTGGGGTGTGCCTACCAAGCCATTATTTTGAACAAGCTCCTCTTTTTGTTGTTCTTTCTCTTGCTTAAAAGTCTTCTTTTCCAAAAGATGTCACCACCGAAGAGCAGCTGCTGTTAAAAGAGGGAGGGAGTTGAAGATTTCACCTTTGTTGGCAATTCCCCGATGCTCCTTGAAGTGACTGTTTGCTTCCTTCTGAAGGTTGCCCACATCATAAAATCCTCCAAAACCTTGTTAGCGAGTGACAGATCAGATGAATTTTGCCAGAAAGGTCAATGGCCGAATGAGCACGGAGAGTAAACAAGGTTCTTTCCCAGAGGAGAGATGTGGCTGGCGAGGAAGCCGAAGCTTTCTCTGCACATCCTTTTGAAAGTGTCAAGGCGAAATAGGATGGAAGATGCTCGATTTTTTTCTCCTCTTGATGTCAACCGAAGAAGAGTGTTTGTGGCACCCCAAGGGGGCCTCATCCCACTTTTGACTTTTTATAATTCCCTCTGATTCCCACGAGAAAGATGCTACACCTTTCTCAAAACTGAGAAAGTTGGGTTCAGAGGGGAGGGCTGGGCTGAATCCCTTTGGGTTGCAAGGAGGAGATATTTAGGTCTGCTCAGCTTCTGCAAGGAAATCAATAAAGAACAGCTCCCTCAAGGAGAAAGTTATTTCTTGGTGCTAAAAACACAAGAAAACAGACTAGCGTTTTGCCTTCTAGCATTGCTTACATACAGGCTTTTCATCTGAAAGTGAGACACACACTTGGGAGATACCAATGACTCCGATCTGGAGAACAGAGAAGACTTAGGTTTTGCTGCTGGCCCTGGGCCAGTACCTTGACGGAGCTGTCAGAGGCTGTTGGTGGATGAACTGAAATTGATGGAAGTGTCCACTTAGTTCTTTTGTGTTTTTAATTTTGTTCAGTGCCCCAGTTTCTTCTATAAGCAGCTCTATAAGTTATAACAAAACAGAACAGAATAACAGAGTTGGAAGAGAACTTGTAGGTCACCAATTCAAACCCCTCCTAAAGCAGGAGACCTATACCAGGGCTTTTCAACCAGTGGTATGGGTACCACCTGTGGTACATTGTCACCTGGCAGGTGGTACGCGACCATCCTAGAAAAGGGGTAGCGGGGGAGGGGAATGAGCTGAACTGGTGGCAGCACCGCACAAGCCTGAGTGAGAGATGGCTGGAGCTGCAGGGCTGTCAGGGCTCAGTGGAAGTGCCAGGATCAGCACCAGACTTCAGCTGGAGCTTGGCACTGATCCTGATGCTTCTGCTGAGCCCAGAAGAAGCATCGATCAGCTGGAATGTTGCAGCATCTCCAGGATCTTGTGATTTACATTCAGATGCTTGGCAACTGATTCATATTTATAACAGTCACAGTGTCCTAGGGTCATGTGAAGTGACCAAAACCTGCTGCAACCACCCAGCAGACAGGGGGAATAAAAACCAAACAGCCCACCCCACCCCCGCTGCCAATCCCCAACAGAAATGCTCACAACAACGGAAACCTCGGAGAAAGAGGACCGCCAGGTGGGCAGGCAGATGTCTTGCTCGGCTGTGGCTTGGGGGGCACTTTTTTCAGTGCCATTGTAACTTCGAACAGTCACTAAGTGAACTGTTGTAAGTCGAGGACTACCTGTACTTTATCACTTTTTTCCTTTTTGGGGGGATCATCAAGTTTTTGACACCTTTCTAGGTGACTGGTGGTACTCGGATGTTGCCATATCCTAAAAGTGGCACAATGGGTGAAAAGGTTGAAAAGCCCTGCCCTATAACATTCCAGATAAGTGGCTGTCCAATCTCGTCTTAAAAACCTCCAGTGATGGAGCGCCCACAACGTCTGAAGACAAGTTATTCCATTAATTAATTGTTCTAGCTGTCAGGAAATTTCTCCTTAATTCCAGGTTGCTTCTCTCCTTGATTAGTTTCCCTCTGTTGCTTCTTACCCTGCTTCCAGGTGCTTTGGAGAATAGGTGGACCCCCTCTTCTTTATGGCAACCCCTTAGATATTGGAACATGGCTATCCTGTCACCCCCTAGTCTTCTCTTCATTAAATTAGACATACTCAATTCAGCAACTGTTCTTTATAAGTTTTAGCCTCCGTCTCCTTAATCATCTTTGTTGCTCTTCTCTGCACTCTTTCTAGAGTCTCAACATCTTTTTTATGGTGTGGTGACCAAAACTGGATGCAGTCACCACACTATAAAAGTTAGTTTAATAAATAAATAAAGTTGTTTTATAGATGGCACCTTGATCCACAAAAAATGTCTCTTATGTACCCTGACTTACAACCTAAATGTTGGAGATGTGGTTGTCTGAACGCCACTTATTATCATATTTGGTGGTCGTGTAAAAACATAAAAGCTTTTTGGATTAAGATATGGTGGAATATTCAAAGAATTTTTAGAAAGAGGGTAAAATTTACTCCGCAATTATTTTTGTTAGGTATTGTTACTGATTGTGATGCTAAGGAGGTTATATTGATGTTAAATTTGATTACAGCCGCAAGGCTGTTGGTAGGGCAATATTGGAAGAAGGAATCTTTGCCCACCTTGCAAGAGTGGTTTTTTAAAGTTTCTTATCTGGCGGAAATGGCAAAGATTTCGGCTTTTTTAAAGGAGCAATCGCAAGAGAAATTTTTTGCCGTATGGGAAAAATGGATAAATTTTATACAACATAAATTGGATACAAAAAAATATCATTAGCTTTTTTATAACTTGTATATAATTTTTGATTGTACTTTTTCTCTTTTTCTCTTTTTTCTATTTCTTTTTTTCTTTCTTTTTCTCTTTTTTAAAGTATTTTTTCTTTTTAATGCTTATGTCATATATATTTTATTATTAACTATTTTATAAGTTGTTAAAATTTGTTTAGGTTTTTAAAAATTTTTAATTAAGCCTATATTCAGCTCTGGGAAGCTCGGGGGGGGATGGAGGGGGTGGTTTGGGAGGGGTTGGGTGAGGGTTGTTTATTTATTTTTTGTTCTTTTTTTGTTATTTGTAAAAACTTTTAAAAATTTTCAATAAAAATAAATAAATAAATAAATAAATAAAGTCAGACTTCCATCCTTGCAACCAAGACTGGAATGGTTAATCTTGGAACAAGAATCTGAGAATTTTCATTGAAAGCATTTCTTAGAAGGAAGGTTAAGGTGACACACCAGACTTCCCACAAGGATTTTACTTTCAAATAGGATCTCTCTATTTGGGAATATGGTGCAAAACTGTGTCCATTTTCTCATGTTTTTTTGATGCAGGTGAGAGCTTTGGGGAAGGAAGACAGTCTGCATCCATTCCTTGTTTCAGTTTTACCACTATGAGAAAGAACTCAGGCTGACACATTTGCCAGCACAAAATGGATAAGAGGCAGTAAATGGTTTCACACACAATGAGATTATTTGGAGGGATATTTTCATGTAGTGTGCAAACCTAGTTGCTTGTGAATTATTCAGTAAAATTCAGCTAAGTGTGCCGTGCTTTGGCTTGATGTAGAACCAGGTTGTGAAGTCATAAATTGCGCTTTACTAAATTTGCACCTGACGCCAAGCTAAAAGCAAGCAAACTCCATCATCCTCTACCCGTTATGTGAGCCAGGTGCCTGCCTGAATTAAAGGCTTTGTGGAAATCCATGAATATAGCTTAATAGGGTGCATGGAGAAGAATTTATAAGTATGACTCTCGTGTCTTCTTAACTTTTTCTTCCCTGCCCCCAAAATAAATTCTCGATCTATCTTGACCTTTGTGCTTGTTAAACTCCTAATGATATTTAACGATCTTACATGGTCCTCAATCAATATATCTGACCAGAACTCTGGGGAAAAGATGCTTCTCCATTTAAAATAATTAATCCCACTCACCAGCATTTAAATTACTCAAGTGTTTGGGAGTCTGTGAACTTAGTTAATTCAATGCAGGCTCAACAAAGGTGCGGCCTTTGTTCCTCGCAACAGAAACCCAAAAGTTGCACTAAATCCATGTCAAACATTACCTCTTGTAAGGCAAGGAAGAGTAAGATAACCATTTCACTTGAACTTTCAGAATCCTTGTATTCAGAATGTCCCAAAGGTGCTCTTTCAGGAGGCAAAACAGGATTTTCTTGGTTGTTTTTGAAGACATTTTGCTTCTCATCCAAGAAGCTTCTTCAGCTCTGACTGGATGGTGGGGAATGGAAGGATCCAGTCAAAGATGAAGACGCTTCTTGGATGAGAAGCAAAATGTCTTCAAAAGAAACACAAGAAAGTCCAGCTGCCTCCTGAAAAAGCACCTTTGGGACAACCATGACCTGGATGATGGAGAATCTCCACAGACACTTGTATTCAGAAATGTGGTTGGTCCATCCACCCTACTGAGTCAGCACGCTTAGATTCGTAAAAAGGTGAAGCTTGCATCATGATGTCACAACCTACCGTATAACTGTGTGTGCAGGGTTGCAATGCAAGGATGAAAGGGGAAGAGTTTGGGACATGATGTTGCCATGCAGAGTTTGTCACTTGGTGCTTCTTCCACCACCCCGTGGGCACCTATGCTCAGGGGCATCTCTGGGGCGGCTCATAATAGCCCAGACAAAAGCTAGGATTGCATGAATGAAACCCTTCCTCCTTCATACAGTCATTGTACAAGTTATGGGGATGAGACTTCAATGTAGGGAGTGCAGTTGGCATCTTGACTCACTCATGGACCCCCCTCTGGCCCTAGTTGATACCCTCACTTTACAGGAACAATTTCTGCCAACTAAAGGAGAAAACCCGACCAAATCAAAATACTTTTGTAGATGTTGAATGCTTGATCTACTGCTGGGGTTGAGGCCAGCCATCGGAACTTCATAACTAGTTCCACAAGTACCTTTGGGGAGGTGAAGTCCACTTAACTAGGAATGTTTGCTAAGTGACTAGTCCTAAGTCAAGCACTACCTATCCTGTTTGTCTTCCAGGTTTCTGCTAAAGCCCAATCAAACATTTTTCTTGTTGTGCAAGCTCAGCCTTTATGGCTTAGTCATTCAAAACCTGAATTTAGTGTAGTGTAGGAATTCAGCTCTAAGGAATCATGCTTGTTTGGGGTTCCTTCAAGCAGGAGTGAGTCCCATTGCTCTTGCTTTCCAATAAACCTACGTGACCTTGAGTATGAACATCAGGTATGAACATTTACAAATCAGATAAGTTCTTGGTTTCTTCTCGGAAGCTGCCAATCCAGTGGCTTTCTTTAAGACCTTTAAGAAATTGTGGACTTCAAGACTTCTGGGGCGGGGAACGTGACTCTAGTATCAATAATAACAACATGCGCACACACATACACCCATTAAGCATCTCTGCATGGATATCTGCGTAATTACTTTTGCTATTCATAAAGGAGGGAAAGCAGATTTGACAGTTCAGTTTGTGACCTAAATTCAAGAGTCATAATATTCTGGTATTATTTCCCAACCCAGCACTATGGCAGGAAATGAAACACCTTTCCCCTTTCTTTTCTCTGTTTTTTTTTTTTTTATGGTTTTTGTTCAGGTTTTTATTTAGCAGCCTGGTGACAGGGGAGATAATGATGACATCTCTAGGCAGAAATAAAGCTAATGGGAAGCAAAATCTCACTTCAGAAGATGCCCAGGGAAACCTCAGCAGTTCCAATCCAAGCAAAATACTGTTTTTTATTTATTCAAATTTAACCCAGCTTCCCCCCCTTCTCTTTATAAGCTGCAAGAACAATTTGCTTAGCTTTGGCTGTGTTTGTTACCAGGATATCAGTCTTGCTAATAAATTTTAATGCTAATGTTTACAGCCTTGCTGAGTTTTTTTTATTATTGTTTAAAAGTCTTGCAAAGCAGCAAAGCATCTATTATATTCAAATGCAAATAAACCATCTAGAATGGGAAAAAATGGGGAGGGCATCTTTAAAATGGCACGTTGGAGCTTTCTTAAGCATCCCCCCCCCCCACTCCTTTCTAGCTAATTTCCTTCTAAAATCCAGAGAGATTGACAATCCTTGGAGGGAGAGAGAGAGATTGTACCATAAAAATGCACACTGTCTTTGGCCACCTTCAAGAGCTTTGCACCTTTCTCATGAGGGTTTCATTAAAATATTCTTCTTCTGAAGAAGACAAAAGAAATGAGAACGATCCTTGTGTTTGGCTATTGATTGCGTTTGCTGAGTGGGATGGGAGTTAAATCCCACACCACTCTCAATTTATTTCTTGTCCTATAGATCAGAGTCTCTTAAGATTGCCAAAATGTGTTAGGTGTGTGTCCTTGATCTTCGGTTTCCATGTCCTTGGATTGATCTGCACGTTCAAGACTCCTACCGGCTTAACAATAGGAAGGTCTTAATTGTGGGGATAGAATTGGTTAAGATTTGGGAGAAGTGCATAATTAGGACAGCTGAGTACCGATGATAATTATAGTTTGAAAATGGTTACAGTTTGTTTATTTGGAAAACACCCTTGGTTTAATTTACAAAGCATAGTCAATGTGCAGAAGAATATCAATATGCATATATGTATTATTTATATTATTCAAGAGCTGGATTTCAAGAATCCATAATTACGTCATGTTACGTACCCAGCACAAGTACATAATCATATCATTTGTGAATCATTTGTGAAATCATGATGCTTCAGTCTTGATGGTCCTCACCTTACCCTCCTAGCAAATGGCAATGACTTTTCTAGAAGTCATTTTATTATATGTCTGAATCAGATGTCCAAGATCTCTTATGCCAGTCTCCAACAGCTTCCTTTCCTTTCCTTTCCTTTCCTTCCCTTCCCTTCCCTTCCCCTTCCTTCCTTCCTTCCTTCCTTCCTTCCTTCCTTCCTTCCTTCCTTCCTTCCTTCCTTCCTTCCTTAATTCACTTGTCCAAATGGTGGTCAGCATCCCCAGAGAAAGAGTCACCCCAAAATGAGTTGTATACTGTCATTTAATCCCCACCTCAGGTTCATCCATTACAATTTCCTTCCCTGCCTTGGCAAATGAGGCATTAGAAGCAGCTCCTTTGAGCTGACAAATATTTGAAGGATTAAAAGCATCCATGTATTTATGGGCTATCATAACCAGAGACAACTGTAGAGCCAGACCCCTTGTTAAAATTGACAGATGCTTTTTATTTTTATTTTTTTGGCCAGGAGCACAATTCACAGACCCTGGGAAGGGGTGGATGGGGAGAAGAAAGTGTCTTGTTCCATCACTACAAACTCCTGTTAGGAGACAAGACAAATCAAGCTGGGATTTCTGGGTGTCTCCCATGGAAGTTATTGTTTCACTCTTGGGAAGACAAAAAAAGGCAGGCTTAATTGATTAACATATATTTATATATCACCCAGTTCCAAGATTCCAGATACCTGATAGTAAAATAGAATTTTAACAGGAAAGCAGAATTTCACATATCCGCCTACCCAAAGCCACAGAATGGTGCCCTGCAACAATAAATATATTAAATATATATATATGTGTGTGTGTGTGTGTGTGTTCTAAATGCTGTAATGGGGAATCACTGCGGTTGTTACGTGAATCACATGGTCATTAAGCAAATCCAGCTTCCTTCATTGACTTTGCTTGCTGGGAAGGTCACCAATGGTGATCATGTGATCCTGGGACGCTGCAGCCGTCGTAAGTACCTGTCAGTTGCCAAGCACCCAAATTTTGATCACGTGACCTTGGGGGTGCTGCGACAGTTGTAACTGTGAGGACCAGTTGTAAGTCACTTTTTTCTCTCTTTTTTTGTATAAATTTTATTAGTTTTTATGGGGTTACGAATAAGGTGGGGCTGGGATTAAGGTTAGGGTTTTTCCAAATAACATTCTCAATATTTAGCAAACAGCATAATGTCTGGGTTCATGTATTTAACAAGCAATAATAGAAAATAGTTAATTATCATAAACAATAGGTTAATTAATTACTCAATCTTGCTAATATAGATTCAAAATTACATATCACGTTCCTTTCTCTCTAATTCGTCTTTCTAGCCATTGATAGAAATTATCCCATGTTCTAAAGCACACTGAGTCTTCTTTCTCTTTTATCTTGAATGAATGAATGAATCTATCCATTTCTGCACACTCTAGAATTTTCTTAATTAGTACTTCTTCAGCTGGTAAGTTTTCATTTTTCCAATGTTGGGCAAATACAATTCTTGCTGCCGTTAGTACGTGTAGTATTAAATATCTGCAATCTTTCTCATAGTTAGCTTCTATTATTCCTAACAAAAATAATTCTGGTTGTAAGTCCCCTTTTTCATTGCTTTGTAACTTTGGACGGTTGCTAAGAGAATGGTTGTCAGTTAAGGAGTACCTGTATATCACTTTGGAGATTCGACCATCCAGAATTTTGATTCACCTGTAGGAGAATTTGTTACGTAACAGGCATGAAGTAGACTAGCAATGGAGAAGCAATGGGAATATTTTTGGATTGTTTTAGAGAACATCCCGAACGATAAATGTGGTGTGTATATATAGATCACCTAGACTAATGGAGCATCAATTACCTGCAGAGCCATAATTACTTGCAATCCCTTTCTCGGGATTGCTTACAGCTAATAATGAAAACAAATGAATCGTGTGTCTGGAATAAAACTTCAGCATGAGTGCTCTAAAAAAAACGGGGAATAATTGTTCTTTTAAAAGATGGTTTCATAGCAGGTCAAGCACCAGAGTCAGTAGCTGATGTAAAAAACCCAGGGAGAAATGAGGCCGGTATTATTGCAGTCTGGATAGCTAAACAAAGGCATCCAATCGTCAATTCCCAAACTGATTTCCAAACCAAAACACAGATGGTTACAGAGATCTGAATTTTTCAGAATTACGCCATTTAAAAAGGCGGAGGCACGAGCAGAAAAAAAATGAAAACTGTAGGCACAAAGAAGGAGGCAAGTCTCGTTTTCAGAGAAATGGTTTGCAAAAACGGTGCATGGGTTAGAAAAATGCATCTTAAAATGTTACTAGGAAAAACAGGCTTGAAAAGGTCTGTCTTGGTCAACCTTGCCAGGAGACCAGGCAGGAAAGCTGACCAACTAATTAAGCTAGTTCTCCTTTACTGCAAGGGGATGCGGCAATGGTTGTAACTCTTTGAACAGTCACTAAATGAATGATGGTAAGTCAAGGAGAGCCTGTAGAAGATGAATGGTTAGCGAGATAAGTTAGTGAAGACATGTATGTAAGTTGGTGGACCGCTTTCTCCTGGAAATATTATTAAGATTCTCATCCCATGCACACAGATCGTTGGATCCAGGTGAGCTAAACTGCACAGCATGGTCATTTCTTTAGATGTCTCCTCCTTTCAAGTCAGCAGAAGTGGGGCAGATTCCTGGAGATTTGAAATTTTCAAAGTCAAGGAAGTGCATTGCAATGTTATTATTACGAAGCACACATATCGTAAGTGCATATTTAATGAGGTTCAGGATGTGGCAATACCAGACTGCTAAACCTCAATCAGCAGCCTAACATTGCTTATTTCTCTGTCCCACAATTCACCTCCAACATAAATTGAGAGACTGAAAAATTCTCATTTAGTCCTTTTTTTCTTTTTCTTTTTTTTAAAAAATGGACCAAACTGATGTGTGCCAAGCCAGGTAATGACTGCATCAAATCAATCTTGAGCAAGCTCAAAATTATCTAGAGAGCAGACCACCCAAAATATCTCTGGAGATTATGTTGGCATGTTTAAAAATAAGTCCTCAAGAAATTTATTCTGTTCTATTCCCTAGAACAAGGGTCTTCAAACTTGGCCCTTTTATAACTTGTGGACTTCAACTCCCAGAATTCCTCAGCCACGCATGTTGGCTGAGGAATTCTGGGAGTTGAACTCCACGAGTCATAAAAGGGCCAAGTTTGAAGACCCCTGCCCTAGAACAACACCTCAAATATCATCCCAAGGGAGACTTTACAACTTTAGCTGGCATATATATTAGTTGGAATATATATGCCAGCTAAAGTTGGCATATATGGCATATATATTAGTTGGAATCATTAGGACCGTGTTTCTCAGCCTTGGAAGCTTGACAATGAGTGGACTTCAACTCCCAGAATTCCCCAACCAGCCATGCTGGCTGGGGAATTCTGGGCATTGAAGTCCACTCATTTTCAATGTCTATGGAGATTCTCAGTCATCCAGGTCAGGTTATCCCAAAGGTGCTTTTTCAAGAGGCAATTGGACTTTCTTCGTTTTTCCTTGAAGACATTTCACCTCTCAACCAAGAAGCTTCTTCAGTTCTTCTTCTGAAGAAGCTTCTTGTTTGAGAAGACTGAAAGATTGAAACACTTGGTTGAGAAGACTGAAACTGAAGAAGCTTCTTGGTTGAGGAGCGAAACGTCTTCAAGGAAAAACAAAGGAAGTCCAGTTGCCTCTTGAAAAAGCAAGGTAGAGAAACACTATATAAGGAACTGATCTTACAGCTTTTTAACTGCAAGTCATATTATTGGATTCTGTTTTTCCAAGACCTACAGAAACTTTACACCAGACTGTGATTGTGTCTTCCTCTTGAAGACAGCTGGAGATACCTTCAAAATGTTTCAAAGGATTGGAGACTTTTTTTAAAAAATTAGAAGTCTGATGCCAATCTCTTTCTGCTTTTTTTTCTTTCTTTTTAAGTAATGGCCATTTAATGTGCCCTTCGTATGAATGCAGCAGCTCTAATGTAGTTTGCTGTCATTTTAAATAATTATGATTTCAGAGTTCTTGGAACAGTATGAATCTGAGTCTCCAAATTAATCAAATTTTTGGTATCCAACTGCTGACAATTCTAATGCACTTTAAAAGGCAAAAGAGTAATAAATGGCCTTTGACAAACCCAAGTTGTTTTTCCTCCCCACATCTTCCCTGTCTTATTTGTACTTTCTCTAGATGGTGCAGTAATGAGGTCCTTCAGATCCATCCAGCATGTTCATTTCTGCCTTCTATGAAAGGCTGAGCCCTGGGGTGGGGGGATAGAATTAATGATGTGCATAGAAATGGATGCACTTCTAGCGAGAACTAATGGCTTTTTATAACTTTGACAAGGTCCTTTGATAGATCTATTCAACAGGGTGAAGATGAGGCTGGATAACAAGCAAATTGAAGGTCCAGCTTTGGATTATGTGGGAGGCTCATTGTGGTGCAAGGCCAAATAGGAATGGTGGGATACTTGAATCGATTTTCAGAGTTTGCCTGTAAACAAAATAGAGATGTTTTACTAGTGGTCTTCTGCATAAATAGTAGACATTATTTACAGGTGATAGACCACTGGCTGAACAGGTGGTCTATCAGCTCCACTAGATGGAGTCATAGGGCCTTATATGCCTAATCAATAAATACATAACCCCATATAAGATGTAAGGGGCTCCTGCTTTAGGTGGGGCTGGACTAGACCCCACTCTGAGCTTGGTTGTTTTCTTGCAGACGTTTGTAATGAAACATTAGCAAGAAAACAACTAAGCTCAGAGACCACCAAGGACTCTACAATTCAATCCTGAACTACAAATAGTCTCTTCTTATCAATAATGTTGGTTCATCCAAGCCAGGTGGAGATGCTTATATGCTGTTCTTAGAAAATGTCATGTCAGCTAGCATCAAATGATGAAGACAGCATGCTGGCCTATCTGATGTTCTTTTAATTGCTGCTTATTGATCTGTTTTTCTTCCGTGGTGACTTAAAAAGAGTTGCCATCTGCTGCTTTCATTTCCTGAATATCAACTCACTCTCCTAGTCTTAAACTCTGAACTAGTCAACACAGCAACTTTTAAAAAAAATCATAGTGAAGTGATTGTTTAGATAGCTCAATCGGTTTCTTGAAAGACCTTTTTGTGATGCCTAGGTGGCTTACCCTAATTAAAACTATTAATCAAGCAGCCTCCTTGAAGTTTCTTTTCGCTCCCAAGATTCATTGATTTTTTTTTCCACCTTGCCTCTGTAGCCTGCCTAGCTGACCTTCAGATGATGATTAATGAAATAAGTTGAGTCTCTCTGTGCGCTCTTAGACCAACATTCCTCAACTTCAGCAACTTTAAGCTGTGTGAACTTCAGTTCCCAGAATTCCCCATTCAGAATTCTGGGAGTTGAAGTCCACACAGCTTAATGTTGCTGAAGTTGAGAAACGCTGTCTTAGATAATGCCTGTTGTTTTAAAGAAGATACCATTTGTAAGTAGTCATTGCTAGCAATGGAGATGCTTCCTTATTTTGTAGGATGACTTTAGGATAGATTCCCATTTCTGTCTGAGAGAATAATGGGTCAGGATGGCTCGTTGTGGTGCCTCCAATGGCAGCTTAGCATTGCATAAGGCAGTGTTTCCCAAACTTGACAATTTTAAGGCATGTGGACTTCAACTCCCAGAATTCCACAGCCAGCAATGCTGGCTGTGGAATTCTGGGAGTTGAAGTCCACATGCCTTAAAATTGTCAAGTTTGGGAAACACTGGCATAAGGAAATGATTGTCAATAACATCAGGAAAGCAACATAAACAAATAGCAAACTAAATAAAAAAATCAAGCCTTCTTCTGCAACCTTTTCTATATATATATATATATTTGTTTTTTTAAAAAGTTTTTTCAAGGAGATGTATTAAGCCAACCAAGTCTATGTCATTACAATTGCAGTCTTCCTTATTTGCCATTCTATGCTTAAGCTCCGTTGAACAAATGGATGGACATTTGTAATCTAGAATGATAACAAACCTTTCTTTGGCCAACTCAGATGATGATCAGTGGTCTATTGAGTCCCACACATTCTCCCATTTCTTTCCTTCTGTCCAGCAGGTTTCTGAAGTGTTCCAGATCTTCTTGAGTATCCCAAATATGTATTTTCAAAAGGCAACTGGGCTTTCTTTGTTTTTGCTTGAAGATGTTTCACTTCTCATCCAAGAAGCTTCTTCAGTTCTTCAGCTTCTTCACTTGTTCAGAACTGAAGAAGCTTCTTGGATGAGAAGCAAAAACAAAGGAAGTCCAGTTGCCTTTTGAAAAAGCACCTTTGGGACAACCCTGAGCTGGATGATGGAGAATCTCAGACGAATCCTCTTGACCTTGGTGGCTTCTATTGTATGTAGATACAGAGGTGGGCAGAGAGGCTGATAATTCATGTAGTCCAGAAATAAGGAGTTTTTAGCAAACAGTTGGTAATCTCCAGATTCAGACTTTGCATTAGCAAGTGTAGAAGTTAACCTCTGGATTCCTAGCTCAGGGTTTCGGCTGATGCAGATTTTCTAGTTATGGTTTGTAATCTATTTGTGCATGGGTTATTTCCACAGGGAAAATGATTTGGGAATTCTGCTTTTTTTTAGCCTTATAAACAGCTGTTAAGAACATTTTTCTTTAGGCAGAACGCTGTAAATATGACTCTTTGCATAGTCCCCAGATAGGAGAAAGGAAATGTGACATTATCAAACAAATTATACGAGAAGGAGGAAGGAAAAGTACAAGAAAAAAAGAGGTGTTGATATTCAATGAAGCCTGATCAATTTAGGTATTTTATCAAACTATCACCCTTCTTTGAAAAGGACTGCTCCATAGGTTGCCAAATTTTAAATTCTACAAAACTTTGATTTATGTCATAAGCTCTCTTCTTCAGAGCTGTGTTTAGAGCAAAGCCAATGTTTGCTTTACTTTGTAATTTTAAAATATTTTAAAGCAATTTGACAAATTTTTGAACACACATTAAATATATTAATGTATTCATTTTTCCCGTGTTTGCACATAAAGATCTGTCTTTTTGAAATCACTCCCTGAAGAAATGCAAACAGCCAAGAACATTTTTTTCTCTTCTCTTACAAAATAACAGATTCCATGCAAACACTCTGCTGTTTACTTCTGACAAACATTGGATACTGAATTTAAATATTTGGATATTTGGAGGCTTTATAAGCTCTCTCTGTTACCTCTAAATCTTCTATTAGGAATGCTTAATATTTTTTCTTTTTAAATAGAGTTACAATTAGCTTTATGCAGCAATAACATGAAGTCTACTTAGAAATAAACTCCTGCTGTGTTAGTTCTTGTTAAGCAAATATGGATTGGCAACTGGAAGATTAATTGTCCTAGATTAGAGACAGGAGATAACATGGAATAACAGAATAACAGAGCTGGAAGGGACCTTGGAGGTCTTCTAGTCCAATTCCCTGCACAAACAGGAAACCCTCTACCATTACAGACAAATGGTTGTCCAATCTCTTCTTAAAAACTTCCAGTGATGGAGCAACCCCAACTTCTGGAGGCAAGCTGTTCCACTGGTTGATTGTTCTCATTGTCAGGAAATTTCTCCTTAGTTCTAGGTTGCTTCTCTCCTTGAGGTGTTTCCATCTGTTGCTTCTTGCCCTGCCTTCTGGTGCTTTGGAGAATAGCTTGACTCCCTCTTCTTTGTGGCAGCCCCTCAGATATTGGAACTCTGCTCTCATGTCCCCCCTTGTCCTTCTTTTCATTAAACTAGACATACCCAATTCCAGCAACCGTTCCTTATATGTTTTAGCCTCCAGTCCCCTGATCATCTTTACTGCTCTTCTCTGCACTCTTTCTAGAGTCTCAAAATCTTTTTTTATATTATGGCGACCAAAACTAGATGCAATATGGGAGAAAATGCCCTTTTTTAATGAACACATGGCATTGATCCACAAACTAACAAAAAATATTTTAGCAGAGTGCAGCATCAGAACCCAGCTTGCATAATTAATTTATAGCTGAGTATGTGGTGTGAATGCATAATGTTTGGTAAATTGAGTGAATCATAATTAGCTGCAATTAAGTTTGCGTGACATAAGTTTAGCCATGCTAAGCACGTCATGCAAGCCCATTTTTGAAAGTGGGAAGGGGCCTACAGCAGAAGGGTTAAGATACATGGTCTAAACCATGATTTAGAGCAAGTATGTTTAGCTTAGCAAGTGTGGTGAGCTTATCTGCAATCCAAAATCAAGCTGTTCATTTTATTATGTGTCATTTTATTTTATTGATAAAATTTACTTATTAAAACACATACCTACAGTAGGTGATTGTGTGCAGCTTACAAAATTTAAATTTTAGCATGGCGAATACTTGACACGGATTTTTTAAGAGGTAAGACAGACGAATCTCTGAATTAGCAGATATAACTCCAGAAAACCTGGCCAGACAGTCAAATTGGCATTGAAATTATTGATGGGAAAGCAAGCCCAGTCTATATAGAGCTGGAAATATACACATTTTTTTAAAAAAAAATTCTAGTCCTGATACATGGAAATTGGCAAGCATTTATATTACAAAAGGCAGCTCTTCTCTGAGTCATAAACTGCCAAGCATTACTTGGGAAACCATTTTTCATAAAAATCTGTTTTCTGTTTGGAATTAGCGTGACCCTAAGAAAGAAGAGGCTGGTTTTACAAATTGTGATTCAATTATCTTCAGCCGTGGAACAACACAAGGCCATTCCACATGATAATATTCCTGAGGATGTTCCAGCAGCAGTCTTTATTTTCAAGGGATATTGTGTTTTTTTGGTATAAAAATGCTACTATCTAAACACAGTTCTCATTGATAAATGACCTTTGGAGTGAATTTCAAAATGTGATGTGATCTTCAAGGGCATTTCTTTCGATGCTTATGGGCAAGAGAGACTGATAAGGATTGTGTTTATAGTGGGCAAGAGAGACTGATAAGGATTGTGTTTATAGTGGACGGCAACCGGCTATTGGACAGAAGATTATGGAGACTGAATGAAAATTTATAATGTTTTTGGAAAATGTCTTAAATATGTGTTCTGGGATAATAATATGTATGACATGAAAAGGTTTAGAGTATATTATAAAATGATGGATAATAATATAAATGATATGAAAAGGGTTTAGAGTATACTATAGTTTGTTTAAAGATTGGTTTCTTTTCTTTTTTATTATTATTATTCTTAAGAGAAGTTAATTTGTTTAATTAAATTTTAGATAAGAAGTTTAGATATAAGTATTTAGTTTAACTAATTAAATGAGTATCCAGTCCTAATGGTATAATGAATGTTCATATGCTTATTTTTGTGTTTTAGAGTAAAGAAAGAGGGAGATTAGATTAGATTTTATAATGTAGGTATAGATATTTAAAGAAAGTAATGTTCAAATTGGTGTTTTGGTGATTCTTTATAGAATGATGGGTAATAATATAACTACAATATTAGAAAAGGTTTAGAGTATATCATAATATGTGTTTAAAGCTTGTAATTATTATCTTTTAGAGAAGACAATTTGTTTAATTTAAGGTATTTAGATTTGTTTGGATTTATATGTGTTTTAAGTTTTTTTATTTCTTATCTTTTTTGAAAAAATTTAATTAAGCCTGTACTCAGCTCTGGGAAGGTTGAGGGAGGGTATGGGAGGTTTGGGGAGAGGGGGAGGGTATGGGAGGGTGGGGGGTTTGGGGAAGGGATTTATTTTGTAAAATTCAAAAACTTTCAATAAAAAAAATGTGATGTTGCAAATCTTCACCAGCTTTTCTTCTACTAAATGCTCTTGTTCCAGTTTTTATTTTCTTCCAAGACTTCTAGAAATTAAATCTCTACAGGCAGGTGAATCTGTGTTTTAATGGCCAGGTGCACAAAGAAGGAATGAAATCTTATTCTTGGCAGCCACATTAGAGAACAAGGAGAAAAAGCAAGATCAGAATGACATTTTGCAAGAATTTCAACAGGCATCTTACAAGATATGGGGGATTCCCATTTTTAGAACTTGGCACCCGCATGAGGAAAAAATGCTCCTTTGATTTGGGCTCAGTGTCAATGATGGGATTCAGCTGGTTCGCACCACTTCGGCAGAACCGGTAGCTAATTTTTTGTTGCCCAGGCCCAGAATGGACTTCCGGAAGCGGCATCCACACAGACAACCGATTGTTCACCTATTTGAATCCCACTATTGGCTCAGTGTGATTCGTCAGCCCAACCATTATGGTTTGTTGGCGGTCCAAATATACCTCGGTTAGGATAGTTTTAAGAATCCTAGCTTAGCGTGATGGATGAACTCAACTGAAGTGCGTGTGAAACCCAAAAGATGGAAAAAGAACAGAATTTCTCGCCAAGAGTCGGAAATGAGAGATTGAGAAATGGGAGCGGAGGGGATTCAGCATGGTTTTGTGAATAGACCTTGACTGATAATGATATTCATTGGGGAAAGATAAAAGGGATAACTCATTAACAGTTCGGTGAAGAAGCAGAGCTTAAAGAATTTATCTCCTGTCTTGATAAAAACACAGCCCTACTTGAATGACAGAGCTAATCATCTGGGGGCATTTGAACATCAAAGTCTTCCAAACGAGATCCTTTCTAAGGTTGAGCTTTTTATTATACTGAAAACAGAGCTTTGAGCACGATAGAAGTGGGAGACTTCAGATCAAAGGAAGATGTCTTAAGGCAGTGGTTCTCAACCTGTGGGTCGCAATCCCATTTGAGGTCGAACGACCATTTCACAGGGGTCGCCAAACAACGCAGTCCGCCATTTTTTCCCCCTTTTCCTTAGCTGTGCTACTCCCTTTTATTCTATTGGTTTTTGAAAGTCAATAGAATAGACTCTCTTAAATAGAGCTAATTCTATTGGCTTTCAAAAGCTAATAGGAATTGTCCAGGCTGTCTCTGCCCTGCTGAGCCCACCAAAAGTCCCATTCTGCAAACTGTGCTGCAAGTTGTCTGCAGCGAAGGTGAGCCGTCTGGAAGTTTCTACCCCTCCCTGATGAGCAACTACTAAAAATGTAAGTAAAAGAGGGCCAGGGGTGGGAGGTTGGAGGCCGGCGGGCGCAGGGAGGGTTGCTGGCATGTGTGGGGCCCGGCGGGTGCCTTACCTCCCTTGGGTTGGGCCAGCTGGTGGCCCAGCCAGTGGTTGGCCTGCTCCATCTCTGCCGCTTGCCAGCTACGCCTCGGCCGGCGCAGGGGGCGGCACCACACATGTGCGGCACTCCCAGGCAGGGAAAGTCCTTGACTACAACCGGTTGGATAGTCCTCGACTTACGACCGGTTGGGTAGTCCTCGACTTACGACCGGTTGGGTAGTCCTCGACTTACGACCCCTTGGGGGTCACGGAATTAAAAAGGTTGAGAACCACTGTCTTAAGGGACTTTTTTTTCCTCGGTGGCAAAGCATCGATCTCCCATCTCTTCAGCATGGATTTCAACTTTCCAAAGAATAAAGAAGGTATAGAAGTCTAAGATCAAGCACTTGGACAATATTTTTTTTTAATGACAGAGAACCTGAAGCACAGAATTGTCTTTTTTTGTTGTTGTTCCTTTCCTGCACCACAGCTGGAAGACTACCTGATAACAAGAAGAAGAGCTAAGGTATTCCAGATGTTGTTGAACTCTAGAGTGGGATGGTGGGAACTGCAACACCTGGAGGCCCACATGTTCTTCACCTTCCTGTCCTCAGCACAGCATGAATTGCAGGGAAAATAGGTTTTTCCAAGGTTCCTCAGACCACACAAAGGGATGAGACATGGAAGCTCAAAGCAGATGGAAGAAAGAATTGGGTATTTGGGGTCTTTGTAGAAGGGTTCAGATCCTAAAGCTTTGTCTTTATGAAGCTGGACCAGCCAAAGGTGGGGAAAAAACATTTTGGCCTCAACTGGAGTCTGAGAAACCAATCTTAGAAGCCACCTAACCAAGCAACAAAATTAATTGTGGAAGAATTTATTGTTTGTAAACCATATTAGGGATATATCACTTTCATGGTCTCCAGCAAACACATTTTACAGAAGAGGAAATGAAACCTCAAAGTGGATCTTTGCTTGGATAAAGGCTGGTTCAAAGCAACTTATGATGGGATGAGGCTACCTTATCACAAAGAACACCTGGAAAGAGAGAGAATTGTCCTTCCCAATTAAATTTTCACCAAGTTTTCCTCTTCAACCATGGGCAATAAGAGGCAGTGGACCTTCCTGCAGCTTTCCTTCCATTGATCAACAACAAAAGGCCCAAGAGGTCATCTTCACTATCATGAAGTCCTTTCAATGCATTTTAGATTAATTGGAATTCAGCCAGAGCGATGATGTCAGATCCACAAAAATAAACAGCATCATTCAAATTCAGGAGTTTGGAGAAACATGAGAGGAGGGGAGGGGAGGGGAGGGGAGGGGGAGGAAGGAAGGAAGGAAGGAAGGAAGGAAGGAAGGAAGGAAGGAAGGAAGGAAGGAAGGAAGGAAGGAAGGAAGGAAGGAAGGAAGGAAGGAAGGAAGGAAGGACTGCTGGCCTCACTAGATTGACAACCATCTAATAGCTTGGAGCAAAAGCAAAACTGCTGTTTGAAATCTTGGAGAATTGTTCCAGAGCATTTATTGACAATGTTGGCCTAAGTGGATGGGTGATCTTGACTGATGAAGCAGTTCCTTTTGTCCTAAACAAAGGACTCAGTAACCAAGATTCCAGATTTTTCACTCCAATCATTGCACAATAATGGATTTAACACATCACAATTGTTAATATTAAGGTTCTTGTAACCTGCCTCTGCCTGCCTACCCTTCCTGTGCCCTCAGCTCATCCCAGTTAAAATCCTCCACTGGTCCAGACCTTTCCTACATCTGATGAAAGCAGCTCCTCAGCTCAAAAAAGCCACAGCCTTCCAATATCTTCTTCTGGTTTTATTTTATTTTATTTTTTTCTGAGAAGAGCCAAGGTTGCATTTATGGGGAAAATGAATCAGGAGGTGGTGTTTAGGATGCAAATTGCCTTGTTATAAAAGACACACACTTCCTGGGTTCCCTTCTGGAAACTATATGTGTGGTTTTGTTTTGTTTTGCTTTCCATTGACCCACCTGTGTAGATTTTCCTTTGCTGCCTGTTCTTTTGGAGACAAAATGAAGAGATTTGTGTCACTGTTCCAGCATGGTCCTTGCCTAATTGACACCAAGCCAGACCTCTGGGGACACGTGTTGCTATAGTAATACCTGGAATCTGAATGTTCTCCTGCTCGAGATCACTGAGGTTCCAGTTGTCAGGAAATCAGCCTGCACTAAAATAAGTCACTCATTGCAACCAAATTCTTACTGGACCCCCTTAGAGAAGGCTCTGCAGTGGGCCTTCTCTAGTTATGAAGCCCCAGTTTGTCTGGGGGTCCTTGTCACCCCACCCCTTCCGAACTCAGAACTTGCCCTTCTACTACAGGTGGTCCTTCTGTTGCTCAGCAAGACAGTTAATTTTGCCCTGTTTTATGACCTTTCTTGCCACAGTTAAGGGAATCGCTGCAGTTGTTAAGTCAGTAACACGGTCGTTAAACGCATCGGACTTCCCCCATTGACTTTGCTTGTCAAAAGGTTGCAAAAGGGGATCACATGACTCCGGAACTCTGCAACTGTCATAAGTATGAGTCAGTTGCCAAGCCTCCGAATTTTGATCATGTGACCATGGGGATGCTGTAACGGTCATGTGAAAAACGGTCGTGCTGTATGCCCCTTTTTTTCAGTTGTAACTGAAATGAACCGTTGTAAGTCAAGGACTTACCTGTGATTCTAAGCCAGTGACGGCAAACCTATCATATGGGTGTCAAAGGTGACCCACCACAATTTTGGGAGTGACATGCCAGCGTTCACCAATACCAGTAACTATTCTCAAAAGCACGACTCCCAAAAAGATTTTGTTTCACTCGTATTTCATTTCTGTCATTACGTGGTATTTCTTTATGACATACAGAGTACCACACACGCTTGGAACATATTTTATTTTTAAATAAATAAATCTGTAGAGAATTGTTTCCCTTCTGTTTTGAGGGAAGTCAAGTACTGTATTTTCTGAATTTTGGACACGCCGAGGCCAAGAGATTGGCTATCGCTGTTCTGAGCAGAGCTCCGAATCACACTTTCTCCCCTACAGCCATCGACAAAAATAGAAACACTCCATAGCCAGGCACTAATGAGTAATACACAGTTTAACATCCAAACCAGCCACGTTTCTTCCTGCCTGCAATTGTCACCATCACCTGTTTTGCCAAGTGTCAGGGCAGCAATCAGGTGCCCAGGCAATGGATTGTTTTGGATCCAGAGACAATGAACACTCTGGTGAATAAAGGGATTTTCATCTTTACTATTAGCTTAAAAGCCCACAGAGTTAAAAGCGTAACATAAAAAGCAAGAGAATAGCTAATATTCTCGCAAACTGCCAGGAGCTCTTTAGTGGAATGGAAGTTGCCTCCAGAAGTCGGGGGTGCTCCATCCACTGGAGGCTTTTAAGAAGAGACTGAACAGCCACTTGTCTGAAATGGTATAGGGTCTCCTGCTTGAGCAGCGGGTTGGACTAGAAGGCCTCCAAGGTCCCATCCAGCTCTATTTTGAATGATTGGTCATCCTTGGTTTCTTTGGGCCAAGGTGTGAATTCATAATGTCTATTGGATTTAATGGTTGTACAGATCCAGACATAACATGAATGTACAGTACTCTTTTCTACTTTAAATTTTACACGTGGTGGCCAGGTTATAGGTGTTGGAGTTAATTATCAATGGAACTGTTGTGTCTTGAGCCTGCAAAAGCAGGCTCGGGACATTGCTATGGTCCCGGGGTTGCTGCAAGCTGCCCGGGACCAGACTGAGCGGCGCCAGCCTTGCGCGCATGCGTGAGGTGTGAAAGCGGGCCATAATCTGTAACCGTTTTGCCCGGGGATCCGGACACAAAAGGAGGGACCTGTGTGTCTCACAGTTGTTGTTGGAGTGAGCAGAAGGAGAAATAAAGAGCTGTTGATTCAACCATGTGTGATCTTCATTCGTCATTAAGCGAAGGACTTAACAGGAACAATCTGCCTTATGACTTTCTTCTTAACCCTTCCACCCCACTCCGCCCAGGTGTTTTTCAACAAGTTCCTTGATTAATTTCAGAATAGAATACAGAATAACAAGAGTTGGAAGGGACCTTGAAGGTCTTCTAGTCCAACTCAAACAGGAGAACCTACACCACTTGAGACAAGTGGCTGTACAATCTCTTCTTTAAAAACCTCCAGTGATGGAGCACCCACAATTTCACAGACTTTTGCTTCCACTCCAGAATGATGGATGGAATCCATACAATTCCCACCCTGTTTTTAAATGTCTCTGATGATGTGAACCCTTGACAAGTTCAATGCTTCCTTGAGATATCTCTCCAGATCTTTCTTGGACTAATAATGAGGATATTGCCCTAAAAAAAAAGAAGTGACTGCTTAAATTGCATTCTGCTAACCACAGCAATGACACTCATGATATTTCCTGGCATAAACCTTGCATGAATGTGACATTTCAAAAAAGATGTCAGCGGCTTGAAATATAATGAAAAGTTTCTTCAAACCCCTAACCATGAACTATTATTAAAATGAGTGCTTTTAATCCCACATTTTTACACGGCATTTGACAAACTGCTTGCTAAAAAAGAGAAGTAAGTGGATTTCGAAGGAGGAAACCTTGATTAAATGAGATGCAAAAATTACTCCAGGAACGGGAGAAAGATCTTTCTGCAGGAAGCCCCCTGTTGCCCCCCGTTTAATCTAATGTGCCGAAAGATAACTCAATGAATCATTAATAAAAGATTGACACATTGTTTACTTGTTCACTTTGAAAGAAAAACCAAAAAAAAAAAAGACCAAGAGAAAAAGCAGACATGTCACTTTGTTTCAAGAAAGATGTTTGATATGTCAAGAGAAGCTGTAGTGGCTGCTTAAAAATTCAGACATGAGCTGAAAGTATGAAATATGGAATAGCCTAGATTCTGCTTTCCTTATTTTTTTTGTATATATATAAAAAGTATTTACCTTTATCAAAAGTTGCTCTTCAGTCAAACACTTGGCAAAGTACTGATGGAAAATATTTGTAGCTCAGGGTTGAACCCTGGGTGCTCTCTGAGCTTGATTGTTTTCTTCCAGATGTTTCATTGCCCAAGTAACTAACAGCATCAGTGCACTGATCTGAAACTTCTGCAAAAAAAAAAACCTGCCAAACTCATAAAGCACCAAGGAACCACTTGACAAAGTTGAGGCCCCCAATGAAGATCCATTGGAGGGGACAACCCTGGTTAGATTCGTAAAAACATTCGCCAGTTGTTATCTTGCCTTGCCAACACAGTCAAATGTGCCTATGGTTGCAACACAATTGAGAAACTATTCATTTTCAACAAACAGGGCTAAACATGACTTAATACAAAGAGTCAGGTTGCCCAAAAGGACTTTGAACTTGCCCACTGTAATAACATACAAATGCTGTGGAAAACCCAGTATGGTTGAGATCTTCAGTAATCGAGAAAGATGGACTTCAAAAATTAGCAGAAATGCTTATATTAGTGTTTCTTAATCCGGGCCGCTTCTACAAATATGTAGACTGAAGAAGCTACTTGGGTAAGCAGTAAAACATTGCAAACCAAAAAAAGGAAAGAAGCCCAGTTGCTATGATACAACTTTCAAACAACTCTACCTGGATGACTGAGAATCTTCATTGACTTTGAATGTGTAGATTTCATCTCCAAGAGTTCTTGGTCAATCAAAACTATGTATGCAGGGAGAGGAATTCCCAAAGCTAGATAGACTCAAGAAGATTGAGGAGCGCTGGTACATCAAGTGTTGACTTGATCCATGCATGACTTCTCAGGGAAAGAAGCCTTCAACATTGGCCCAGTCTGGGCCACCAAAGGTCACAAAATGTTAATGCTTGAATGCAACTCCTCCTACAATAGATGGTTTCAATTGAAGATCAATGTTTTCTGGAAGTTTTCCTGTTGTTCTGACTTCTAGTTTTCTTTCTGGGCTCTGATTAGATGACCCTCCATGGCTGACCACACAGCTAACCTGATACTAATGTTCACCAGTGGCCAATACATCCTTGACCATCTCTGTGAAGAGCTAAGTTGACTTCCTGGTTCTGAAGCTCACCTTTTCTGCTTTTTCCTCCCTGTAAATTGCCAATCATACTGAGCATCACTCAGAAATGCTTCTTTGTTTCCAGACTGAAATGAAAGTATAACTATCCTCCATTTATAAACCAATGCTGTGAAACTTCTGTGCATGAAAAGAATAAAGCAGGCAAAACTTAATCCTTTGGGGAGTGGAAAAAGTTGAGCTAATGGGGCAAAAAACCCATCTTGGAGCTTATGTTAGATTGCCTTTATCTCTGATTTTTGGCACTTTAGATACACTTAATCAGAAACAGGAATTCATGCATTGATAGAAGCAGCCTGATCTTCCTGGATGGATCTTTTGTGACGCTCATTAATGCCAAATGTCACCCAAGGTTGATAATATCAGTATCTCCATTTATTATTATTATTAGCAAAGGCAGCCAAATATGAACTGAGATATGGCAATTCCTCTGCAAACTGAAGTAAAAACTGGAGAACAGGTTCCCTGTGAAAAACGCAGTAGAAAGTCAGAAATTTCCTTTTCAACCAAATGAGAACAGGAGAGAGAAAGAGAAAAAGAAAAACATAGATCTCATTTTTGATCCCCCGCCTTGCCTTCAAAACCCAAAATATAGTCCACCAAGGAACGAACCCCCGAAATAACCATAGTTGTGGTAAGGAGCCAGTAAAGGATTTAAGCTTAGTATCTCTTGTTTACAAACCGTATTTCTCACTCTCTTTTTCTAATTGCCTGCCAAAGATTCAGATTAGATGAATTCTCCATTCCTGGCTAACAACGATAACAATCATGTTCTTAGCTGTGCATGCAAGGAAGCCTTTAAAAAAAAATCTTATAACATTTCACGCCTCTTCTGCACGATGATTTGATAACTTCCTCCTGTGCAAACAGACCAGTTTGAGGTTTGGCATCACTTCCTGGTGAGAGACATCTTTGAAGGAAAGTCAAATCCTGGATCTTGGGATGAATTGTTTCTCATCATGCTTTGCAACGCAGAAGAACTTGAGATGAAGGAAGCGGCGAGGATCCCAAGCCTCCAAGTGACCGCCATTGTTCCTTTAAAAATGGTTGCCAAACTGTAATTTTTTTAAGGTGACAGAAGGAGAGAGCAATTAAAGACATGGCTGGAGAGTAATAATATGACTTATATTATGTGGAATTAATGGCAAATGATGATTGAGAGACATTGGATGGAGCTTGGGGGCTGTCCTCATAATCTAGCTTGGGAAGCATAGACTCTGAACTTTGAGTTCAAAAGCCCAAAGGTAGCCCTCAACCCAAAAGCATTCTGCACCTTTGTCCTACAGAAAAGTCACTTGGCTTCAGACACTTTTGGAAATTACTTTTAGAAGTTGACCGTCGTTTTGGATTCATGGACCCATCTGGAGTTTTGAGAGAAGAGAGCTTCACAACCTTGGCACCCTGGGTCTTTTGAATGGGCATTCACAAAAGAGCTGTTGTGATGGTTATGACCAGTTATGAAGGACCCACTTCCACCAATGATAGTGTAGTTAGAAAGCTTTCTTGCCTTCTCATGCCAAGAAGTTTTGGAGGCCTCAACCTACATCTGAGTCAGCTTGAAGAAGTTGGGATGTTGCATGGTGCTCTCACAAATGGTTCAGCACCACATGACGAACATCAACAGCCAGGTGAGCCTGAATATCTGTCCAGGAGAATGAACGAAACCGCTTTGCTCATATAATATTTCTTTTCTCCAAGGCAGTTTTCCAGGAAATTGATTAGCCACATAGTCCATTAATTCCTTGGGAATCCTAGACAAAGAGGCTCATTAAAACTGACAGCAGAATGAATGACTGCCACGCCATAATTTTAACTCGCGCTCATTAATCTTACATCCCTTTGTAATGAATTCCACGTGTGCCTTTTTTCTGTTATACTTGCTGTGGTCCCTGTTCAAGGACAGCATTTGGCATCATGGCTGGTATGATGGCCTTGCCTTCACCTTTAGGTTTCCCCTCACCACCTGGGCACCTGCCCAACAGGTGGTGACTGTGAGTTCACTATCAGAATAGATATGGATAAGCTAAATTTGCTAGAGAACATTTTTCCGTACTCATGTCAGGTAAACAATACCGTAGTTATATCTCCACAGTTTAGTCAGCCGGTAGCAATCTCTCCCTTCTAAGAAGCCTGCTGACAATTTTTCTTAAGGATTTCTCCTTGAGTCACGGCTCTTGTACAAATGAACAATTTGCCTGCGGCTGTCTTGATTAATTATGTTCCAGGGCTGGCTCTTAATCACCACAGAGATAGAACAACTCCAAGAGCTTTGGTCCACAATCTTATCCATCCAGTTATCCAAAGGTGTTTACCATCACTGCTGTAATGGAGTCTGTCCACTTTGCTGCTGTTAACCTCTTCTTCTCTTTCTTCCACATGATCTTGTCAAGCACCATTTGTTTGTTTTTAGGCTCTCTGTGATCGTTTTCACCCTCCCTCCCTCCCTCCTTCTATCTAACTGTCTATCCATCCATCCATCTATCAATTGATCAATCAATCAATCAATCGATTGATTGATCTACTTGATATGTGAAAGCTTGCAAACTTTCTCCAAACTGTGATCCTGGAATGTAATAAACTTAGAAAAGAAGATGTGCATTTGCACGCTTCAGAGACAGGCTAATATAATCCATTTGTGCCATATGGCAGTTTTAAAAATTGAAAAAGAATTGCTCATGGCATATGTCATCTTAATAATCTCCCTTGTTTATGAGTAACTAATTTCCAAACTGCTGATTGTGTGGGCCACCGTGCCTAAGCACAGCTCTTGTTTGATATATTTAAAAACGCCGGACAGCTTCCACCTGAAAAGCTTTGTTCCCTTATTTAAGTGAGATGATAGAGATTTTTGCACCCTTGCCTTAGAAACAAAGTGGTGTGCTTCAAAAGACATCATGACCAATTTAAGATCATCAAGGAGTTTTGGTTCACAGAATGTCTTTCGACAGCATTCAGATTATCTACTGTGCATTATATCCTACAAAAGATTTTTTTTCTTGGTTTGGTCCAACAGCTAGGCAATATGGAAGCTGACTTGGACTCCAAGTCAACTGTCCCACCATACTTTTTTTCAAAGGGGAAATTAACCCCTCCTGCTAGCTTTGTCTATTACTATTCCAAAAGAGTCAAGTATCTCAACATTTTGAGTGATGATACTAACTTGACCCAAAGAAGAACATAAGGCAAGCTTTGAGAGAACATTTGTATCATACACATCCACAGAGTTGGAGGAAGCCACAGGACCCAAAGCACTGGAGCAGGTTCTCCTGGACCAGAGAGTTGATCTCAGTCATGTATTCTGTGCTGCCTTGGTCACAAACATTCATCATTGGGCGCTATGCTTGACAAACGGCATCTACAAATCATTGGCTTATGAAAAAAATGGGATCCAGTCTACCATGATGCTGCTGGACATAATATTTGCTTTGCATGCTTTTCAGCCTACAGGCTGCCATTACCAGAAGGCCTTGTTTGTCTCCTTATACAACTGCCCAGCAGTAGATCATTTTAAATCATAAATCAGGGTATGCAAAAAAACAAAAAAAGCTTTAAAAAACCTCCAGTGTTTTCCACATTAGCAAAGAGTCTGAAATTAGTTGTCAGTTATCTAATGGGATGCTTAGATGCCTTCTTAAGAAGCAAAAGCAGCTTAGATGCCCGTCTTGTGATCAGATCACAGGATGCCCATCTTGGCCATCAGATCAGCAGGAAAAATGAAGCTTTGGAGCCTGTTTGTTTTAACTGTGATTTGCGTGGGATTTATTCCCATGCATATTTATTTACCAATTAACTCTAGAGATGTCGTTTGTAAAACGGTTAAAGTGCTTTTATTCGCCCTCTCCCTGTTTGTCTTTCTAAACCATGTTTTTCTCATAATTCAAATAAACTTGTCTTCATCTTCCCTTGACTTTGCCAAGCTAATTTCCAGTCTGAGACTAAGTTCCCACTGCCCACCCCAACTGGTTCCTCTGGTGGCCAAGAAAAATGGCTCCTCCAGAGCTGCGGATAAAGATGGAGGCAATTATAACCAGCAAAAGGGCAAAATAAATTTATAATTACGCCTTTTTTAAATATGCATGGCTGTGCGTTTTAAGCTGCTCTGTAAATGCCAGCGCTGGGATGGATAGTGTCTCCTTGCTGCAAGAAAAACTTTTAAAGTTTAAATTAGAAAGAGAGGAACAACTGGAGTTCACAGCTGAGTTGAAATCCCAAAACACATCCCTCCTCAATCCCTGAAATAATTTCCAAATTGTAATTTTAATGAAACAGAATGTAGGATATTATCAGTTCTATGATTGGGTTAATCAACAATATCAAATGCCAACTTTTTTTTAAAAAAAAAAAGATTAAAATGAGTTGCATCTACATCTCTGTTCTGCTTTTCTTTTGGCCCCGTTTTCATTTTGCCATGTTTTATAGGAATATACAAAAAAAGTCTTTAAATTAAAAACATAATTCAATCTGCAGAAAAGGAAGTTGAATCTTTTTGACCTCTCCTTTTTCCTGGCTGCGCAATCTGGCGCTTGTCCTTTGTTCTCTGCAAAACAATGTAAAATTTAAAATGTCACTGAACGAATTTTGCGAGATGATAAAGTGCCAACGTGGAGTCAGTTTGCATCTATCGTGAGACCCAAAATAACCACCTGCTCGGCTGCATAACAAATACAAACAAATTGAAATCAAATCTCTGCTTGCTTGCAAAAGGTATATAATTGGTAGCTATAAAATTAAGCCAACGTTTTTAAGCTACTTTGGGGAAATATTTTCCCCCAATTCATTTAGATTTCTTTCGCTTTCTCCCCAGTGGATTTCAACGTTTTGCTAAAGATGGATTTCTTTTGCTTCTGTAGCGTGGTCCCGTTCAGACTGTGATCCCTAGTGGGTTGGGGCGAGACGTGTGACTAATGTTCCTTATAAGCTATTCTCTGCTTCTCTGCTCTATGAGATGTGGCAACAGGTTACAGGAGCTTCCAAAAAGTGGGATCTCCAATTTGAAAGGTTTGCACAGATATCGTTTTTTTTGGCACAATACCAGTAAGGTTTGCCAAGCTGAGAATAAAGGGACTTTGATGTGAGTAGAGAGATGTCTTAGTTATTTTCCTTTCTCTTCCCTCTTATTTTTTTACAGAAATGTCTACATCATTATTTTAAACCAATGACTCCTGGTTTTCTTGCAAGCCATATAAATTATTTAAAACTTGATGTATTGGACTGAAGATGAAGGCATGACTAGGTCAATAAATTAAAAATGCCAGATGGTACTGTACATCAAAATGTAAATTTTCAGCAAAGGTCTCACTGGCGTGTTAATTCAAAGTTGTTTACCTTATCAAGACCTATTAAACATAATACACATCCAGAGAACGATTAATCTCTTAGAAATAGAGAGTGGGATTAATACCTGGGAGAAAATGAACATTTTTTTTTTAAAAAAAAGATCTTCTCATATTAAAGATTTTCCCTGGTGAATCATCTGTCTTTCAACTAATTAATTGGCATATCAGTTCATTAAATAAATGGCCTTCTCTCCTAATCCTCATTCTGAGCTTCTTTTGGATATATTGAAAGACATAAAGAAGAAGACAGATATTGCCAACAAGGGAATATGATTAAATCCATGGAGGACAATGACAACACCACAGATGGATGAAGACATCCATTTGGTTCGATTTTAAGGTGATGTTAGCCGATTCTGAACTTGTAATTCACTAGGCTGAGACACAGTTGTCCTCTCCACCTTCAAAAATCACCCCCAATTCAAAATTGGTTCAAAGCTCAATAGCCATAGGTCTCATCTCCAACCTTGTTTTTAGGGAGAAACCAACTCTTTTGCTACCTAATTGTGGTGGAATCACTATCTAAAGGGGAGCGGGGAGCTTAGAGGCATGCAAGTATGGCATTGTTCCCAGGAGGAAGGATGAGTGAAACCTTTATCTACTGGTACCCAAGGGAATGCAGGCAGTCTGGCAAGATTCTTGTAAAATAGGGGATCGACAACAGAGAAGCTGTTTTGGCAATTCATGGAGTTGTTCTGGTTTCCTTGGGACTAAGTTATTTGAGGGACCATTTAGCTCCCAAGTTTTGGGTCCATCTGATAGGATCGGTTGGATTCAATGCACTTCAGGTCCCCTTCATCAAATAATGTCATCTTTTGAGACCCAAGGAATGTACCTTCTCTTTCTTGCCCATCCTCTGGAATGACATCTATTCAACACCCATCCTAACAATGTCCTAGAAGTCTTGAAAAACTTTCCCTGTTCTCCCATGCTTTGGGGTAGGATGGTTGTGGAACCCCTGTTGATTGTGTTGTTGAAGTGTGATTTGTCCAGACACATGTTATAATTGTAGGATCCTTGGTGCTATCTGAGCTGGGTTGTTTTCTGGCAGACACTTCATTACCCAGCTAGGTAACATCATCAGTGCTTGAAGGAAGATGGGTTTGTTCTCTGTTTAAACCTTTCTAGCATTGATGATGTTACCTGGTTGGGTAGCGAAACATCTGCAAGAAAACCCCACAATTCTCCTCCTCCTCCTCCTCCTCCTCCTCCTCCTCCTCCTCCTCCTCCTCTCTGCAAACCCCCCACTCTTCCAGCTCTGTTATCTAGCTGGTCCTGAAACATCTACAGCCAAACTCAGAGAACACCAAGGACCCCACAATTCAACCTTGGGCTGCAAATGTTCTCTTCTGTTGGTACCATATGTTACATTTCTTTCCCATTTTATATTTTTTTAAGTGTAAGTCTAAATCTAAACAATAATAATAGTTTTCAGCACAAAAACCTCAAAGCATTTGTATAAGATTCATCTCCTGCTTGACATTCTCCTGTTTGACAAGGAGCTATTGCCTTTTTTTGACCCAACTGTTGTGACAATGGGTGTTCAAAGAAAACAAGACCTGACCACGTCATTATATGCATGTGTCGTAGAAAGAAGCACTATTATATTCCATAGATTTCCTGCTTGATGGGTTTGCAAATCTTCCTTACCTTATGAGCATTCAAGGATTTATTCTCTTGTTGATTGTTGGCTGCGTGTGGAATATTGCAACATTATATTTTCTGTCACTACTGTTACTTTCAAAGGTGCTTTTCTAAACTTGACGTTGATAAGAATACTGATTACAATCCAAGTGGGTTTGCACCTGTAACTATAAATTATTATTAGTGTTCAGCGAGGAAAAATAATTCACCGAGTTTTACCGACACTGTGTGATTTCTCATTCAACCTGTTGATTATTTGATTTGGACAATAAATAGTTTCCTTATGAAGTCTATGATTACTGTAAATAAATGTGTTTCTTTGGAAGAATTTATTTATGGTCCGCGACATACTAAGCAACTAATTTAAATTCACAAAACAAGCAACTTGCTTAAAGATTGCAGATCTTCACATCTCTGTGGAATGTCTCATGATGTGAACATCTTATGCAGAGATGGTGCTCAATTTTACTCTATGTGGACCACTGGATAGCTTAATGTGGGCATCTCCCCTTACTTTTTTGGGTTGCCTTGGGAAGGACTCCGTTGTAAGGGTTAAAAAAGTCAAGATCGCAGCTGGAACTAAGTGTTGTTGTTTTTTTGCATATGTTGCACGCATCTTAACTTTTTCGACTCAGCATGCAAACACCCTGCATTCTCTCTTCCAACATCTTTTTCGATCCCTGAAGATGGGACTGCAAAAGGAAGAAAGGAATCTTCAGTACTGTCCTTATCTCTCCTTTACTCAATGAGTTAGATCAGTGGTTCTCAACCTTTCTAATGCTGTGACCCCATAATACAGTTCCCCATGTTGTGGTGACCCCCAACCACTTATACATTACCGGGTGCCAGGGGTGTGGCCAAAGAAAAGGGGGAAAAAATGGCGGACAGCCTTGTTTGGCAACCCCCATGAAATGGTCGTTCGACCCCAAATGGGGTTCCGACCCACAGGTTGAGAACCACTGAGTTAGATAGTCCCTTTTTCCCTGTGTCTCATTTTCAGTGAGTTAGCATTAACTATTTCACTACCTTCGGTCTATGACACACCTTTCCCAAGGCCAAAATTCATCATAAACTGTAATTAATATTTTATATTTTATGCAAGTTAAGCCAAGGGGATTCTTAGAAAAAAAAATCCAGAGTCTTTATAGAGTCAAATCAACAGAGGACGACCCTTTCATCCACACAGAAACTGCTGATTAGGACTGTAATGTGAATTTTCAAGGCTCTGGGTCCCACGGTGAACTTTCACTCATTGCCAGCCCGAAAAAGAAATCAGGGAAGCTGAAAGTCTAGTGCAATGGACAACCCTGGATTTTTCTTTCACATCCTACAACCAGCCGCCTCTTCTCTTCTTCATTCGTGGCCTAAAGGAGTTCACTGTGTTTCAGGCTACCTTTTGACAAGGTTTTCTTCTTTCTTTCATCTGGGAATTCTACCTCCGCAAGAAATCGTCAACTGTGACTGCTGGAGATAAAAGAGGAGGAGGAAAAACCCAACGAGGTTGGGCTGAAATGAGACTCCATGGATCCCTTTGAAGGCATGGTTTTAACAAGGAAAATTAATCCCCCCAAATACAATCCCAACTCAGTTTGTAAGCCAAGGAGAAGTAGACAATGGGCATTGGACAGGCCTAGGACCTTCTACTCAAAGGACAACCTTTTGAAATAGCGATGATATTTCTGCCTCGTTCTCCTGACTACAAATAATTGCTCCAAATTAAACAAGAAGCATTCAGAAGAAATAACCTTCTTTTTATTTATTTATTTATTTATTTGACTTATATACCGCTTTAAGTGCAAGCACTCTCTAAGCGGTGCACACCAGTAAGCAATGTATATATATATATATTTACATTGCCCCCAACAATCTGGGTCCTCATTTTACCTACCCCGGAAGGATGGAAGGCTGAGTCAACCTTGAGCCGGTGAGATTTGAACCGCTGACCTGCTGAACACAGTCAGCTAAAGTGGCCTGCAGTACTGCACTCTAACTGCTGTGCCACCTCGGCTCTCCATTGCTTGCTCTTTTTTTTTTTTTTTTGAAGTCAAGTATGCAATATTTGTGTTTATGCTGCAAAGCATAACTACACCAGCTCTGATGCTCCAGGTTATTAAATACCAAAGCCATCCCATATTGAATTATCTGTGACAAGACAAATAACACTATTATCATGGGTATTTTCCCATTACAGGTATGATTAGAGAGCCTCTCAAGCACCCCAAATAATAGAAAGGGGAGGAAACTCCCTTTTAGACACAGATAAATGTAGAATAAGCAAAGAGTAAAAAGAAATCCTGACTTTGCTATCCATTTTTTTCTTTCTTTCTTTCTTTTTTCAATTTGCTCTCTGGGTCTAATTCCATCTGTTGAGCTGAACCTTCTTTTGTAAAGATTTCTCTGATGAATTTAGGTTGCTGTGACATGCAAGTAATTGTTTGCTCTTTTTAACTTTTGCATTTCGTATAGAAAAATGTGTTGGTCCCAAGACTGTGTGTTAATCACACATTATGCTATACTGTTATGGAGTTGGTTTTTCTTTAGGTTTCAAACAAAAACAGGTAATTTATACCTTGCTTTTGAAACTCCTCTGCTCATAATTGTCAAGGGACGATGGCACACTTGATCTTTCTCGCGAGGGGGGGGGGGAACGAGAGAAAACCTGACATTTTTTGTTCAAAAGAAACAAGCAAATTTATATTTCATATATTGTCATATATGAATTGATATTTAATCATACTCTGACTCTGGAAATTAAGCCGGGATCTTGTCTTGACCATCCCTGGTTTAGCATGTCATAGATGGTAACCATGGTTTCTGACTTAGCATAGAAATGCCAGACCAGACAGAGAAACTCTTAGAGACAACTCGAAGGTGTATCTCATTTGCAGATATGAATGGAACAGAAGAAAAGCATTGAATATATAGTGGGCCATCAGCATTATTCGAATTTAATTCAACATAAGGAGAGAAGCAAGGAGAGAAGCAACCTAGAACTAAGGAGAAACTTCCTGACAGTTAGAACAATTAACCAGTGGAACAACCTGCCTCCAGAAGCGGTGAATGCTCCAACACTGGAGGTTTTTAAGAAGAGACTGGACAGCTATTTATCCAAAATGGTATAGGGTTTCCTGCCTGAGCAGGGGGGTTGGACTAGATGACCTCCAAGGTCACTTCCAACTTTACTACTACTACTACTACTACTACTACTACTACTACTACTACTACTACTATTATTATTATTATTATTATTATTATTATTATTATTATAAATATAAGGATTGGAAAGTTGGGTTTTATCGGTCCCACCCAGGAACCTAAAAGTAATAGCTCCTTGACATAGTAGTTTGTGTGAATGCAGCACAAGATTGCCTTATTCTTATGATGACTAAAATCCAGTCATGTATCCAAACTCGAAGTGTACTGTATAAGTATAGGAAGTGGACGTATGATATGAAACAGCAAGGGGAATTTTTTTAAAAAAATGAATGCAAACCCATAATGTTTAAATTCATAACCCTGTAGACTGTGATTATCCTGATTATAGTATCCTAAAAAGTCAATGGAGGTGGAAGAGAGCCACATAAGTGCCTGAAATAATGGCACATATTGTGCTTTCAATGTTTATCTATTATTTGAGGGTATAAAAAAAGGAGGGGGGATGATAAAAACCTCGAGAAATTGGTCCTGAACAGTCGATACATACTGTGGAAAAACAAATTGGTTTCCAAAAAAAGCAAATGAGTGATTTTTAGCAATATTGGCAACAAATGGATTTCAGATGAGGTACATCGTTCTATATCGCAACTCCTTTCCGGACTTGAAATAATAGATTGCATTAAAATGTTATGAGAGTTAGATTCTGCTTTTGGTGAGTTGTATAAACGTAACACATTTTTTAAAAAAAAAATTGCATTTATTTATTTATAGAGCACCTGAAAGTAGGATAAGAAGCGATGCATGGAAACTAAGAGAATCAACCTAGAACTAAGGAGAAATTTCCTGACAGTGAAAACAATTAACCAGTGGAACGACTTGTCTCCAGAAGTTGTGGGTGCTCCATCATTGGAGGTTTTTAAGAAGAGACTGGGCAACCATTTGTCTGGAATGGCATAGGGCCGTGGTGGCGAACCTACAGCACGCAGAGCCCTCTCTGTGGGCATGTGTGCTGTCGCCCCAGTCCTAGGCCTTCAGCTGGGTTTTATAAAATCTTTTCACTTTAGGCCTCTGCCGCTGTGTGCAAAAAAAAAAAAAAGGTTCAGTCAATCAATAAATTTCAACTTCTTGAGAGGAAAAAAAGATCTCGCAAAGTCAGAATTAATTGATTGAACTTTTTAGTCCCACCCAGTTGGCCTTTACCACCGCAGCCATGCCCACCAAATGGGCCATGCCCACCCAATTGGCCACACCCACCCGATGGACCATGCCCATCCGACACAAGTAGGTTTTAGGTTGCAGTTCAGGCACTCAGTCTCTAAAAGATTCGTCATTACCAGCATAGGGTCTCCTGCGTGAGCAGGGGGGTTGGACTAGAAGACCTCCAAAGTCCCTTCCAGCTCTGTTATTCTGTTACTTTGTTATTTGAAACAAGCAAATGTTAATTGGTGTCTAATCCAAGGCAAACCTATTATAGGTTTAATCCAAATGCATTCCCAGTTCAGTTATTTTAATGTAAGAGAGAGATATACTGTATTAACACAGCTGATATAGCAGGCACTCTCCAGAAGAATGTTTACAATCCCTTCTAATCTTCTTAAAGAGTAATTAAGAAGAACAATAGCTGAACTATGATGAATGCAACCTGCAGAAATGATAACACAGAAGCCATGTGGCAAGTGATTGCATGCTTAGTTACCCCTTAAAAAGAGAAAATATTTTCCCTGTTTTGAAGGAAGGAATACATTACTTCTCCGTGGTGAAGAGAGAACTTAAGACCTCACAACTGTTTATAGGCTGTTCTGGTTTTTATTAAAGGGATGTTAAATTCCATGAGATAGAACTAACCCGTAATATGCTGCTGCCAAAAGCATGGTCTGCAAATGGGGGTACTGCAATCATGCATAAGTGTCTTCTATTATTCTTCCCCAATTACTCTTTTATAGTATTCAAACCGTAATAGATGCATTTCCACATCATATGATTTTCTCAGTTGTTTTTTGTTCCTTGGAAAGAATCAAGAGAAGTCCCAAGTTTCAAAGGTCGATTGTGCTTTGGGTGGCATTTATTATTTTGACAGGACAAAACAGGGTAAATTTGCATTAAAATTCCAATAGGATGAATTTCTCTTCCAAATCCTCAATCAACGAACCGATAGACCTTAGAGTTCATTGCTACAAATATATGATTAGGCTAGCCAAGGCATATATATATATAGGAGTTGACCAGGATTTGGCTGAGTGTGAGAAGGGCATCTTGGTCCAACAATATATTTATTGTTTTTAGGGTAAAGATATTCTAAAATAATTGTTTTACTATAACATGGCAATGCATATATATGAAGATGACGAATGGGACTTCGTCGAAACGTCGCCAAGACACTTCCAATTTTACGCGGGAGAAAACCCAAACAACCAAAGACCTACATACAAACACCCGCGTAAAATTGGAAGTGTCTTGGCGACGTTTCGACGAAGTCCCATTCGTCATCTTCATATATATGCATTGCCATGTTATAGTAAAACAATTATTTTAGAATATCTTTACCCTAAAAACAATAAATATATTGTTGGACCAAGATGCCCTTCTCACACTCAGCCAAATCCTGGTCAACTCCTATCTGGACTATTGTAATGTAAATCTTCCCTCCCTTCACCTTTCCTTCTCCTTCCTTCCTTCCTTCCTTCCTTCCTTCCTTCCTTCCTTCCTTCCTTCCTTCTTTCTTCTCTCCTCTTTTCCTTCCTTTCTTCCTCTATCTTTGTCTCACTTCATCCTTCCTTCCTTTCTTCCCTCTTCTCTCCTCTTTTCCTTCCTTCCTGCCTTTCTTTCTTTCTTTCTTTCTTTCTTTCTTTCTTTCTTTCTCTTTCTTTCATTTTTCTCAGAAAAGTTCCAGAAGAATACCCATCAATACCAGGACAGACCACCTCCTTGTACAGTAAAGCAGAAGAAGGTTGGAGAAATTAGCTGAAAACGGGGTCCATTCAAGACATGAAAAAGATGAAATTAATGGATTGGACCCTGCCAAGTTTTGATTGTTCTCAGCTCACCACCAATTCAGTTTAATGGAGTCACATGAACTTATAATGTTCTTTTCCCCCTTCTTGGTCTGCAAGGCAAAGGAGGGGGGAAAGTACAATTAAAACAATTTCTTGAAACTTCTTTTTAAAATGCCATCTCTCCCTTGTTCTTTCTCAAGTAACAGAGGGGAAACGAATCTTTCTTTCAAATAGTCACTGTTTCAGGAGCAGTAAAATAAAAATTTTTCACAAGGTTGAGTTTCTAGCATGACGTCCAAATGCTACTGAAACATCGAATGCAATTCAATGAGATCAGCTGAACAAAAAATATATATATTGCAGAACAATTGATGCCCAAAATACTGACAGCATTGCCAGTAAATAAGCTTCTTTCAAGAAAAGTGCCAGTGGGAATCCGAGACACAGCTACAGGCTTAGTAAAGAAAATTCCAAGGACATATTATTACATCAATAGGCTAGAATAGTAGCCACTTTTTCAGCTTCAGCTGAGTCTTAAAAGCATGTCACTTCTTTGTTAAGGTCATTAGAAGAGAATGAATTCACTCCGGAAATGAAGATTCAGTGTAGGATTGTGTAAAGGTTCAAACCTCAAGATGCAGTTCAAAGATATTTTGATAGACACTTCAGTCTAGTGAAAACCGTTAAAAGAAGAAGAATCTTCTGGGGCGGGGAGGAAAAAGGAGCACCTCTCATTCAACAGAATAAAATAGGATGAATGAAGGATGATTCATGCCCAGTTTTGAATCATTAAAATTCAACATTCTCTCCCTAACTGGACTGGACGTAGCTGCCAGCTTCACATATGAGCATCCCAGGAAGTGCAGCTCTCCTTGGGTGAAGATGATTGAACTTGCAGAGATAGCTAAATTGGCTTATTTTGATCAGAGGGGGAAAAAGAACAATGTCTACATTTATGATTGAACGGAAATTCCTGACAGACATTTTGCACAAAACAGGGGGAAAAATGCACTTATGACTTGTGGTTTTGATGATTGGGGGGGGGAAGGGTAATAGAAAAAGGGTAGCTTCTTCTGTAACCATAGAGATAATTATGTAATTGCATTTATATTTGCTGCATGGGAAATTGGAGGCTACTTTCTATTTGGTTTTTTAACACTTTCATTCTTTCTTTGTTCTTTCTACTTTGTATTAGTTTGCATTAGTTTTCATTTCTTTATAAAGCTTCTAATTGCAGACTGTTCTGCAAACAGTCAAAAATATGGAGGACATTTTAAAAGTGAAAAGGAAGGAAGGAAGGAAGGAAGGAAGGAAGGAAGGAAGGAAGGAAGGAAGGAAGGAAGGAAGGGAGGGAGGGAGGGAGGGAGGGAGGGAGGGAGGGAGGAAGGGGAGGAGGAGGGAGGAAGAAAGGAAGGAAGGAAGGAAGGAAAGAAGGAAGGAAGGAAGGAAGGAAGGAAGGAAGGAAGCAAGCAAGGAAGGAAGGAAAGAAGGAAGGAAGGGGGGAGAATTTAAGAAATGGCTACTCTTCATCTCTTTTTCTTCCACCCAACTCCACTAGTTTGTTCGTTCTTTGAAAATGCACACCACTAAGCCCATTTGGGGAGCACAGCCTCCCCCGTCCCAGATTGACCTCAAAGCATCTATGCAGAATTCAAAGGCCACCAGCTGTTAACAAAAAGAAGAGACAATCCATTAAAGAAAACGCCTACAAGAAATATGCCTCCCTCAGGAATGCCTGGTTTCCTTTGGAACACCAGTTCTTCAATCCCATGGACCAATTTATGGCACACACATGGATAATTTGCTTTAACTGCTCTTTTACTGGGTTGTTTTCAATTCTGTCTCTGCCCAATTTGATAACCATCTCCTCCCCTCCTCTCTCTTTCTCTCTTTCTCTCCCTTTTTACAGATGTCCTTGTTCCAGCCATATATCTCTGCTTCCTGCCTTAAGAGAAGCCAACAGCCAAAAACAGATTCAAAACAGTTTTACTGGCCAATACCAGGAATTTAAACTATGAAAAGGAACGATCTAATAAACCTCCAACATCAGACAGTTTCAAGGTCACGAGGCAAGAAATTGGGAGAATTAAGTAGACATTTTGCAGTTGGTCCAGATCAGAGTTGATAGCAGTAGACGAAGATTGGGTTAACCCATCCATTTAAAGAATATTAATTCTGTATTTGTACCAATCCATTAAACATTTAGTTATGCACACACCCAAAGATGTAACTCAGTAATATGCAATATAGAGAAAATATATAAGAAGGGGGTTCCTTTTAGATATGGATAGATGGGAGTCATTCAACAAGGAAAGGCGACTATCTTGAAATGAATATTATTTCCAAGATAAATTTATATTTGGAGAGGAAGTCCTGTTTAAATAGCTAGAAATTATTTTCAGAAAATAAATCTGTTTGTTTGGAAAAAATGTTATGGGGTTCTTTGATTCTGAGAATATCTTTACAGAAAGTGCAATTAGGGAGGTTTTGTAATTTGGACCTGTATCATCAAGCTTACCGATTGTCAAGTATTAAATATTGGGAATCAACAATCAATGTTAATTTTCTAATTTGAACAACTTTGGAATAGACATATATAAAATCCCTTTGGTTAGGGGGGCAATATTAGGATCTAAATACAGTAGAAACAATTATATCATAGATTCAATCCTTTTTTTTCATGCTAAATTGACTTTATGGAGAAACACAATATTAAAAATTGGGGACAAGTGTTTTGGTTAAAAATAAAAGTTAAAATCTCTCTGCCCTATCTCCTATGAGGTGATCGACCTGGTTTGGCTAGAAAATAATGAATATTTATTTTCCCTACAAACAAAGCACAGTTTGGGCATCCTGAAAACAGTTAATTGCAGCAAGAAGAACATATGTGGTTTTCTCTAAGCAATAGGCTTAGGTTAGATTTTTCTTGTTTTCTTTCTGGGAGTTTATAAAATTCCCTGTAATGAGGAAAAAATAGATTAACTAGAGGGCTGGAGGCGAAAGATTGCAGGAATTGGTATATCTGAAAAGAAGGACTGGGGGAGACGCGATAGCAATCTTCCAATATTTGAACGGCTCCTACAAAGATGAGGAGGGTCTTTTGATCTTTTCCAACGCACCAAAATCAAGACAAGAAGCAACGGATGGAAACTAACCAAGGAGAGAAGCAACCTAGAACTAAGGAGTAATTTCCTAACTGTGAGAGCAATCAACCAATGGAATAGCTTGCCTCCAGAAGTTGTGGGTGCTCCATCACTGAAGGCTTTCAAAAAGAGACTGGAGAACCATTTATCTGAAATGATGTAGGGGTCAAGCAGAGGGTTGGTCTAGAACAGTGGTTCTCAACCTGTGGGTCGGGACCCCATTTGGGGTCGAACGACCATTTCACGGGGGTCACCAAACAACGCAGTCCGCCATTTCCCCCCCCCCTTTTCCTTAGTTGTGCTACTCCCTTTTATTCTATTGGCTTTTGAAAGCCAATAGAATAGACTCTCTTGAATAGAGTCTAATTCTATTGGCTTTCAAAAGCCAAGAGGAACTGTCCAGGCTGTCTCTGCCCTGCTGAGCCTGCCAAAAGTCCCATTCTGCAAACGGTGCTGCACCAGTTGAGTAGTCCTCGATTTACGACTGGTTGAGTAGTCCTCGACTTACAACCGGTTGGGGGTCGCAGCATTAAAAAGGTTGAGAACCACTGGTCTAAAAGATCTCCAAGTCTCTTCCAACTCTATTTCACATTTCGGCCTGACCAAACATTTTGCCAGAGATGGTGCTGAAACCCAGCCCAATGCCAGTGGATCAAAGCATCTTCTTTCCCACCCACTCCCAAAAAATTAATTGCTCATTTCTGCCTGTCAGTGTGATTTGCTGGGGTGTCAAATGGTGTGCAGCACACTCAGATACTGCTTTTTCTTTCAAGTTAAATTCAGAGAGCCTGTGGCATTAATAATCCAAAGTTTTGCAAATAAATCAAAGTAAGGTCTTCTGTCCAGCCCAGGGAGTTGGGTCAGAGACATCCAGACATCCTTAACCAGAAAAGAAAGCTTCTCATTAGGGCTCATCTTTTGAGAGTTTTTTTTTCTTTCTCTATGCAAATGGTATTGGTTTAATTTGCATACAGCTGTAAATCTTGCTTGCCATTGTAAAAACACTGCACAAGCAAGTTTTAAATGCAGGTGTAAGGACCCACCCCACTTTGCATCTTAAGAAGACAGAACTCTTGGAATAATTCTTCCAACAGGAATCCTTTATTAAGAGAAAATGGTTGCAGGCGTTCTAGACAGGACTTGGGGTTCGAGCTCTCCCATTCGAGGTTTTAAGGGGTTCCCCAGTAGTCCCACCCAATCACCCCCCTCTTCCAGCGACAGTTTCAGGCATCACAATCCCACCCCCTTTCCTTTCTGCCGGCTGGATGGAGACTTCAGAGAAAACTACATGAAAGCCTTTGTTATGATAAGTCCTTTTGGTGCTATCCACATTCAATCCCTTTGAAGTTGTACCAAAGGAAGTGAGGGCCATAAAGCCCCTTTGTTCACCCCTTCCCTTCATCGTATGACAGAATCCATAGAAGGCAGAAATGGGGCTTTCTATAATTGATAACTGGAGATGAAGTATAATTGGATTCTGACAGCACGTACAACTTCAACGTTGAAAAATTAAAAGAAGCAATGGCAAGCTTCAGGAGATGATCGCACCAATAAGAGGTCAAAAGCCTTGTGAGACAACTTCTTAGCAATTTTTTGAAAGGATGCTGGGGTGGGTGTCACTGAGTGGAAGCCACCACAGGAAAGCACTTGGGATCTCCCTTCCAGGCCTCAAATTGGGATATGACAACTGGAAGAGCAGGTTCTGCTTGGAAGAGAATCTGGGAGTCAAGCCATTTAGGTCTTCAAAGTTTAAAGCCAACAGTTGGAATCCTACCATGGACCTATGGAGATGACCTTGGAGAAGATTAGGAGAATTGGTGCAGAAGAACCATGTGAGAAAGTGTTAGACTGACTTCCTCCAAATTTCTGGGGGGAAGTGGAAACAAAGGAGGAGGAGGAGGGAGAGGGGAGGGGGAGGGAGGAGGAGGAGAAGGAGATTTCCTTTCTTTCTTTGTACAGCTTTCCAGTATGAGTGACATCACTGCTTAAAGAACAGTTTGGAGTTGCATGGCACCAAATCAAATCAAACAAATAATAATATCATCTCTTGAAAACAAAAATATGTGAAGTTGAATCAATAATACAACTGAGATGCAAGATGACTTTATTAAAAGAGTTTATTCCAGACACCAAAGCTGTGAGTCCAGGTACTGAGGGAGGGGCTCTTGTTACCTCACTGAGGTTCTTAATAATGAGACTGTCTTTTTTTAGCCTGAACCTTCACCCTCCCCCCTGCCTCCCCCAGGAAAGAAAAAAAGCAAAGTTTGCATCCACATATGCAATAGAATCAAGTGCCCTGAAATACATTATTGCTACATAACAGATTTTTGAGAAATGGCCAACTTTGGGGTTCGGGGCAGTCCCCAAGCGCAGGTCAAGCAAAATCTTTCGAAACCGCCTCCACAAAATTGGGCGCCGACATCAGGATGCCGATGGTGCAGATGATGGTGAAGACCGAGAAGGCCATCAAACAGAGGCGGTCCACCACAGAGGCGGCAAACTTCCACTCGTTGCAAACCGCTTGAGCTTCATCCTGGTCTCTGAATCGGTTGGCGATGTACCGGATCTCTTCGAGGATCTTTGCTAGATCCGAGTCTGTTTCAGAAGAGTGCCCGTTGTGAAGGAGGTTCTCCTCATCCGTGGGAGAACAAGCCATTCTTCCACAGATCACCCCGGAATCGGTGGTTGGGGTGCAGTGGACACCTTCCAGACCCCTGAAGCCAATGTACAACATATTCCCATTGCTGGATTGCTGACCGCTGACCGTATTGATCTCCACACTTGAAATGCTACAGTGGCGTTTGTGCTGGCAAGCCGGGCGCACTCGGCCTTCTCCAGGCCTCTTCATCCTCAGGAACCAGGCACACCAGTTGAGGAGGATAATTCTGGTCTGGAAAACACAGAGAAGCAGGTGGTTTTGATAGACAGAGTCTTTCTGTCAGCCTTCCTAATTGTACCAGACAGAAAACACGACCAGATGAGCTAATTCTACTTCATTGTAAGGCTACATTGCAGATCTAAAAGTATAAATCTCAGACCTTCTCCTTTGCGACCTGATTGTCAAGAGGGAAACTTTGGCAGCTAAGTGCCTCTGCATTTCAACTTGCCATTAGAATAAAGGGAGGAGGAGGTGTTGCTTTAGAAGTGGTTAAGATGGAGAAATGAAACCTCTATGATTCCACTGAAGACAGTAAGAGACTGAAACCTTTCTAAGGGCACCACAGCAAGTGTAGAGAAGAAGCAGACGGTTACCATAACAAAGTGAAATTGTTTACATGGATTACATGAGAGGATGGGGGTTGGCCCAGAGCAATGATTGTTAATTCTATGAACTGGTATCTGGGAACCTCAGAGTTAGTTTTGCTTCAGCATTAGCATGCTGTGTACTCTATAAACAGTAAGTTTTTGAAAATGGAATGAGCCTGGACTTTTATTTGGATCCTTAAGCTGGATGTTGATGCTGATAAACTGAGATGGATCCCTTCTTAGTCGCTTTCTTAATCTGTTAAGCAGCTGAGGTTTATGTCTCCCCTTATCTAGACAGTCATCATATCCCAGGGTCACGTGATCCCCTTTTGCGACTTCCTGACAAGCAAAGTCAACGAGGGGAAGCCAGATTCACCTAACAACCATGTCTCTAATTGAACAACCGCAGTGATTCACTTAACAAATGTGGCAAGAAAAGTCGTAAAATGGGGCAAAACTCAACAAATTTTTGACTTAGCAACATAAATTCTGGGCTCAGTTGTGGACTACCTGTATATAGATAAGAGGAAAGCATGACGTTGAGACACATCATCTTCAGATGCTTACCCAATAAAATTGTAATTATATATCTATGGGGCACTGAGACTCACCCATGCATTCCACAGTGGAACATCACCCCAGACAACACTCTTGACAAGCAAAACTAATTCTCCTTTATTGCAAAGCTAACAGAATCTGGATAGTCTGAATGTAGAATTCTTTGAGGTTGGTAACAATAAGAGAAGGCTGTTTTCTGGTGATGTTGGGGGGGGGAGAGAAGAACCACTTTATGCTGTAGTTGCAAAAACTGTGCAAAACCGTACAGGAAGGAAAGGATCTTGGACCCTTTCTCCAGGGTACTTCAGGTGCCTCCTGAAAGTTTAAAAAACGTTAGCTTCTGCAGCCAAAGAATTTTCTGCCTGCTAGGGGGGAAAGCTACATATTCCTTTATTTTCAGTGTTCTTTATTTATTGATGATGAGTTGGCCGCTTGAATGATCTTCACAGATGAAGAGGCGGAGCAACGTATTTGGATGAATAAAACATACACAGCTCCTGATACTTGGCGGCATGTAACAGAGACGAGCCCACGGTTGGTTGATCTTCAGCTAGCAGAAATTACTATACATCTTTCTCTTCTGCCTGGAAAAATCTCTTATTTCCTGGAAGGGGGGATATTCACCTGCCTCCATGGTTCTTAATGGAGGAAAAATAAGATTTTGAAAGAAAAAAAAAGGTGCTTACCCACTTTGGCATTTTGCCACCTTCGGGATCATGGTGATGATACTGTAGGACAATCACTGTCACCACCACTGAAAGTCCGACAATAATCATGGTGCTGGCGAAATATTGAGCTATGGAAGGAAACAAGAAATATGTCTTTTAAAGACTGACATGGTAGATCAGGAGTCTTCAAACCTGGCCCTTTTATGACTTGTGAACTTCAATTCCCAGAATTCCTCAGCCAGTTTGCCTGGCTGAGGAATTCCAGGAGTTGAAGTCCACAAATCATAAAAGGGCCAAGTTTGAAGAGCCCTGTGGTAGATCAACCTATTGCTCTATTACAATGGTTCTCAACCTGTGGGTCGGGACCCCATTTGGGGTCGAACACCCATTTCACGGGGGTCACCAAACAACGCAGTCCGCCATTTTTTCCCCCTTTTCCTTAGCTGTGCTACTCCCTTTTATTCTATTGGCTTTTGAAAGTCAATAGAATAGACTCTCTTGAATAGAGTCTAATTCTATTGGCTTTCAAAAGCCAATAGGAATTGTCCAGGTTGTCTCTGCCCTGCTGAGCCTGCCAAAAGTCCCATTCTGCAAACGGTGCTGCACCAGTTGAGTAGTCCTCGACTTATGACCGGTTGAGTAGTCCTCGACTTACCACCAGTTGAGGGGTCGCGGCATTAAAAAGGTTGAGAACCACTGCTCTGTTAGATATGTTTCATCTTTTTGCTGTTGTTGTCACTAAGTTGTGGCTGACTCTTCACAACCCCATGGACCATAGCTCACAAGGCCCTCCTGTCCTCCACTGTCTCACGGAGTTTACCCAAATTCATGTTCCATCACATGTGTGTGTGTGTGTGTGTGTGTGTGTATGTGTGTATGCAGCCTTGTCATTTCCAAGAAGTAGGAATATTTTGTTAAAGACACTTCAATTTTGTGAATATTCTCCCTTTTTTTCAATATTACTAAATGTGATTCTGTGTAGCTTCTCCTAATTTCAGATAGTCCAGGAGTTTCTGTGCCTTCCATTCTACTCCCCCATCCACCCACCATGACTTCTGGACCAATGAAAAAAAAGAGATTAAGGTTCCCTATTTCCACTCCAAAGTCAGATTTCTGAATTGTTTAATCTAAAAGCTAAACTACATAAGACACGAGCTTCCTAAATTGGTTCTCTTTGAGGCTGTGTTGCATGATGGAAAAGAGCTTAATTCTTTGAAAGGGACTTACCAATTAATGGCACAGAGTCCGATGTTGCTGGCATGATTTCGGCCACCAGAAGCATAAAAACAGTGAGGGATAACAAAACCGTGATTCCTGGAAAAGAAATGATTGGGTTGGACCCAGGGCACAGAACAGAAATTTCTGAGGTTGAACAAAAGTGACTAAATATACCAACATTCTCAGCCTTGGTGTCTTCCAGATGTGTAGGCTTCATCTTCCAATTTTCAATCTGAGAATTGAAGTCCACACATCTGAAAGTGGCCAAGGTTGAGAAACATTGAAATATACTGTATCATGAAAAATCTCAATCCCTCCACAGGATGGAACGCAACCTCACCCACCCCTGATGTCTTTCAGATGTTCCTGTTGGCCATTCAAACACATCTAAAAGATGCCTGGTGCAATTGGCAAGTACCCAAAAGGATGGCCAAGAATGGATAAGAAGAAAATTGATGAGACTGGAAGTTCCAAAGATGTTTTTTCAGGAGGCAACTAGACTTCCTTGTTTTTCTTTGAAGATGTTTAGCTTCTCGTCCAAAAAGCTTCTACAGCTGTGAAGAAGCTTCTTGGATGAGAAGCGAAACATCTTCAAAGAAAAACAAGAAAGTCTAGTTGCCTCATGGAAAAGCATCTTTGGGACAACTATGATCTGGATAACTGAGAATCTCCATAGACATTGAGACTGGAAGTGTTAACTTTGGACGAGAGAAGACAAAGGGAAGATACAGATGGAGCCTGGAATAGTTGAGGTTCTTCATCAATGCCTCAAAGAAGAGAAGGAGAAAAGGCTGATTGTACTGGATGTTAGGTTTTATAAGGTGACACCTCTTAATGATAAAAGACTTTGTGGGAAGATAATTCCAGCTGGGGGTGTCTTTGACCCATCATAGTGTTCTTTCTATCACTTTTTATAGACAGTTTTTCTTGTTCATTTACTCTACACAACTACCGACAGGGCTGGTGAAATCTTAATTCACTTGCAAGAATGCTCTCAGGAGAAAGAAGATCCACCCACCCCATCTCATAGAGGGTGATCCTTGTAGGCCCCTGGCAATAGCAACCCTATTTATATTTAGCAGGCAAATTACCACACATTTTCCCATCCTCCTGGCTTTGCTGCCTGCTGAGCAACAAAATATAAAATATTTAGTAGCTATCCTTTGAATCTTGTTCATGTTGAGAAAAACAAGGGAATGGAGAGAAAGCGAGAGGAAGAAGCCACCATATGCTATGCAATGTGGACTTGGAAAAAGTTCAGGGTGATGATGAAGAAGATTTACAAATGGTATCCTTTGGCACTTGATTCCACATTGCTCATCTGTTGGACAGAGACACATGCCAAACTGGAGGGCCAAAATGAATCATCCTTATGCTCTTTTTTTCAAACAATTGCTACAAACATGCATTAAATTAAGATTTTGTGTCCATTGTGAGATAAGGATGTAAAACCAGTGATGTGTCCGCACTCTTAATTGGTGAAAAAGTCTAACAAGAAGGCGGTTGTAATCCGCTATGAATTTACTTGGGAGACATCCTCATTGAGCAAAATGGAACTTGCTCATGAGTAGGTAATACACGGGGTGGCAAAGAAACTACCCATTTGGAAATGCCTAGTCTGAAACTCACTTCTGCTGTCAACACAGCCGCATCTTTGGCAAAGTTATTTTCTCTCGCCCATGTCTGCACATCGTGGGAATCAGAATGTTTAGCTCTATTGTTCCAGTTTCAAACTGCTGAATTCCTTTGGCTAATGATATGACTGGGACTTGATTACCATATCTGGCTCCAAAAATCAAGACAAACATTGGATTACAGCAAATAATTAAGAGAAACTTAGCTGCAATTAAGTTCATCTAGATTTTTACAGTTGAATATAGCAAGTCTAACAGCTAGAAACAGAAACTCGGTCCTCTTCTTGGCCAGTTAGCAAATGAAGCAGATTTGGTGACCAACATTTTTTAAAAAATGAATTTTTTATAGCTCCAAGGTTATAAAAGTTATATGGGCTACAGTTTTCTCGGCTGTTGGTTTGACTTTCTTCATTCCCCACTCCTGATCCAATTCTTCTACAACGTCCTGAAAGTTTCTTTCTAACTGATGTTAAAAGCTGGAGGTGACCTTCAGAGAGAAAAACTTGCTTCAAAAAAAACCAGAACCATCTCTTTACCAAGTGAAATTTTCTCTCCAGAGTCAGCTGGAAGCAGAAACACCAGAAGGGCAAGCGCTGAGATCAGGACACACGGGATGAGAAGATTAAGTCCATAATACAGTGTTCTCCGTCGCATTGTGATTGTAAAGGTCACATCTGGATAGGGCTCTTTGCAACAGTCGTAGAAGGATTCTGTCCTCTTGCCTGGAACTCCTGCGTGGAAAGAATAAAAATTCAGATGGACCAGCCATTGGATCAGGCTAGGAGGAGGAGGAGGAGGAGAAGGAGGAGAAGGAGAAGGAGAAGGAGGAGGAGGAGGAGGAGGAGGAGAAGGACGAGAAAGAGAAGGTGGAGAGAGTTGTTTAGCTGCCAACAGTCAAACTGAATCAATGCACATTCAGCAAATGTGGAAGAGTGGAGCAATGAGAAGATAAAAACACTTCAAAATATCCGACTCTCATAAAAACAATCATATCACTCAAGCTGTCTTTCATGAATCAGCTACCGAGATTGTAAAGCTATTCCCCAGTCTCATATTTTGTTATTAGCTCTCATCAGAAAGATGGACAGAGTGGCCCATTTTTAATCTTCCAACTTAATAATTTACAACTTTATATAGGAATCGGAGAGGCCTCCAGTGAAATTAGCAAACGCTTCCTGTTCAGATTGGCAGCCGCACAAAACCTGGGCTGCTTTTAATGAACGATCAGGAATATGGACAATTAAGTAGTATCAAATTGTGGTAGCAGACCCCCGCCCCCCTCAGCTGTCGTGTTTTTATAATGGGGCAATAAAAACACAAATTTTCATAGAGGGTGCAGTAAAGCAGCATCTGTGAACTTTCTCGCTGCCATAACGATTCTCCCAGGTAGGATAACACTACTGAGATTTTTAGGTTTTGTTCCAGCCCTGCCCATTTTCAACATTTAGTCTTTTTTTTTTTTCAAGGACCTTTCAAAGCATCCTTGACACCTGAGATGGATGAACAGCAGCTGCAGGATCTTGGCTGACATGACCACACCACCATTGACCATTTTGATTCATCACCATTGCGGTGTTGCTGTCCACCAAGAAGCTGACCCATGTGCTACCATGAGTGAACCCAATCCACACCCACCAGAGACCCTCTGAATAGCCTCCTCACCTAATGCACCCCCTTATTGTCTGCACCCAGGGTGGATTTCTCCCTTGGCCTACTCTTGGTACACCATGGAGCTGTAGATCCCTGAAGAGTCTTAAAGAGTAGTCTTCTTCAGGGCTTGGTGAGACATTTTTTTTTTTTAGCAATCACACCCAATAGTTTTTCTCTATTGTCATTGTCAGCCCTCAAATGTCCTGGTGGCCGGGAGTCCACAGACTATGGTCATGAAGAGTTAACTGGGGTCTATGTGAATGCATCTTCCTTCCTTCCTTCCTTCCTTCCTTCCTTCCTTCCTTCCTTCCTTCCTTCCTTCCTTCCTTCCTTCCTTCCTTCTTTCCTTCCTTTTCTTTCCTCTTTCTTCTTCATTCCTCCCTCCCTTTTCTTTCTTTCTTTCTTTCTTTCTTTCTTTCTTTCTTTCTTTCTTTTTCATTGTTCTTTGCTTTACTTTTTTGCCTGCTGTTGGTTTTATACCACTGTGAGCCATCCACTATTAAACTGGGGAAAAAAGAAGTCCTGTTTGTGAAGAAGATCCCCAGATTTAGCTTACCCACTAAATCCCACTCTCCATTTGAAATGTATCCAGAGATTTCTGCTTGTTGCATCTGGAGATCAAGAGACCAGCCTCCATAAGTCCAGGATCCAAACTTCAATTTACAGTTCTGGACATCAAAAGGAAACCATCGGACATCGATGGAGCAAGAACTCTTGAAAATCCCTAGGTTGAAGTGGAAAAAAAGAAGAAAAGAATATGTCAATCATTCACTTTTTTAAAAAGAAAAATACAGAATGCAAAACGTCCACCCTTCCAAATTTACAACTGATTTGTTTAAAAATATTGTGTGTTCCCTGCAAAATAAAACATTACTAGTATCACAGTGATTCCTTTCTGTATCTCAGGGACTGCCATAAAGAAGAGGGAATTAAGCTATTCTCCAAAGCACCTGAAGGCAGGACAAGAAGCAACAAGTGGAAACTAATCAAGGAGAGAAGCAACCTAGAACTAAGGAGAAACTTCCTGACAGTGAGAACAATTAATCAGTGGAACAGCTTGCCTCCAGAAGCAGTAAATGCTCCAACACTGGAAGTTTTTAAGAAGAGACTGGACGGCCATTTGTCCGAAATGGTGTAGGGTTTCCTGCCTGAGCAGGGGGTTGGACTAGATAACCTCCAAGGTCCCTTCCAACTTTACTATATTACTATTACTATTACTACCAGTTGCTTTCCCCCCTTCCTGTAACTATTATTTTATTTTTCATTTTATTTCTGTGATTTTTGGTTTGTTTGCCCCTTTACATATTTCCAGCTAGATTCCTGCTTGTATTTTTTATCTAAGAGACTGACTTTATATTACTTTTCTATAAATATTTCTAAAGGTTAATCTTGCCATGGCTATCTCTGCATCTCTGTAGGTTTGAAGGACCTCTGACCTGGAAGTATGTTTATCTCTATCCCTGTTATCATATTGAAACAACAGCAGGGATGGCTGATTTTTTTTTTTAAAAAAAAGAGCTTATCTAACTCTTCCAAAAATCATATCTCATTGTTGGAAGCATGCAAGGACTCTTGAGACAGGTGTTAATTTTCCCAATATGCCAATAATTCATACCTGGAGGAAGATACTGACAGTATCCTGAAGAGTTGACCAAAACATTTGTGTGGAAAGTAGCATCAAAACGTTCATCGGCGCTGGGGAAAATTAACAAATAAAAGAGAAATGGTTTTATTAGAATTGAACCCCAAAAATAAACAAAAGAATCATGTTTGGTCAAAACATCTTGGCTTTGATATTCCAAACTTAGTCCGTTTCCCTCCACACAGGATACCAATTTTCTACAAGTTTCCCTAGAGAGGGCCTCTCCTCCTGCATTTCTGGAACAGCACGTGACTTATGATCACAGCTGAGCCCAATGTTTTTGTTGCCGAGCAAGACAGTTGTTAAGCGAGTTTTGCCCCATTTTATTATAATAATAATAATAATAATAATAATAATAATAATAATAATAATAATAATAATAATAATAATAATAATAATAAAGTGGGAAGGGACCTTGGAGGTCATCTAGTCCAACCTCCTGCTCAGGCAGGAAACCTTATACCATTTCGGACAGATGGCTGTCCAGTCTCTTCTTAAAAACGTCCAGTGTTGGAGCATTCACCACTTCTGGAGGCAGGTTGTTCCACTGGTTAATTGTTCTAACTGTCAAGAAGTTTCTCCTTAGTTCTAGGTTGCTTCTTTCCTTGATTCGTTTCCATCCATTGCTTCTTGTCCTGCCCTCAGGCGCTTTTATGATCTTTCTTTCCACAATGAAGAATCACTGCGGTTGTTAAGTGAGCAACACGGTTATTAAACGAATCTGCCTTTCCCATTGCCTTTGCTTCTCAGGCAGTTGCAAAACGGGCTCATCATTATGCGACCGTCATTAATAGGAGTCCTGAATTTTGATCACGTGACCTTGGGGAATGGCGCAAAGGTTGCAAGTGTGGAAAATGGGCGTAAGTCGCTTTTTTGCAGTGCAGTGGTAACTTTGAATGGTCACTAAACAAGTGGTTGAAAGTCAAGGATTGCCTGTATGCAGGTGACCACTCAAGACTGTTTTTTTCTTTTGGTTGGGGTATGAAAAGAAGCTGTCAGCGAGGAAGCTGTAATTTTAGGACCTTCCTCTTTTTTTTTGTAAGGTTTTTAACTACCACTCTAGTCTTTTCTCTATTTATTTTCAATCCTGCTACATCTCCCAATTGTTCTATCTTTGTCAATGATTTAGGGCTTGTCTCTCCTAATCTAAATACCAAATCATCCACCAACGCTTGTAATTTGTATTTTTCGTCTCTTATCTCCATTCCTTTAATTTCTGGGTCCTGTCTGACATTTCTGTTCAGCACTTCCAAAGTTAAATATATAACAGTGGAGATAATGAACCCCCTTGTCTTGTGCCTTTTTAATGTTAAAGTTCTCTGTAAAATCTCCATTTACAATTACTTATAGCGGTTTGTCTATAATAAATTGTTTTAAGTATATTTAGGATCTTTTTGAAGATGGCCTCTGTGAGAATATGCTGGCTACTGCCTCCTTTGCTCTTCTCTGGCGATGGAGGACAGAGTGAAAGGTTTGCTATACCTTCTCCCATTCACAGGATGAGTTCAGATAGAGACTAGACACCTGTCTATGGCTGAGGCACAGCATGGGGTTGATGTTGATGGCCTCCTCAGTCAGGGGTCTCTTGCAGTCTCTTCCATGTGCTGCACAAGGCCGTCATAGTAAAGAGGTGCGAGCACATGGAGAATGGAAATTTGGTTTATTACCCCATCTCCAAGTGAATTAGGAACCTTGTCACTGCTTTCTGAAAGGAGATCCATCACAATTGGCTTAGAAGACGCAACATCTCGGCTTTCCTACAATGCCACACTTAAGAGACTTGACAAATTGACAACTTGAAAAATGAAGCCTGCCAAACAGTAGTCGCCTGAGCGTATGTTTAGCCAGAATCCAACAATGCTCTTTTGCAGGTCTCCCACAAGATGCATATCAGCTGATATGAAGGGAGCATTGTCTTATTCTTCAACAGGAGACTTCTCCCCACACTTCTGATGGTGTGAAATAGAAATTCTAGGCTCGCAAAGAGGAACTGTTCTTGGAGAACTGTTGCTAAGGAGCCAAGCATTGGAGAATAACAGAGTTGGAAGGCACCTCAGAGGTCTTCTAGCCCAACCCCCTGCTCAAGCAGGAGACCCTGCCTATACCATTTCAGACAAGTGGCTGTCCAGTCTCTTCTTGAACACCTCCAGTGATGAGGCACCCACAACTTCTGTAGGGAAGCCATTCCACTGGTTAATTGTTCTCACTGTCAGGAAGTTTCTCCTTAAATTCCAGGTTGCTTCTCTCCTTGATTAGTTTCCATCCATTACTTCTTGTTCTGCCTTTGGGTGTTTTGGAGAATAGGTTGACTCCCTCTTCCTTGTGGAGAATGGGCTCGCCATTCTCAAATCTCCTCCTGGTGTTCCAAAGAGGCATCTGATTGGTCCTGGGAAAACAAGGATCTATTCCTAGCAAGACCATTAGGAGAAATAAGGAGGAATAGATTGCTTCATATTCCTTTTGAAGAAAAGATCTGTATCTGACTGAATTGTGGAGCTCTTGATGTTCTCTGAGCATGATTGTTTATGTATGTGTTTGCAGACATTTCATTACCCAACTGGGTAACTTCATCAGTGAAGGACAATTGAGGTTGAACTAGAGTCTTTGGACAAACCCAACAGAACCAACAGCTAAACGTTCTGACTTTACTCCAGTGCTTAAGGAAAGCAAATTTCCAACAAGGAGAAAAAAATACATTGCACTGAAATGAACGTTGAACAACGATGCTTGTTCTGAGTGTGTCTTGAGCTCTTTTCCACAAGGAAGTCTTTATAAGCCTTTTAGTGTTTACCCTTCCCCTCCAAGGCTAATAACACATGCTCATCTCCAGCTCTGAACCAATTATTCCCCTTGACAGATGGAGCTGGTAGAGCACGTTTTGGAGCAAGTTTCATCCAAGATTATTTAAACAGGGAAGAGATGCATGAGAAAAAGACGCGCTCGGATCCTGAAGTAAACAAAATGAAGTTGTCAGACCTGAAAGAGGCTCCTTGTTGATTGACAGGAGAAAGTGTCTTCTCTACAGACTACTAAACTAAGACAATATTATTTCACACCAGCGTCTAATTGCGAGGCCAATCCTCAAGTGGGCCAGAAGAAGCACCATCACGATGGACAGTGCCAAATTGGAGTGACATTAATCAAGCTTCAAAGCTGTTTGAGAAAAGGGACAAGGCATTTTCTTGATGCTTAGCTGGGATGTGGCTAGTTTGTAGGTCTCTGGCCAAAGAACTGAACCTTCTAGTCAACACTGGGTAATAAGCACATTAAAGCACTCACAAGGGCTAAAAATGAACAAAGAGCTGACTCTGTTTCACACACTGCCTGGAGAACCCCATTGCTTCAAAGATCTCCAGGTGGTCCAAAGATGATCCAGATGTGCTACTTTTTTAGTTCTTTAAGATGAGACACGTATGCTAGGATGACCAAGTCATCCTGGAAATCACTAAGTGACAGGAGATAGTGAAAAATAATCTTGGTGGCATCTAATGCAGTGGTTCTCAACCTTCCTAATGCCGCAACCCTTTAATACAGTTCCTCATGTTGTGATGACCCCCAACCCCCCATCTAGCTGGCCAGGGAGGGGGGGGCAGGAAGGCTGCTCCGCCGGCTCCGCCCAGCCTGGTTGGAGAAGTGCCATTCCTCTCCCTCTTTCTCTCTCTCTCTTTCCTCTCTCTCTTTCTCTTTCCTCTTTCTCTCTTTCCTCTCTCTTTCCTCTCTCTTTCTCTCTTTCTCTTTCTCTTTCTCTTTCCTCTCTCTCTCTTCTCATTCTCTCTCTTCTCTCTCTCCCTCTTTCCTCTCTTTCCCTCTTTCCACTTTTTTCTCTTTCCTCTCCCCCTCTTTCTCTTTCTCTCTCTTTCCTCTCTTTCTCTTTCTGTTTCTTCCCTCTTTCTCTTTCTCTTTCCTCTGTCTTTCTCTTTCTCTCTCTCTTTCCTTTTTCTTTTCCTCTGTTTCTCTCTCTTTCCTCTCTCTCTTTCTCTCTCTTACAGCAGTATTGTTGGGGGGTCCCCCCACCCGGCTGCCACCCCGCCACATCCTCAGTTGAACGGGCGGGGAGGGGGAGCAGGATGGGGGGCAGCGGCAGCAGCGGTAGCACGGCAGCATCATCACGGTTCCTCGCCGCTGCCCCCAGCCCAGCCGCCAGCCCGCCGTGTTCTCAGCCAAAGGGGTGGGGAGGGGGAGCAGGACAGGAGCCAGCGGCTCCGATGGCAGCAGCGGCAGCCCAGCAGCATCGTCGGGGTTCCTCACCGCCGTCCCCGGCCCGGCCACCACCCCGCCGCGTCCTCAGTTGAACGGGCAGGGAGGGGGAGCAGGACGGGAGGCAGCGGTGGTGGCGGTAGCACAGCAGCATCATCAGGGTTCCTCGACACTGCCCACAGCCCGGCCGCTGGCCTGCCACGTCCTCAGCCAAAGGGGCAGGGAGGGGGAGCAGGACGGGAGCCATCAGCTCCAGTGGCAGCAGCGGTGGCCCAGCAGCATCGTCGGGGTTCCTCACCGCCGCCCCCGGCCCGGCCGCCGCGTCCACAGCCCAACGGGCGGGGATGGGAGCAGGACAGGAGGCAGCGGCTCCGGTGGCAGCGGTGGCAGCCCGGCAGGATCGTCAGGGTTGCTCACCGCCACCCCCGGCCCGGCCGCCACATCCTCAGCCAAACAGGCGGGGAGGGGGAGCAGGACAGGAGGCAGCGGCTCTGGCGGCAGCGACAGTGGCACAGCAGTATCGTAGGGGTCCCTGCCACCCCGCCCCGGCTGCTGCCCCCACTAGGACTCTGTGCTGCCCGGCCTCACCCTCCGCCCATAGATGGAGCCATGGTGGAGGCAGCGCCCGCCCAAGCTGCCTGGGGGGCAGCAGGAGGAAGGAGAGGAGGAGGGCGAGGAAGTAGTCGCCCTAGCCGGGACTCCACACTGCCCGGCCTCGCCCTCCGCCCATCCGATGGAGCCTTGGTGGGGGTTGGTGCCACACAGCCTCTGCCAGCCCCTCTGCCATCTCGGCTGCTCCCCCCAGGCACCCCTCTTGCCCCGCTGCCTGCCTGAGCCACTTTGGGGGCAGCAGAAGGAAGAAGGGGAGTAGGAAGAGGAGGGCAAGGAAGCCGCAGCCAGCGCTGGGCCCCAGGAGATGGCTCTCCTCTCCTACCTTTGCTGAATCTCCTTCTTCCTTCCCAGCAGCCTGGATTCCGGCATGCTTCCCGGCCAGTGGGTCCAATGATCGGGCTGGCTGGGGATCACAGGGGCTGGTCTCCCTTGGGCCGCGGCTTTTGGGAGGGCTGGCCCGCTCAGCGGAGCCTCCAGTGGGCTGCTCCCAGCAGGGATCCCGGGGCTTCCCCAGTCAGCTCCATGACCACGAGGCCCTGGCTGCGCTTCTCCCAGGGGGTGGAGCACCCAGGCGCAGGGCCAATCAGGAGCCCTGCAGGAGGTAAGTCCGCCTGAGAGAGAGAGAGAGAAAGGAAGCGAAAGTGCAGAGGAGGCCATGCAGAGATGGATGTGGAGTGGTGTCTCGGTTCCTAAGACCATCAGAAATATATGTTTTTCGATCATCTTAGGCGACCCCTATGAAAGGGTCATTCGACCCCCAAAGGGGTCACGACCCACAGGTTGAAAACTGCTGATCTATTAGTTCTGTAAGCTGGCTGACAAATTCTGGGAGTTGAAGTCCACACGTCTTAAAGAGGCCAAAGTTGGGAAACTCTGGCCTAATCCTTTGAGCCTACATAACCTCTTCTCCAAAACACCTGAAGGCAGGAGAAGAAGCAAGGGATGGAAACCAATCAAGGAGAGAAGCAACCTAGAAATAAGGAGAAATTTTCTGACAGTGAGACCAATGAATCAGTGGAACGAGTTGTCTTCAGAAGTTGCTGGAGGCTTTTAAGAGAGATTGGACAACCGTTTCTCTAAAATAATATAGGAAAATTAACAAATAAAAGAGAAATGGTTTTATTAGAATTAAACCCAAAAAATAAACAAAAGAATCATGTTTGGTCAAAACATCTTGGCTTTGATATTCCAAACTTAGTCCGTTTCCCTCCACACGGGATACCAATTTTCTACAAGTTTCCCTAGAGAGGGCCTCTCCTCCTGCATTTCTGGAACAGCACGTGACTTACGATCACAGCTGAGCCCAATGTTTTTGTTGCGGAGCAAGACAGTTGTTAAGCGAGTTTTGCCCCATATTATTATTATTATTATTATTATTATTATTATTATTATTAAGTGGGAAGGGACCTTGGAGGTCATCTAGTCCAACCCCCTGCTCAGGCAGGAAACCCTATACCATTTCGGACAGATGGCTGTCCAGTCTCTTCTTAAAAACGTCCAGTGTTGGAGCATTCACCGCTTCTGGAGGCAGGTTGTTCCACTGGTTAATTGTTCTAACTGTCAAGAAGTTTCTCCTTAGTTCTAGGTTGCTTCTCTCCTTGATTCGTTTCCATCCATTGCTTCTTGTCCTGCCCTCAGGCGCTTTTATGATCTTTCTTTCCACAATGAAGAATCACTGCGGTTGTTAAGTGAGCAACACGGTTGTTAAACGAATCTGCCTTCCCCATTGCCTTTGCTTTTCAGGCAGTTGCAAAACGGGCTCATCATTATGCGACCGTCATTAATAGGAGTCCTGAATTTTGAGTTCTGTAAGCTGGCTGACAAATTCTGGGAGTTGAAGTCCACACGTCTTAAAGAGGCCAAAGTTGGGAAACTCTGGCCTAATCCTTTGAGCCTACATAACCTCTTCTCCAAAACACCTGAAGGCAGGAGAAGAAGCAACGGATGGAAACCAATCAAGGAGAGAAGCAACCTAGAAATAAGGAGAAATTTTCTGACAGTGAGACCAATGAATCAGTGGAACGAGTTGTCTTCAGAAGTTGCTGGAGGCTTTTAAGAGAGATTGGACAACCGTTTCTCTAAAATAATATAGGGTCTCCTGCTTGAGCAGGAGTTTGGACTAGAAGATCTCCAAGGTCCCTTCCAACTCTCTTATTCTGTTAACCCACTGTGGCCACATGACACTCGTCCACACATGGTTTTTATCCCCTGTTTGACTTTGATACAAATTCCCAAAGTCTATGGATCCTTTCCCAGACATTGTCGTTGTTGTCATTGTAATTTGGGTGGTGGAGCAGCCAATTCACACTCTTTTTCAGACTGATTTAGCTTTGTAGCCAACATTTTTTGGGTGGCCTCTGCTGTTCTGTTTTAGGTTGTTTTTTTTTTTCTCACTTGCAGGCTTCACTGTTCCTTTTCAATTATGAAAGCTGCAGTCCTAATTGCTGCTTGTAAAGCCACCATCGTGTACAATGTGAATTTTTGCCAGGGCTTGTAAAATAGTTGATCTCCTGCCACTCAAAACCAATTTCTTGGTTTGATTTTCTTTTAAATCTCCCACAAGGAACATAGCCTTCAAGTGGATGAGATGTTTGTCTCAGATGAACATTTTTAGGAATCAGGAATAAGAAACTAGAATCCAACTGTTCCTATAAAGGCTACCTCCCCAATCCTTAGTGGGTTACCTAGATCAAACCTAAAAGGTATTATTATTTCATAGATTTCATTCCCACCCATTTTCCATCTCACCATGGAAGCAGCAAGGTGAAACAGGCTTCAGATATGCCTCTGTGAGCACTTGACCTTCAGTCTGGCCCTATCAAAAAAAGGCGCTCCTTTAGATGAAAGTGCTTGCAAGAAAAGTCCAGCTTAAAATAGCCAGTTTTCAGCCGGAGATCCACTGTGTAGCAAAAGAAACAACTGAGCCCAGTGCAGGCCAAAGCAAGAAATCTTTGGCCTAATTTCAAAATCCCTTCACGAGATTGCTGCTCCCATTCGGTCCAGCCATGGCAGCTTTGATGGGCCGCAAAGAGGCCCTCAGCCTCTTTGCGGCTTATGGCAGCGTTCATAAAAACTGAAAGAGCCTTTTGATCCCTGCCTCTCGCAAATGTCAGAGGAGGCAAGTAGCATGTGGACACTTTGCTTCACTGGGAGAAAGCAGGAAGACGTGTCCTTCACAAGGCTTTTTTTAAAAAAAAAACTAAAGGAAAGGTTCTCCTTGAAAAATCTGCCCAGACTGTGAGGCGTCTGAAAGAATTCTCTGTTCTTTTCCTGCAACTAGAGAGACAACAGGGGAGAGGAAAAGATTAAAAGGAGGAGGAGGAAAAAGGAGGAGGAGGAGAAGAAAGAGAAGGAAGAAAAAGAGGAGAAGGAGGAAAGGAGGAGGAGGGAGAAGAAGAAGAGGAGGAGAAGGAGGAGGAGGAGAAGGAGGAGGAGGTGATCAGATTCCAAACAAGGGTCTTCAGTTGGAAAGTTCCCTCCTCCAAAAAGTAACCACGACTAAAACTAATTAAGCTTAGCATGCTGCATGAAGTCAGGCTTTACCTAACCTGGAGACAGGTGTCATGTGAACCAGCAAAGAAAAAGAATTCTCAGAGAGGCCCTTTGAAAACTGGTTGAAAAAGAAAACACTCCATGGACTGCTTAACACACCTTTTGTATCTGAGAAGATCTGCAAAAATCTCACCATGGGAGGTAGGCAAGAAACAAGAGTTTTAATCTGGTCATTTGCAATCCAAATCTGACAGGACCTGGGAAGAAATATCTGCCCGTTTTGGATCTCCTGGGAAAATAGAAGCCTTGCATCTTAAGCATTTCTATTTTTATCTGTACAATGTTGGCAAGATGGGTGATTGATGTGTTTCTTTCAGCTTTTAGCCAAAGAGCCTTCAAGTTTTGGTGGCCACCCACCTGCAGAGGCAGCCAAGAATTTAGCTCTACGGTTTTTAAAGACCAGCAAGGTAGTCACTCAGTGAGGGTTGAGCAGAAGCCAGCAAAACAAAGCATAACATGACAAAACTCCCTGGGAACATTTAAATCCGCTCTCCGACTTAATCCCTTCTCTCTGTGGCATTCAACAACTAGGCTTTCCTATCTGGTGCATAAATATCACTCACCCTGCATAGAGAGGGTAGCTTAGCAGGATGAATGGACACAGACAGCTGGGGCTGTACTCAGAAAGGAGGACAATCTGTGAGCACAACAGCCAGAGAAGAGAATTTTAAGATGCCATTTCTCTAGCTAAACTGCCCAGGAAGAATGTTTAAGAGAATGCAAAGGGTTTTATGCTGAACCCCAAATCTTAGCTTGCATAAGGATTCTTCCCAAGGTTCACATAAGCCCAACATATGGAGAATGACAGTTATTGGCCAAGATGGACTTGAAACATGTCATAGCACTCCACAATTATCAACCCAACCAGCACCTTGCAACTGGGAATTAGAGAGACAATGGTGGAGAGAAAAAGGAGGAGGAAGAGGAGGAGGAGGAGGAGGAGGAGGAGGAGAAGGGAGAAGGGAGAAGGGGAAGGAGGAGAAGGAGGAGGAGGAGGAGAAGGAGAAGGAGAAGAAGAAGGAGAAAACTCCTAATTTTAGCAATCTGAATTTTTGTAACCGAGATCTCATCGCCTTAAGCGAATACCTCACAAGGTTTCAGGTAGATGTTTCCTCAGCTTTACCTGGAGATGCTGTGAAATGAATCTGAGAGGTTTCACTTGTAAAATGTGTGCTAAACCACTGTGCTATGGTCCTGGTTTAATTCCCAGTTCCTCTTGCTCAGTTTTATCTATTCTGACTGGCAGTTGTTTTTTATGTTTTATGTTTTTTATTACTTCAGTTGCGACTTGATTCCCGGAAACCCGAGGTGATGGGGATCAAACTTCCGATGCCTGTGAAGAAGATGCACTACATGGACCTATGACCCTCTCTCATAACTCACAATTACTCTAATATCATAGAGCCAGCGGTGTGGAAATGTCGGGCTTGGAGCATTGTGAAGTGCTTGTGCGATTTGCATGTTTCCAAATGAGGGACATGTTTATTATTCAGCCATAAGCCTCTGCAGGCAGCTGCTGATGTAAGGAAGCTGAGAATGCTTGAATTCCACCTAACTGCAAGTTGAATAAAAATTTACTGCTCCCGTCTCCCCTTCCTCTTTCTCCATAATGAAATACGACTTTGTAATTAAGCCGGTGATGAAAGCATAATTATAGCAGCAACAATATTGTGCAGCTAAGTGACAACTTTGTGCAATTTGCCAGTGTCACTGTTAATGTATTCATTTATACAAATGCAGCTTAAGAAATGCCTACTTTCCAGACAGCTACAAGATATTATTTATAACTTCAGCCGTTAAAGGCATCTCCAGAAAACTGGCTTGATCTTTCTCTGAAATCTGGTTTTTTAAGCTGAGAGTTTCAGCTAATCATTTTACAGATGATGTTGTTCTTAGTGGTTGAGATATTTATATACACATGCAACACCCTCCAGCTGTATTCCAATCTGATTTTTTGGACCCTCTGCCACTCCATCATTGCAGATATCATGTGGACAAAGGGGTCAGCCTCTCTGGGCTCCCCAAACTGATTTCAAGTTCTCCAAAACTCATTCATTTGGGTGGAAATATTGTAGCCTGGAAGCTATTTCTGCTGAAGCCTAAGTAGATGCATGGTGATTCTTGAGGTGTTCTCTAAATAGGAACCAGATGAACTGCGAGATGACAGCCCCGTTGCTCTTCCTTGTGGCAGCAAAGATTTAGGACTTCTTCCAATCTTCTTCCTTTCTTTTGTGAATAATGTCCCCAATTCCACTCAGTCAAGAACAAACTCATGTTTTGGGAGATGCCTCACAACATGCACATTCAATCTCCATTGTCCTTGAAATGAAATCCTCTTCCTACTTCAGTGGCTACTTTTGCAGCCTCTCTACTTTTGCCTAGAACTTGATCAATAGCATGCTATAGAGCTCTCATGGAACCTGATGCTTAAAGAACAGTTACCAACCTGTCCAGCCAACTAACCATAAATGATACGCTGCTCTCAAGAGTCTTGTTGATGTGGTTCACTTCCCAGATGTATAAGACGAGTCCTAGTAGATTTAGTCTTTGTATTCTCCTCTTTCAGGAAATCTTTAAAAACATACCTCTTTAGGCAGATCTTCCATGTTCAATGGCTACATTATTATGTTGTGTTGTATTGTTTATAAATATAGAAATACAATTATTTATAATAATCTTGTATTCTGCATTTTTGTTGCCATTCCAAAGAGGAAAGTAGGAAAGATAGATGATAGATAGGTAGACAGATAGTAGATAGATAGATAGATAGATAGATAGATAGATAGATAGATAGATAGACTGATAGATAGATAGATAGATAGATAGATAGATAGATAGATAGATAGATAGATAGATAGATAGATTATGGATGGGTTGATAGATAGATAGATAGATAGATGGATGGATGGATGGATGGATGGATGGACGGACGGATGGGTAGGTAGGTAGGCAGGCAGGCAGGCAGACAGAAAGACAGACAGACAGACAGACAGACAGACAGACAGATGGATGGATGATGAAGAGATGACAGATAGCATCAATAAATGCAACTGTGGAATGTAACATTAAAAAAACAAAACAAAAGCATCCACCTCCTTTATAAGCAAATGACTACAGTTGTTCTAGCATCAACTAATCCTACCTGTTATATAGAAGGATATCTGGCTTCCATATCTGTCCAGCAGGAAAGCGAACGTTCTTTACTCCAGGATACTCAGACATGTTCCATTGTAGATAATAATCTGTCCAATACTTGCAAATTAAAAAAAGGAAAAAGAAAAAAAGAAAACTTGAGCCAACAGCCAGAAGCTAATTTACTTTTCTATTAGCACCAACTTGCTGCCTTAGGACCTGGATGTCTGCAGGGGCAAGGGATGTTAAATGGATCACAGCATTGTTGCAAATATAAAGCAAATGATGTCATTTGCACCTGTCACGGTTTTATGCGCAACGGATGCAAATTATGGGATGGTGTCATGGAGCCGGAGGCATCCCTATGGCTCATAGCAGATGCAAGTCCATGGAATTCAATATCCTTCACATTGAAGACCACCCTGGATCCCCCCCCAAAAAAACAATATTGTGATGGTAAATAGAAACTTAGGTATCAGGTCACCCAACTGCACACAAATACCTGTAAAAGAAACTTCAGCACGCAGCATCCAGCATGCCATTCATAGCAGAAAATTGGAATATTACAGAAACACATGCACACCTTACATCCCAATTACATTTCCCTTTAGGGCCGTGACTTCATAGCTCCCTAAAACTGAAAAGGAAAAGACCGAAATAACCAATTAGAAGTCATTAGCGAGACCGCTAAACATCTCTCTAAAAGAGAATATTTGTAGCTCAGGGTTGAAGTGAAGGGTCCTTGATGCTCTCTGAGCTTGCTTGTTTTCTTGCAGGTTATTCTTTCATTACCCAGCTAGGTAACATCATCTGTGCTAGAAGGGAGTGGGATTTGCAGAGTGGAGGAAGAAGAAGAGGAAGAATGTGGGGTCCTTGTGCTCTCTGAGCTTGGAGGTTTTCTTGCAAATGTTTCATTACCCAGCTAGGTAACATCATCAGTGCTAGAAGGGAGGGAGGTTTGTGGAGAGGAGGAGGAGGGGGGAGGAGAAAGAGAAAGAGGAGGAGGAAGAATGTGGGGTCCTTGGTGTTCTCTGAACGTGGTGGCTTTGTTGCAGATATTTCATTACCCAGCTAGGTAACATCATCAATGCTGATGATGTTACCTAGTTTGGGTAATGAAACATCTGCAAGAAAATCACCAAGCTCAGAAAACACCAAGGACCCCTCAAACGTATCTCTGTTGAGAATCCTGCTTTCTCTGTGTCTTTTGTTCCTGGAGAAATTGTCCATGATTATAAACAAATTTCCCATGTTTTCCTTTATTAAAAATGAATTCTTTACATTCTTTTGGTGTTCAGGCAACTCAGAGATAGTGAGGGGAGTCCTTTTTAAAAAAAAAAAAAAAAAGCATGGTTGAGAATGCTGGGTTAGGAAGGAAGTCCACCCTTTTTCTGCTTCTAATCTGCAACTTTTCCATAATGAACCAGGCGTTCTGAAAGGAGAGTTATCCAGAGGGGCTACAGAAATCAAAGGAAACCAAATCTGAAATCTCAGAAAAGAGATGGCAGCCTCTCTGATCCAAACATGGTTTCCAAACTTCCCAAATTAAAGCAGCCCCATTGAAATCAATGGGGATTGTCTTCTCAATGTGTTCAGTGGCTCTGCTCTGGTGGGATCAATCTGGATCCAAAATTTGCCTTTCACCTTTTAAAGAACACAGCAAAGAACATGAAGTTTGCCCCCTAGAGTCTTTCAGAGTGAATCTCCCTTATTTACTAAAACCTCATTTACTAGCCAGCTCGAAGAAAAAAGGATGAAAAACCAGGATGGACTAAATATTGCTCATTGATTCGAATCCATCAGGAGGATTTCTAAACAATGTCAAGTCGAGAATGCCTCCTGTGGGTTTCTTTTAAAATTTGCAGCCCTCTCTGATCATTCGTTTTAGCTTCTCAAAGTCTCGCCAAATAATTGTTGTGTTCTCCACAAGGCTGTGTCCACGGTTACGCTGACCTGCTGTGGAGATGCTCATTAACTCTCTTCCTTACAATTCTATCAATCGGTAGGAGTTGCTCTCTATTCATATAAAAGAGTCTTGCCCTCTCAGGATGAGAATATTCTTGGTAGTTCCTTGATTAAGCTACTGTTTACTGTCAGCTTGTTGGTCTGAGTGGGCAGTTCCTTGATTGGGATATTGTTGACATCTTGCTTGTTAGTCTAATATTAAACTCTGGTGTTAATCTCTGCTTATCTGGGTGTTGTTTGCTGGTGAGGAGGTGCTTTGGTCATTTTTATTCCTTTTTTGACTTTTTGATTCTCCCATTTGAATGGCATGTAGATGTTGTTTATCTCTTTGTGCCTGTTGATGGCTGGTTTGTCTGAGCACCAGGATTCCACGAATTCTCTAGAGCTTTTGGACTTGGCTTAGTCTAGAATGCTCACTATTTCCCAGTGTAAACTATGGTTAAGTCTGTCCATGTGTTAGACAAATAAAAACAATAAACTCAGAGAGCACCAAGGACCCCACAGTGAATCCTGAGCTACACACATTCTCTTCTCCCAAAGAAAGATAACTTATCAATGCTGGGATATTTTGAACCACACTTAAAAATGTGTCTATCTACTTTAGAATCCAGAATATTTTCTGAGGTTTAACCACAGAGTTCTTTCTTTTGCCTCCTGAAATCTCTGCACTTGGAATTAATCTGTCTTCAAAGCAAAGCAAGGATTTGAACACTGGGAACTGCCACACCTCAGCATGCAGAGCCAAAGAGAGCTTAAAAGTTAATTTGGTAGAGAGACAGTGCCAAAAATCAATCACAGAAAAGTGTTTTGCATGGAAAACATTGATCCCAGGCCAACATAGGGGATAACTAGAGCATCTTCATTAATGAGATCATTTTGTAGACACTTTCCCTTTTGCGCTTGGAAGTCGACATCACATATCCTCCTCTCCTTTCCCCCCCCCCCATCTCCAACATTCTCAGTGATTTCTGGATTTGCAGTTCTTAAAAAAAATAAATAACACAGATATTCAGGTGGTTTTGCCAACAACAGCATGTATGACAAACTGAATTAGCATCGCTTCTCTGCGAGTTTCTCTCTCTCTCTGTCTTTCTTTGCAGAGGCTATGACACCAGCTGTCATGCTGAGATTCGTAGCCACCATTCAAAAGAATGGCAATAGACCACAGATATAAGAAGGAGCTGTTCTCTGCCATAAATCTTCCCCCTGAAAGGGCTGCCTGAAGAAATGTAGGGAATCGCTTGTTTTTCAAGCCTACGCCATCACGTCTGAGGAAGGTGCAGATATTATTGGTTTAAATATCATTTTATGTACTCATGGGTTGGTCTTATCATCTGGTCTTCAAGCTCCAATTCCCTAACAGCGATAGCCTTTGGGAGCAAACTTTTAGCCGGGTTTTGACTCCCTTTGAATGAAGCTGCTGTAGAATTGGAAAGCGAAATGGAGATTCTTAAAATTAAATTTCTCACCCGGGCAAAACCAAAGATTATCAAGTTTATAGATAAAGCCATTAAGCCATCTAGAGATTAGAGTAGAAGAACAGAGCTGGAAGGGACCTAATCCAACCCCCAGCTCAAGCAGGAGACCCTATGCCATTTCTGACAAGGGGCTGTCCATTCTCCTCTTGAAAGGATCCAGTGATGAAGCTCCCACAACTTCTGTAGACAAACTGTTCCATTAGTTGATGATTCTCTCTGTCCAAAGATTTCTCCTTATTTCTAGGTTAAATCTCTCCTTGATCAGTTTCCAGATGATCAGGGTTAATTACCAAGGGGGTGGATTTATTTAAACATGTGACTGCAACACTATCTCAACATATTGTTTCAGTTTTCCTATATTTTAGCATGCAGATGCCGTATCATGATTTAATACCATCATTTGACTTAACAATCCACCCAAACTACTATAGCTTCCTGACCTAAGGTTATTCCTATCTAATTCTTTGGTATTTGATATTCTAAAGAAGGTGTTTGACATTTCCAGCAAGTGACAGCTGGCATGGCCTAAAACCGAGCATTGTTAAAACCCTGCCTGGTGTGACAGACAACTTCAAGACTCTTTTCTACTTGACAGCTGATGCAGGACAGCAGGTAATATTTGACAGGCCCTCATTCAGGGTTTTCGATGGAATTCTCTCCTCTCCAGTCAGAGATTCATTCATTAACTTCGTCACGGCGGGCTTAAGATTGAGCTAGCTTTTAAACCAAAACTTGATCACCCATTTAACAGTCCCACTTTGTGCGTCTTCTCCTTTGTTGTGTGAAACAATTACCCAGCCACCCTTTCTGAAGGAACTTCTGCTCTCTAAAACTTACCATGTGCAGCCAAACGTTCGTGGTTAATACTTGATTCTTTTCATCCTGCAAAGCCAAAGAAAGAATTAGACCAAGTCAGATATTTTTAGAAGGATAAATTTTAGATTGAAAACCTTTCCTGCTTTCCTTCCCATGTGATCTTCCTCCCACCGAAAAAAAGCCCACCTAAAAAATAAGGAGCTTCTTCAGGGAGGATGTAGAGAATCAACATAACAGAATTACACAGTTGGGAAGGACCTTGGAGGTCTTCTAGTCCAACCCCCTGCCCAAGCAGGAGAACCTGTGTTATGCTATCTAATGACCAGTTGGAGGCACTACATAAGCCTCATCCTTACTGGGTCTCCTTAGGTGTAGGCATCCTCCCTAGGGGATGCTCTAAGTTCAACCCTTTAACAGGATTTGAATCAATGGTGCAAGGATGAATAAGGATGAAACCGGTTGTTTAATTAGTGCCTCCATCTGTCTGTCTGTCTGTCTGTGCGCGCAGACCTTTGAGTTAGTGTTGACTCCTGGCAACTGCCTGGACTAGTCCCTACAGGTTTCTGTGCAAGATTTTCAGAAGTGGTTTGCTATTGCCTCCTTCCCAGGGCTGGGAGGGAGGATTGTCCCAAGGTCACTCAGCTGAATTTTGTGCCAAAGCTGGGGCTAGAACTCACGGTCACCCGGTGGGTCTCAGCAGAGGTGTTAGAAAAGGGAAAGGGTGCCGCTGCAAATGGTTGTTGAGTTGGTTCTTCTTTAACCAGATTGATGGGTTCCGTGCTCTCGCTCATCTCTTCCAGGGCTCTTACTTAGAAAAGGGGAAACAGATTTCCCAGCCCAGTAAAATTGCCTTTCAGCCAAAATGGTTATTAAGGATGGAGATGGACATGTTTGGCCACCAACTTCCTCATCCATGCCAGGGAGATATAATTGGTTGGTCATTACTGGTGCAGCTTCCTGGGAGTCTTTATTAATAATGGCTTCATAAGGTGTTGCTCGTTATCACAACAGTTCTGATGCCTCATCAGCACTAATGGGCAACATGTTGGCTTCCAAGCTACACAAACCTTTGGGAAACACATCGGACAAAGAGTGGCCTATTAGAAACCCCAAAGCAATGGAGATTCAGCTTTCCATAGCCATAAATCCACAATTAAGCCTTACATTTAAGCGACAGTGTTGCTCCCCCCCCCCTTTACAACCTTTCTTGCCACAGTTGTTAAGGGAAGCACTGCAGATGCAGTAACACGGTTGTTAAGTGAATCTGGCTTCCCTCATTGACTTTGCTTGTCAAAAGGGGATCACGTGACCCTGGGACACTGCAACAGTCATAAGTACATGCCAGTTAACAAGCGTCCGGCTTCTGGTCATGTGGCCATGGGGATAGTCATAAGTCACTTTTTCCAGTACCATTCAAATGTCACTAAACAAGGACTGTTGTAAATCAAGGACTGCCTGTATTTGAAGTCCTGTCCAAATATTATTTTTTGCGCTTCCTGCTTTGCCAATACGGTACTTAGCAGCCTTAAGGGTTTTCTTGATGCAAAAGGCTTCGCTTTGTTTTTTAATCTCTCCCCCCCCCCTTCCAGGGTTGACATCCTGTTTTTATGAAGCTCGCTTCTCTTCTGCCAAAGGTCTCCCATGTTTCCATTTGTTTCAGGCCTCTTAATAATTATTGCTTTAAGTACGAGATTTGCAAGGGCCAGCCCATATTTTTACCGTTCTTACAAAGCTGGGATACAAATCTAATTACTGACATAATTGAATGAGCAAATGAAGGCCCAAATGTCAAGATTATTGTTTTCTCTTCCCCCCCCCCCCACCTCCCAATTCAGCTTGAAGAGGGATGCCTAAGTTTGCCCGGCTTTTAATGGCCATTCTAATCAATGTCAAGAGTTGTCCTTGTGGAAAAAAACAAGTGAGGAAGTGAAGAATCGCAGAGATGCTTTTCTTCCCGCATTGCTAATTTGCAAAGTTTGGCAGAGCGCTTAACGCAGAGTTAGCAAAGGAAAAGCAACATTTTATGAAGAGCATTTCCCATGGAAAAGTCCTTGACTTTAAAAATTCAGAATGCACGAGGGAGCCTTTTCAGATGCAATTGCTTCCTTTCTGAGTATCACGTTGAAGATTTCTTACTCTAAATTCCTTTTCCAGGACTGTTAACCAGTTATAAAAGTAAACTAGCATTCTGAGGCTCAGCCAGGAGTATTTCCGCAGAAAACCAAAATTATTCCACAGGTTTTTTTAGGAGACATTTCGGCTGCTTGATTTCAAACCATTTTATTTTGGAAACCAAAGGACAGGTGGCAAGCGATGAACATCTCGGTGACAGTGGAAAAGATTGGCCTGCTTTGCAAAGGTCAACCCATCAAATTTCATATAAATTTGATAGAAAAATAAATAAATTGCATTTCTAACAGGCAAGCTGATCCTGCACACAATTTCTTAGCAAGTGAAGAGTTTGGAGAGTCCTTCTCTAAATGTTAACTTACACATCGGATGAGGCTGTTCTCTGTTCTTATTTTTCTTATGCTCCATAAAAGTAGCTGCAGCTATTTTGCCTCTGCGGACAAGCTTGCTTCTTAAGTCTGGAGCATTCTTGCCCTTTGCAAAACTAAGTCCTTCATTTTATTAAAGGATCTGTTCCCTTCAAAAGAAAAATCAGATTTTGCCAAGTCCCCTTGCAAGAGATTAAAATCAAAGAAACTCTTAATGTGGTTAAGGCGTGCAGCAAAAGACAATGATTATAATTCAAAATAACTTTGCTGTACCCACTCTGCATCTTATGCCATTGCTAAATTCACACTGCACAGCAATAGCCTATAGTAAAAACACAATCCCAGTTCCCCAAGCTGTTGTAAAAATTGTCATTCTGGGTTAGTTTACTATTCTACTGATGTAGCATAATTCAGAATTCCCTGCAGGCAAACAGTGTAATCTGGAAAGAAGGAAAGGAGGCTAAAACTTAAGAATCAATTGCTTTTTGTAAAAGTGCCTTCATTATACCAAATAACATACTGAACCAAAAACATTGGAAGCAAACCTTGCTTTTGGCAACATCCCATAATCTCTGCAGTAGATCCCTCTCTGGCACAATCAGAAAATGGACTAGTTTCTTAAAATTTAAGAAGTTTGGGGGCCCACTGTGATTATGCCACATGCCAAGAAATTTCCATAAGGGATGGACCCCATCAGCTTTCAATAATAATCTTCAGCACCATGAGCAAGTACCTTTAATAACTATTTCAGAAATTGTAAAATTAGAGGCAGCTGTGCTCAACTATTAAAAAATAGGTTGGGAAGGTGGAAATTGGCATCACCCAATTATAAATGGCCTTCTTGATCAGAGCAGACAACTGTCAAATTGGTGCAAAGAATCAGGGCCATTTGTAAGGTTGCAGCATAGAAGATTTATTCAAACCTATGCCCAAGAATCCAGTCAACTGAAGTTCAACACTAAATTGGAACCAGATAAGGGTCAAAGGACTTCAGGAGGGGTTGGACTTGAAGCACTTGTGGAAACACAACGATCCTAAACTGATGGCATGGTTAACTCTGCCTCCCAGTTATGCCTGCTTTTCTCCCACATTAGAAGAGCAGAGGAACGGAATAAAATCCAAGATTTTTGTTGGAGATTGTGAGTCTAGTCCCATCTTGGGCACAATTGGGTGGGTTGGCTGATTTGAGGTTGTGGTAGCACTGAGTTGAAGAGGGAACTCATTAGCTTTCATTTGTCAACAAAATTGCTTGGATTTATTCCATTCCTCTGGTCTTCTAATGTAGGAGAAAAACAGGCAGGGCTGGGGAGGTGGATTGAAGCACGTCATCAGTTTAGAATTGTTGCGTTCCCACAAGCTCACCAAGTCAAATCCCTCCTGAAGTCTTTGACCCTTATCTGGCACCAATTTAGTGTTGAACTTTAGTGGACCAGATTCTTGGATATAAGCTTGAATAAATCTTCTACACTGCAACCTTGCAAATGGCCCTGATTCTTTGTGCCAATATGGCAGTTGTCTGCTTTGGTCAAGAAAGCCATGTGTAATCATCCTGACCTTTATTATCATCATTACCATAATTATTATTATTAATGGACATAGGGAAGGCTTTGGGAAATTATTGGCTGACTGGGGCAGCTTTTAATTTATTCTATGGGTTATTTTTTTTAAAAAAAATCTGCATTTCCCCAACATTAACTAGAGGTTCACCATTGCTTTCTCTTCCATCCACTGTTGACCTGCTAATGATTCTTCTACTAGAGAGGTTATGTTGCCGTTCATCTAATTGCAATAATAAGTTAAGTTCAAGTAATTAATGAAGAGATGAGGTCAAATGAGTATGCCAAGCTATAAATTTCTGTCTAACGGTGCAGAAGTGGCAACGCTATTATACTCTCTCCTTCAGACAATAAAAACGAACTTCCTTCACATCCTCTGGAGGAAAACAGAGGATTAAACATTTAAACATTAAACAGAGAGGGCTCTTGCAAAGAGCTCTCATAACTTATTTTAATTTTGCTAACATTTTTAAAACGGTTATAATTATAATACTTCTTTCCAGTGAAAACTTCACTGTTCCACAATAAAAGCATGTCCAATGCTCTCTTCGTTTATCCCCTCAGACATCTAAGTACAATCCAGCAAGGCTGACTTCCTTGAAGGCACAGGGAGAAGACCCACAGTTTCTATTCTTCTGAAGTATAAAAAAATTAGACTTGTTTTTGAGTAGATACTTTCAGGAATTTACTATTTCTCTTCTTCAACCTCTGTCCCTAAATAAAGTTGTAACCATTACTCTCCCACTGAAAATGGATGAAAAAAAATCCTCCAGGTTTATCCAATTATGTCTGTCTGTCTGTCTATCTATCTATCTATCTATCTATCTATCTATCTATCTATCTATCTATCTATCTATCTATCACAAAAGGACATTTTTAGGATGACTTAAAGGTATATTGAAAACAACGTATTTCTACCATTATCAGAAACTGCAATGTTGAATAAATTTAAGGCAAGTGGACAGGCTTACGAGCAAATAGAAAGATCTACAAAATGAGAAAACTGCAGGCAGATAACAGATGGGGTGATTGATGGGACCCCATCCAACAAAATGAATGTTTTCACTGGGACCCCCCTCTGCTAGCTCTAAAGATGGTGAGGTCTGGCAAGGGTTTCTATCACAGCTTCAACATTCAGCTCCTCAGTTGTTGGCGTCAACTGGCATCAGAAAGCTTGGCTGCAGTTCTGCTACAATCTATGTCATCTTCTTTCAGCAAAATCCTTTATTTCCACAGCAACAGCCCATAAGGAGAGCAAAGCCAATTGTCTTCTTTGAAAATTCAGAAAAGGACAAACTGTCCAAGCCCCCCCCCCCTCTCTCTCTCCCATGTCCCTTCCATGTTGCTGCTGGTATTTACATGCACATTTTCCTGTTTACAATCAGGAACACAATCAGAACATTTTCTATTAGCTGTAGTACATCGTACAACATGTTGGTTTGCTTTACACCAGAGCTGTCCAAGCTTGGCAACTTTAAGACCTCAGGACTTCAATTCCCAGAATTCCCCATGTATTCTCACAAGCTTAACAAATTACTACATCAGTTTTTAACCCAAACTATAAGCAATAACATCTAGATCCTAATTTACTAACAGCTAGAAAAAGGCCTTCAACTACTTACTCCGTAGCTGATGTAGGCTAGCTGCTGGTATCCAAACTCACTTTCTAGATAGAGTCATTTACAATTAGAGGCTCCATTCAACCCTATCTGAATGTGCCACATTAGTCTTAAGTATGAAACAGACCATTCCAGTTATTTCTAAGAGTTCTGAACACTTAGAAAAACATTTCCAAGGGAGCCTTTTCACACTCAAAGCAACTGTTCTGACCTAGGAACAGCCTGTTTTGAATTCAAAATGAAGTGTTTCCCATTCAGAGCAGTTTAATTCAAAACATTTTACGCCCTCCTCGTTAGCATCGAGATGATAAATGCAAATTTAGAAATGTCATTTTCAAAGTAATTGAAGCAAGAGCGGCTTTTCCTGAAGTGGGCCAAAAGCATTTCTTATACTTGCTGTGTTAAGTTCCTTTTCCGTCTGAGAAATGACGGTGACACAATTTCAACATCAACTCGGACCTAAGTATTCGTAATTGCTGAAGGGGTTCTCCCTTGTTTCTGCAATTCGCTGTTCACAAGATGACAAGGAAGCCTTTTCATAATCAATGATGGTGACTCCGTGGCTCCTCAGTATTTAACAACCTCCCACACTCTGTTGGAGACCATAGTTTACACAACGTAATCAGATAAAAGGTACTGCTGTGTCCACATCCTAAATGGGTCTTTTCCTTTACTGATGCAAGACAAATTACTTTTCTTATTAAGTAATAAAAATCCTAACGCAGAACTGCATTCCCTCTTCTCCCGAAATGAAATCTGAAGAAGCTATTAAATAGGCAGATGTACTTCTTCCATTTCAAATGGGGGGAAATTCCAATAATTACAAAATGGCATAGATACTGAAAGTTTAGAAACAATGCTGTTAAAAAACTTAGCAAAACCGACACACCAATACGTTCTTGAGCTGCGTGCGGAGTATACCGGTAGTCGCGTAGAACACTTCTCCTTTTAGATATAGCAAGGCCGGTTGAACATAATTTTGATTTAATGGGATGGTCCATTAATAGAATATATGGAATATTCGCAGACATGGAGCTAATTTGAGGGTCCCTATTTGGGATAATGGGAATGTAATGGAGCTTTACACAAGCTAAGCTTTCCAATTAATTTCAGAATTGGGATGGCGTATGAAATGCCAAATAGTTGTACAGCTTGGTCCAAATAAGTGTTGACGTACTCACCCAGCATACTATTCCTTTTTGGGATAATAAATACGGTAGTATACAAAACACAGAAAAAAACATAACAAAGGGACAAGAAAAGGAAATACAACTAACACTAAGAAGAGTCACATGGTTGAGTTGGGAGGCTACAGAAATTTGAATGAATGGATGAATGATGAATGAATGAATGAACGAACAAAGTCCGTTCACTATACCTCTCCATAGCTTTCTACTGTTGAGATAATTCTTGCTTCCATCACTTCACTGTCACTGTTCTGTTGGCCTCTGTTTATTTCTGTTTGTTTCATCTCTTGACTATTTAGTTGGGCTACATTTAACTGGCCTCTTTTAATAGCGATTTTTTTTTTTACTATCTGAACCACAGCTCTCTTTTCCAGATGCAATGATGGAAGAATTTTGTGGGAATCTTCTAAGCTCTACAATGCTTAGAAACATCTTGACACTGAGAGCAAACCTATAAGAAGACAGTTAATCTGTCCTAGAGATAGACATGACCCACGTGCAATTGTCCAGCTTAAGAAAGCTGATCAGTCAAGTTGTTGGATGGAGCACCCTTTAAAGCCAGGGTGGAGCATGAGCCATAAGGGAAATGCCTTCTCCTAACCTTCCCCTGAAAGGCAAAACATCCTATCAGTGCAAAGGGTTCCTTCCAATTTCGAATTTGCTCTCCTTCTGGGTAAGGGGAAAGGCTGGAGACATAGACCATTTAAGCGATAGAGTCAATATTTTGAAATGGGGGGTGATGACATCATGGATTGACATACACAGACTAAAAGCTTGCAATACGATCAAGACATTCTTTAAGGGGCATCATTTCAGGACCCTGGACAGAGTCAGGAATAAAAGACTTGGATCAAGGAGCAAAGAGATGATCAGACATTATTAGCTTAGCAATTATCAGCTGGGCACATTGTGTTCATCACATAGTAGGCAAAAGCTTGCTTTTTTGTGTGCAGGATGGAGTTAAATCTCTCTCTACTTGTTCAGGAAGAGAAGGATCAGAGGACAATGTTTCTCAGTTTGGGTCCATCCCTTTGGAACAAGCTACCATGGCGATCCAGATGTTGCTTTTTTTATGGCACCTAGGCGGGCTGTAAAACAGAGAAATTTTGTTGACACTTAAATCTAGAAAGTTGCTGGGATTTGGGGCTGGCTTGTTTTTCATGGTTTTAATTGTTGGTTTTATGGTTCGATATAGTGGCATCCATAGGGAACCACAATGTTGTCCAAATGCTGATGTGTGCTTGGTGGCATCATCTCATCCATACAGCATTTCTGTAGCTGCATTCTCACCTCTGATGCAAATATGCCAATTGAAGTAATTGTGCAATGTTGTGTTGGCATTTTGCATCCTACTCTTGGTTCACCGAGATTGATTTTGATTGATTGATTGATAATATGCTATGGTGTTGACTGTTAGCAAAGTCATACATTTTCTCCAGGGGGATTGTCTCCAACCTGGTCCTTCACATTATATCCATTACCACTATAATCGAATCCATCCACTTGATGTTGGTCATTCTTTTCTTCTGTTTCCTTTCTCAGCACTACAGATTTCTCAAGAGACGGGGTCACCATGGATACCCATAATTTTATATGAAGATATTATAAAAACCCCTGGAGCCCACATGGAGTTGAAAGCACATGAATATAATAATTAATATACATTCTTTGATTTGGGACTCTTCACCTCTCCAATTGACAAGAATCCCTCTGATACTATCTCTTCTCCACCATCTCTTTTTTCATGGGAATGATGCACTATAAATTCTTAAAAGGGGGGGGGAGTCTGCTACCAAACCACCTTCCACTTAGGAATCCACTATGCAAATTTCTCTGCAACTGAAAACATTCATTCTAGCCCCTGCGCTTACATAAAATTCAAACCAACACAAGGCAAGGACACTTGAACCATGCACAGCTGAGGCATAAACATTATGAGCAGGGATGTAATTCTGTTGCATTAACTGCTTAATGGTGATCATAACCATCTCACGACATCTGGATATGCTGATCCTGTTGTTTTAGGAGCGAAAGGAAGCTTTATATTTCAACCCCAGTCATCCACAGCCATCTATCACATACCATCCATCCTCTAGGATTCTCGTCAGTTTTCCCAGGCCTCCTTAATCACAGCTGACTCGTTACTAAATGCTCCATTTACATGCATATAAAAATATCTTTGGGATTCATGATGCCTCCATACCTATTTCAGAATTGCAAACACCAGCAATTTAGTTTTCTGTTTTTGTCCAGACCCAATTGTTTCCTTCGTTTTATGCAAATTGCCCTTCTTTTGGCAGCAATGGGAAATAGCTTTTTCTCTTAGAAAGAAGAGAGAAAATAGATGTCACAGAGATGTGTGGAACTCTGCACAGAAACGGGATTGTTCAAGAGGCTGAAAAGGTAGGTTGGAGAACAGGTCAGATTCTGCTGTGATGGTTACAAAGAGGAGAGGAGAGGAGAGGGGAGGGGAGGGGAGGGGAGGGGAGGAGAGGGGAGGAGAGGAGAGAAAGGTGGTTGGACTTGGTAAGAGGGGCGATGGGGAGACCACTGGAACATCTGAAGGACCAGGTTAGGGACAGATCTTCATGGAGAAACAATGAGTGGTTGCTAAGAGTCAACAGTGACTTGATGGCACATCACCCACCAATTAGGGCTTTACATCGGTAGTCCTTGACTTACAAAAGTTTGTTTAGTGACTATTTGAAGGTACAAAAGCACTGAAAAAAGTGACTTAGGACCATTTCCCCACTTGCAACCGTTGCGGCATCCCCATGGTCACGAGATCAAAATTCAGACGCTTGACAACTGACTCCTATTTATGACAATTCCAGTATCCCGGGGTCACATGATCCCCTTTTGCGTCCTTCTGACAAGCAAAGTCAATGAGGAAGCTGGATTCACTTAACAACCTTGTGACTAACTTAACAACTTCAATTATTCACTTAACAACCGTGGCAAGGAAAGTCGTAAAATGGGGCCAAACTCACTGAACAAAACCACAGAAACTTTGGGCTCAACTGTGGCCGTAACCCTCTAGTTAGTCATCGATGAAGATCATGAGAAGGGATCCTGGCTCTCCTGACTAATTTCTGGATCTCCCCTTGGAATCTGAGACGAAAAGGCTGGACCTTACATTTTTCAGTCTGGATTAATTCACTTCTTCACGTTAGTTGGGTAGCTGAAATATTCCACTAGTCAGCGACTGAAGCTGCTTTTATTCTGTTTGAATAATATGATTACCTTAATGGCTTGGTGGCTGCTTTTCAAAATCTTTCCAAAAAACCCCCCACCCCCACCCCAATGCTTTATTTTTTAAAATAAAGCTTGGTCCAAAGCCTTGATTTTTCACTCCACCCTTAATTGCGTGATGGCAGCTTTCAGTACTTAGCCAGAGGGAGAAATAAGCAACGCAGGTTATAAAGGCTGGAGTGGCGTTGGTCCATTTCTACAAGGGTTTTGTGGGTGGCTAATTAGGAAAGTTAACCCTAAAATCGAAGCAATGGTTGGGGATCCTGAGGGCAGATATTTAGCCTCACCCCAAAATTTGGGGCTTTGGATTCTGTCTGCTAGGGGAGAATTTGCAGAGTATTTGACCGCGGATCTCTTTTTTATTTATCTACATAAGAATTTTACTAAGGGTATCATAAGATAAAATACAGATGAATATGAAGAGAGGAAAATAGAAGGGGGGAGAAGGTGTAGATAAAAAGGAAAGGAAAAATGTATAACTTTCCAAGTTTTCTCTGCACAATAAAGTATTCAATTTTTTAACCTCAAGTTCGTACTTTACCAATTTAACAAATACTCACCATTTCTGTAACAACAAATTATACTAATCTTAACGGCTGGTCTCTTAACTGCTCTAGTATCTATTTTCACGTTGTCCTTGACTTACAATCATAACGGAGCCCCAGATTTATGGTGTTAAGTGAGGCAGTGCTTGTGAGTTTTGCCCCATTTTACGACCTTCCTTGCCCCAGCTGTTAAGTGAATCACTGCAGCTGTTAAGCCAGTAACACGGTCGTTAATTGAATCTGGTTCCCCCATTGACTTTGCATGTCAGAAGGTCACAAAATGGGGTCACGTGACCCCAGGGACGCTGCAACCGTCATAAGTACGAGTCAGTTGCCAAGCGTCTGAATTTTGATCAAAGCACGTATTCTCCAATTTTTTTTTTTTTCAAGTCATTGGCACCACTTCAGAGCAGGGCGAGAGTTTGCCGCAGAACCGAACGATGGAAATTTTTCAAGGCATTTGAAATCCTACAAGGCCTTTTCTTTGACTCCTGACTAGGAAGTGGAGCATGTCTATAAAACGCTTTTTGATTATTATGTCACCACCACCCCCTTCCTCCCCCCCAAAAAATAAAAGAACAAAGTAAGATATCTGGAACTTCTCTCCTAAACACTCAAAAGCTTTCTATTTTATTTTCTTCACACAAAACACCTAGGAGCAAATTCTAAACAGGAGAAAAGTAGAAAGTGAAGTTCCTACCAAGCTGCCTTCAAAAGGCAAACAATTAAAAACCCAAGACCGGCTGGATTAAAATCTCTAAGGATGAGTGAAGGTAACAGAACCGGTTGGGGTTTAAGAAGCAGGTTGCCAGTCTTTCAGCTCTTACTTCTGAATGAGATTCCAAAGGCTGGCTTAGCAGCCCTGGGATCTGCTTCTGCGGATTTAATTCTTTTCATTTTAATTTTTTTTTAAAAATCTGATTTCTCTTTCATTCTTTTTAAAAGGGGCATTGTTTGCATCTGCAAAGATCTTTGCAACGATCTGCAAAGATGACCGGTAAATTCATTCTGCTGAAACCAAAAAGATCAACTTGCATTTGTTTCCTGACCTGGTCTACCTCGAAGGGGTGTGTAGAGATCCATAGCCACAAAAGTCTCCTTGGACTTGAGAAACAGAGAAGGAAGCTCAGATTTTCTCCACCCCAATTCACTGGGGTATAAGAGAGAACCAGTTTAGTGTAATGGTTAAGACATCAAGCTAGAAACCAGGTGGTTGTGAGTTCTAGTCTTGCCTTGAGCAGAAATCAGGATGACCTTGGTCCAGTCCCTCTCTCTCAGCCCCAGGAAGGAGGCAATGGCCAAGCACATTGGAAAAATCTTGCCAAGGAAAGTGCAGGGACTTATCTAAGCAGTTGGACATGATTCAATGGAAATAAAACAAATAAGAGGGAAGGGAATGAGGAAGGAAGGAAGGAAGGAAGGAAGGAAGGAAGGAAGGAAGGAAGGAAGGAAGGAAGGAAGGAAGGAAGGAAAAACCCAATCAGGCTAACTGTACCTGCGCCAATGACATAGAATTCCAGTCAGTCCAGTCAGGGTTTGTTTGCCAACTTCAAAGAGCTGACATGACCAAATTCAAAAGCTGTAATTGGCAACATCCAATGGCGTGCTAAATAAAGGGATAACAGCTGGCTCTGCCCATCTACTGCCACCACTGCACCACATTGCAAGTCACCCCAAAGCTGATTGGACCTCTAGGCATCGTAGCTCAGCTCTGCTCTCAACCAGCTGTCAAGATGCCTAAAAATTTAACAGTTCGCTCTCGCATTTAACAATAGACTCTTGCAAACCAGACCCAGTATATATCGGCAATATTTGATTAGGACCCACCAAATTGGCATAGAGAAGGATATAGGTCTGATGAGTTCTAGGTCTGATAAGTCTAATCTTGACTATTGCCAATTCTCTTAGCCCCAAGCGGAGAAATTGGATGTTTGTAACGCTGCCCTTCTGGGTAGAGGAAGACAAGGCACTACACAAACAATGAAAGCTTACCACATCCATAATTTGTCGGAGACTAAGGCTGAAAGAGACGGTGAGCGGCTGAGAATCATTAGCCACCGGCCTTTCCAAGGGATTGTAATTCTTCAACAGCTCTCGGTAAAGTTTTCGCTGGTACTCCCCTTGCAGGCTCACTGGAAGAGAAGAAAGGGAAATCATCAAAGGGGTCAAAAGTCAGGATTGGCTGGAGCATCTCCTCAAATTGGCATCCCTCAACCAATTATTCTCAACTTTGGCAACATTAAGAGAGGTGGACTTCAATTCCCAGAATACCCCAGCCAGCACAGATGCGGTTCAACTTTGCAAACTGTGCAAACCTTTCAATTTGGAGAGAAGCAACCTAGAACTAAGGAGAAACAATTAACCAGTGGAACAACCTGCCTCCAGAAGTTGTGAGTGCTCCAACACTGGAGATTGCTAAGAAGAGATTGGGCAGCCATTTGTTTGGGGTGGTATATGGTCTGCTGCTTCAGCAAGGGACTGGACTAGAAGACCTCCAAAGTCCCTTCCAATTCTGTTATTTTATTAATTAATCAACGGCTTGCCTCCAGAAGTTGTGGGTGCTCCATCACTGGAGGTTTTCAAGAAGAGATTGGGCAGCCATTTGTGTGGAATGATATTGGGTCTCCTGCCTGAGCAGGGGGTTGGACTAGAAGACCTCCAAGGTCCCTTCCAACACTGTTGTTCTATTATTCATTGTCTAGCCAGCATCTTTAGCAAGGAGATATATTTTTCTCCCTCAGCAGGTGCCAAACCTCCTTCCTGGAGATCAGTCTATAAATCATGCAAGGATGTATCTAACCTTCCCTTACTGTCTTTAAAGTAAGCACTCCGTTAAGCAAGGGGAAATAAGGGATAAATCTAGCCACGTCCAACTGTTTCTCCAGATTTTCACATTGTATGCAAAGTTTCTCAGCAGTTTGAAGGCACAGAGAGAGCCTTATTTCTCTTCCCTGGGGAAGAAGAGATAAGACATATGGCAGAACAAGAGAAACATCTGCAGGCGTGAACTGTTTTGGAAACCTGCTTTCCGCTCTTATTTCACATGTACAGTTTAGGGATAAATGCGCCAGCAGTCTTATTGGACGGGTTCACAGGTTACAGCTTCAGACCTGCAGCTGGAGACAGATGTTGAGGCTTCTCTGCAAAGGAGATTCTCTTTGATGGGTGGGCCCAATGAGATGAGACAGGGAGAGAAAAAGAAACTTGCTAATGCAATGTTTCTCAACCTTGATCTGTGAACTTTTAACTCCCAGAATTCCCCAGCCAGCTTTGCTTGGCTGGGTGAGGAATTCTGGGAGTTGAAGTCCATGCATGTTAAAGTCGACAAGGTCAAGGAACACTGTGTGTGTGTGTGTGTGTGTTTATGGGGAGGTGTCTTTTTTAAAAATAAATAAATAGACTTGCTCAGCACATAACTCTCTGCACAATGAACCAGCCATTCTTCTCTCAGATTTTATCTCTTCCTTTATTTCTCCTGGTCTATACCATCTGCAGTATTTATTCTCCATCTTCTTCCTAGGCAACTTTAAAACTCGTATTGAACCAACGCCAGGTACTGAATAAACCTCTGTTGAGTGAGTTTTCCTGTCATGCTAAACCATCATGGTTTGCCCACCACCCTGCCTACATTCAACAGTTACTTTAAAGTATGAAATGGGTAAGGCCCGTCCAATTCAAAACATTATTGGCCAGTATACAAGGTTAAAAAAATAATAATACAGGTATGCCTTCACTTACAATAGTTCATTTAGTGACCGTTCAAAGTCACAACAGCTCTGAAAAAAGCGACTTGGGACTGTTTTTCATACTTACAACTATTGCGGTATCCCATGATCCCATGATCAAAATTCAGATTCTTGACAACTGACTCATATTTATGATGGTCGCAGCATCATGTGACCCCCTTTTGCGAACTTCTGACAAGCAAAGTCAGTGGGGAACCACCGTGTCACTAACTGAACAACTGAGAACTGATGAAAAATGGGGCAAAATTCACTGAACAAATGTCTCACTTAGCAACATAAATCTGAGGCTCCATTGTGGTCGTAAGTCGGGACTATCATTAAAACAACAGCAACAATTGCCCAACGATAAAGTGATCCAGTTGACTTGGCAGCGTGCTACGTTGAAGCCAAACAAGCTACACTGCAGCTAAAAGCAATCATTTAAAAGCCATTTAAGGAGCTGAGAAATGCAGAGGGTTGTTTGAATCACTGCAAACACACTTCTTTCCCATCCTAAATGGGAAGCTTTTTGTACATTCGAGTCAAAGAGAGTGAGAAACTGGGGAGAAACCAACCAACACATCTCTCTCTCTATCTATTTATCTACTATCTATCTATCTATCTATCTATCTATCTATCTATCTATCTATCTCTATCATCTCTCTCTACTATTTATTTTATATATATAAGAGAGAGAGAGAGAGAGAAGTTATATAGACAGAAATTGTATATATATATATATATATAAATACAGAGGTACTAAAAACAGCTGCCACAATGGAGCCAGATTAGCAGAAATTAAAAAAGAACACACAGTACTTTTCTCATCATAAAAACTTACTGGAAACTCTTTGCAAATCATGTCTGAAAATTGGCTGGATGGGATACTTTTTTAAAAAAAAGCAATTCCTTTATTCTTTCTAATTAACTTAAGAGCCATAAGCCCAACGGTGGTGTGTTTTTTGGGTTTTTTTTGCAAGAGAAGCCTTAGAAGCGACTTAGGTAAGCGTGCATAAAACCACAGCAGCTGGACTCCTGCTAACCGGTTCCCCACCACTCCGCCCACCCCAGCTTTGCCTGGGAGTGAATTAAATTTAAGAATTTGGGGAGGAAACGGGTTTAGCAAACCTTCCAACAAAGCCAGAGGGACTTGCCAAGTTTCACAGCACAATTACCTACCTCTTTCCCCCAGGAATTAGACCCACATTTTCCAGGTATGGTTACTTCCCCACTATTTTTAAACGGGAATGTCTGAGCATGTGGGTGCGAAAATATTAGGAAAACAACACTTTGAAAGTTTGGAAGCTAGGCATGTTTTCTTGAGATTATGCACACAGAAACTTCAAAAGCTAATCAACTCCAAGTTGAATTCAGTTTTCTGGATTCTGTACCCCTCTCGGCAGATCTCTGGAGTGTATTCTGGAGTGTCTGTGTAAAACTGCTTGTTGAATCAACTGCAAGTCGCTGGATTCACACAACTTCAAGCAAGGTTGGCAAACCCCAGTGGCTGTGCAGCAGGCTAAGCTGAGAACCAACCAACCAACCACATGATGGCAACGTTCCAACTCCATTGGAGGGTCCCCCAATGCTCGGGAGGGGGGTTTGTGGGAAGGAAAGCCCTGCCGGAGAAAGTCGATTGACACAAAACAAGAAAACACTTCGGTTCTTTCTCTGTCTCTTGTGAGTTCCTCCTCCTTTCTTATCACCATGCCAATTTTAGGAGGTCGGTCCTCACGAAGGGCTGGGCTACCCGCCTCCCTGGGAATCCTACCTGAATAATGCACTTTGAGGTCCGCCTGAAGACCCTCCCTCCAAACGCTCAAGTCCTTAAACCGCCCCTTACAAAGATCAGGAAGGGGAAATGGGGCATTCTTGACATGGTCAGAAGCTCTCTTTCCCCCTGCTCTGCCTCCTTCCTAGCCCTTCCCGTGTGTGGGGGGGGGGAAGCAAGGCTGCGATCGCAGAGTCCCGACGAGCGAGCTCCCGAAGCCCACCACTCACCGCGCACGAGTCCTCCGGCCAGGATCAGCACCACGGACAGCTCCCGGAGCCCCATCGCGCTGCTTGCTTGCCTGCTTTGCCAGGCGGGCCGGCGAGGCGCAAGGCCGGCGGGAGCGCCCGGGATCCCGCGCAACCGGGAAATACCACCCCCGTGGGGTGAAGGGTCCTCTTCTTCCGCCGCCGCCGCCGCCGCCGCCGCCTCCTCCACGGAGCCTGCCGGAGCCAGACGTCGCCTGGCTCGCCTCTCTGCCTGGCTCCCTCCCTCGTCCGTCCGTCCGCCCACCTGCCCGCCGCTCGCTCGCTCGCCTCCTCCGCCGCCGCCGCTGCTCGGCTGGGCTTCGCTCTGCCGTTCCCACGTGACGGGCTTCCCTCCTTCCCAGCGTCAGGAGCCAAGCGGCAGCCGTTGCTACTGCTGCTGCTGCTACTGCTGCTGCCAGCGACTGCAGCTCTCGGAAGGAGCCGGCTTTATGTATAACGGCGGGACCCCCTCCTATTCCTCCTCCTCGCCTTTCTCCTCCTTCTTCTTCCTCGCCCTCCTCCTCCTCCTCCTCCTTCTCCTCTTCCCCTCCTCCTCCTCGCCCTCCTCGCCCTTCTCCTCCTCCTCTTCCTCGCCCTCCTCCTCTTCCTCCTCCTCCTCCTCCACCACCACCTCCTCCCCCTCTTCCTCTTCCTCCTTCTCCCCGCCCTCCTGGCTCAACGGCAGGCCCAGCTTCGCTCCGTCCCGACCCGGAGAGCGCCAGCCAGGCGGCAGAAGGCGGCGATTCCTCCCCCCCCCCGCCCCGCGCTCCGGAGAAAGCTCTTTGCAACGCATTCTGGCAACGGGAGAGCAGGAAGCAAAAGGGCCAGGCTCGCTTGCAAGGAAGGGGCACGGAGGATCGGCTCTGGGCCATCGGGAGGGGTGGGCTACACCCCTAAGCTTGGCCCCCGGTTTTTTTTTTTTTAACCATGTTTGGTGGAGGAAATCATGACAGCCTGATCCTCACTTTGCCCAAAGGGTTAACGTCACATCCTTCCCCCAACAAGGTATGGACCTGTCCATTCTAGGTCTCCAAGGGTGCTCATATGCTCAGAGGCACTCTTGGCAGTTGGCATCAGGTGTTTCCCTCTTGGAGACAGGGAAGACTTGCACTGGGCCTTCGCAAGTCAACAATGCATTGTAAGGGTTAATGTTATGCTTGTCTGTTTAAGGAGCAGCCCCTGCAGTCCAATAGCTTTGAAGGACATAGAAGAAGCCTGCTAGATCTGATCAAAGGCTTCCTGAATCAGAAACTGGGAACCTGGTTTGCACACTCACTCATTCACACAATCCCAGAGAGAGACCAAAAAGCTCTCAGACGAGGCAAGAATGACTCGTAGCAATGGATGTTCTCTGAGTATATGCAAGATCAGCCCGATTTAATTCAGTTCATTTGATCCAATCTGGATTTTGGGAACCGATTCCAAAAAAGCTTTTTTTGCATGAACTTTGTGAACCCAAGCCCAGCTCTCTTCTGGATTCTAATTTCATGACAGATGCTTCATTCTTCACACCCAACTTCTTCTGTCCCTACTACTCAAACGCCGGCTGACATAGTTGCATTCTATCTTTGCAGATTGAGAATCCATTTAGGAGAATCCATTTAGACCTTCTGACAGGTATCTCATGATTTTGACCTTTGCCGTTTCAAAGGCATCCAAGCAGGGGGAGGGGCATCTCTACGTCTGAGGGTAGCGAATGCTTCATAATGATCATGATGATAATAATGGATAATAAATGCAGGAAGAAGACCTTATTTTTCCTGGTCTGGTTTCAACTGTCAACTGGATGATCCCAACTCAGTTTGGTCCAGAGGTCAAAAGTGCTGGACTAAGAGCACAGAAAGCTGAGTTCTAGTCCTGCCTTGAGCACCAAACCGGTTGGATGACTTTGGATGAGCCAGCCACTCTCTTTATCAGCCCTAGGAAATGTGTACTGGAAAACCTCCTCAGAAAATGAAGCCAAAACACCAGAAGTTCTGGACGCTCCAACACTGGAGGTTTTTTTAAGAAGAAATTGGACAATCCTTTGTCTGAAATAGTATAGGGTTTCCTGCCTGAGCAAGGGGTTGGACTAGAAGACCTCCAAGGTCCCTTCTAATTCTGCTATTCTGTTATTCTTATTCTAGTCACCAGCCATCAGGATGACTCACTAACACAATAACAACAAATGCAGGTGGAATTTTTAAAAAAATGGACAAAACCGTCTCTTTCTCTCAAGACCATGAATGATTAACAACATCTCCCCCTCATTTTGGCCTTTAGAACATCTCCATCTAAAGTTCTATTAGATAATCCAAAGAGATGGCTTTATTTATACTTAAAATGTAGTCAGGCTTCAAGACCTGATGATTTTGGGCACCAGGAAACGTGCCCACCGACCGATTCCGAGGCATAGATCTTGCTCAAAGCAACTGTCAAGGCCAGGTTTGGGAAGCGAGCGGAATCTTTTATTCATTCAAATTAGCATCTGTGGGATATTTTACAGTTCACTAAGCTGCAACACAGAGCCACATTTCCAGTGAAACAATTAGGCTGTCACCTTTAAATCATAAATTCCAAGTAATTAGTGCTCAAAAACCAAGGAGAAAAGTTGTGATTGTTGACTGAAGCTTTTCTTGAGGTGCTGGTTGATTTAGCTAGCAGATAAAAGTCAAATGGGAGGGGGGAGAATCAATGTGCTACCCCCATCTGGGTTTAGAAACAATTTGGGGGCATTCTTATTCTGCTTTCGAGTTTCTCTGAATCTTTTAAGAAGAGACTGGACAGCCATTTGTCTGAAATGGCATAGGGCAGTGTTTCCCAAACTTGACAATTTTAAGGCATGAGGACTTCAACTCTCAGAATTCCACAGCCAGCAACGCTGGCTGTGGAATTCTGGGAGTTGAAGTCCACATGCCTTAAAATTGTCAAGTTTGGGAAACACTGGCATAGGGGGTTGGACTAGAAGACCTCCAAGGTCCCTTCCAACTCTGTTATTCTGTTCTACCTGATGGAAGGGAGCATACCTGCAGTGGTGTGAATATATGCATTCTGGCTTGTTCACAGCTTTGAGACAGATTGGTTGAGGTGCTTTGCTATCAGATGTGATTGTCACAGTTCCTTTGGCTGCCATTGGCTTAGCTGTGATGATGTCATGGAGAGAATTAAGTACTAGGTGGAGCAACTGCTGAATTGAGATCAGTGAAGCTCATTCATTAAAGCCAGGCTTACAAGGATGTATTTATGGGAGTGATCCCACTGAATATATTAAAACTTGCTTCTCAGTAGACCTATACAGGATGACCTCCTAAATCTTGTCAGGATAACTTAGAACACCGGTAATTCAACGATGTTTCATGGATGCAAGTTGAGGCCATCCACACATCACCCAAACCCAAGCAGTTGGCTTAGTTTGGATTGAATATGTTGTGCGAATGTGTTCTTTTGATTCTAAGCCATGGTGGGCAGGTTAATGCAATGTGTGAACTATGGCTTAGGACATGGGTGGGCAATACCAATCAACATCAAGATCCTCAGAGAGCACATTGGCTCACATGGTTAGGATGTGGGTTGGATGTTAGGAAGGCCGTGTTTGAGACCCGAGCACTGCCGTGGGATGGGGTGAGTTCCTGTCCTTCACTCCAGCTCCTGCTGGGACATAAAAGGACCCCCCAACTGGGCACCCCCTGGGCAACAGTGATTTTGCCAGCTAATCCTTTCAATCTGGAAACACCTGGGGGGGTTGAAATAAGTGTGATAGGAGAGAATTCCCTAGAATGTAGAATGTCTCTAGGTACTTTCTGCTTCAACCTCCGTATGGAGCAGCCTCCCTATTCTTGGTGATCTTCGTGATCTACCCCCTACGGCAGCAGTTCTCAACCTGTGGGTCGTGACCCCATTTGGGGTCGAACGACCATTTCACGGGGGTCGCCAAATAACACACTCCGCCATTTTTCCCCCTTTTCCTTAGCTGCGCTACTCCGTTTTATTCTATTGGCTTTTGAAAGCCAATAGAATAGACTCTCTTGAATAGAGTCTAATTCTATTGGCTTTCAAAAGCCAATAGGAATTGTCCAGGCTGTCTCTGCCCTGCTGAGCCCGCCAAAAGTCCCATTCTGCAAACGGTGCTGCAAGTTGTCTGCAGCTAAGGCGAGCTGTCTGGAAGTTTCCACCCCTCCCTGCTGAGCAACTACTAAAAATGTAAGTAAAAGAGGGCCAGGGGTGGGAGGTGGGAGGCCGGCGGGCACAGGGAGGGTTGCTGGCACGCATGGGGCCCAGCGGGTGCCTTACCTCCCTTGGGCTGGGCCAGCTGGTGGTCCAGCCGGTGGTCGGCCTGCTCTGTCTCTGCCGCTTGCCAGCTACACCTCGGCCGGCGCAGGGGGCGGCACTACGCATGCGTGGCGCTCCCGGGCAGGGAAAGTCCTTGACTTACAACCGGTTGGGTAGTCTCGACTTACGATCGGTTGGGTAGTCCTCGATTTACAACCAGTTGGGGTCGCAGCATTAAAAAGGTTGAGAACCACTGCCCTACGGTCTATCAAACTTAATTCTTCAGATCACAGATATCTCCTTTTCCATCCCACAGAATAGGGATTATTTATTTATAGAGCTGTCTGCCTCAACCGGGTGACCCTTGGTGACCTTCAAAGGCTAACCCCCTGCAAAAAATAACACAAATCATGAAGTCAATATTCAAAAAACATATTATACAAGAGATTGAAAACATATACCGGTACCACTTCCAAACATTAAGATAATAGCCTCCTAATCCAAATTCTATGGGAACTTCCAGGGTTTTAATGCCTTATGTAAGGCCAACCTAGCTGGCCCATCCAGCTCCCCAGGAGATGTTCAGCATTGGAGAAATAGGCTCAGCTCTCAAAGTGGTTGGTAATTCAGTTATTTCCAAGACTTCATGCACAAGAGGAACAGCTTCTCCTAGAGGTATGAAACCAGACCTTCAGAAAAATATCTGTCCCTGTCTTTTGTCCTGCCCAAGAGTGATTTAAATATTAATTCTTTTACCTATATTGCTCTCACTGTTACATTTTAGATTCTATTTCATCCTTATTGACCATTCCCCGAATCAGGAAAGGCAGATTGTTAACCACCATCTAAAAAACAAAAATTTATTATTCAACCAAATCCTTCAACTGAGGAGAAATCGCTGCTTCAGAGATGGCTCCAACTCTTGTAGGGTTCAATGCTGCCATTGGATTATTTGAAAAGTGTATCGTAATTATTGTGACCATCAAACTGTGAGCAAGACAGGCGGTCCCTAAAATGAATAAATAAACGAAATAAATAAAATCTGCAGAATTTTCAGGATTTAGGGACTGCCTAGGGTATGGTGGGGGGGGGGAAGTCTCTTTTTAATTTTCAAATCTGACTTTAGGATTTGTGCATTTTGCATGAACAGGAAAGGCAGAGAGAAGAAAAAGTAGAAGAATGTATACTTTGGAGCGGTGGGAAGCAAATAGTGTTGTGTTGAATAATGCAAGAAATTAATTCTGACAATTTTTCCACTGTCATCCCAACTTTGAATAATAGAAAAGCGCAATGTACCTTTTAAAGGGGTATAAATTTTATATGTGGGGCCTCGAAGACATTTTTAAAAAATGAAAGAAAAATCTGGGAGTTTATTATTAGAAGACTCAAGATTTATTGATATCGTTCAACAATCCATTGTATCTTTTTTTTCCGTTTCAAAAACCTCCCCCTGGTTTTCAACTGCATAATTTAAAAAAAATAATACTGCTTATTCAGCCATTAGCAAACAAACATACATAAAATGAAAATGAACAATTCACAACACATGAAGAAAAAAGGGGAAAAAACATAACGCAGCAAATGAAAACATTGAAAAGATGAAAAAAAAGTCTGTAATTGCAAATATATTCCAAATTCACCTGGTTAGGTAAGTCTTTAAAAGGAGAAGATAAACTTTCAATATTCATCATCCTATCCAAGATTTGTTTTTCCAGAAATACTATTGTATTTTCTGATTTGCAAAATATATCATTTTTTCTCAAAAATTGCTAAATCACACTTTTAGGAAATCTAATCATTTCTTTCTGGAATTACAGTATTATTTGATATGCATCATAGCAAGCGAAGCTTCACCCTCACCATTGCAGCTGCCATCTTGACTTTTTTGACACTTCAGCTTCACATTAAACCCTCAGACAGGTATTTGCTTTTAGTTAAGCAAAGTTGTGTAAATCAGCCAATGGTGATTCATAAAAGCTCATCTTGTGACTTTGCAAGATAGATGATCCTAGTCCATGGTGGTTTAGACAACAATACATGGCTACAGCTAAATACGGATGACTTTAACTGCCTACTCATTCATTTTATTGATTATGAGATGAGTACGTCACCTACGCAACTGTCCAAATGCAGCAGATCTCTAGTTGGTTGTTGGTTTGAGTACCTCTTTGTTTAGCTAGCATTCAGTGTCTTGTAGGCCAAACCATGGCTTTGCTTTTCATTGAGACTCTGGCATGGTGACTGCCTTGCTTCTGGCTCACATTGAGTGAAACTGGTCCCCATGATTTGCCAATGACCGTTTCTGATCCAGCTTATGCAGCGAACACATTCAGTTGCTGTTCCGTCAACAATGTTCAACACTAAGTCAACCATGATTGAGTAAATAATGGATTACAGTGTTGTGTGAAGTCAGTCCCTGAAGGTCACTTGTTCTTCAGGCTTCCTACCCTATATGGGGGGGGAAGACTGCCATTCTTGCTTGCAAAGCACCCAGTCAAGCACACTGAACCCAGTTCCCCCACCGTTTTAGTAGCTTGGCAACTGGTTTCATTATCCAGGTGCCTGGCTCTCTGCCCAGCTCTTTCCAGACCCCAAACGAGCTCATCTTTATGCAGTTTCAATTAGGCTGTGTTAATTAACCTGAGTTCTTGCCTGCAATGGAGAGAACCCAATTCTGGCAGCTTTTATCCTCTCTGCTAATGGCCTCACCAGCTTGAACCCTCTAAATAGAAAGGAGAGAAAATGACCAAGCAGGGCAGTCTATGTGCCAAGACACAGCTCTAATGTGACAGGAGCTGCCAAAGTCCCTTTTTGTCACCCAGGATTGCTAAACCAGCACTAAAACTCCACTTCCCCCCCCCTTCGATCTTAAATACAAAATGCCATCAAGCACACACACAGCCAGGCACACACACACACCTTTGTTCAGCTGCACAAACATCTGCCAGGAAATATATTAAACGTAAGCAGAGGGATGCTAAGAGGATCTGACAGATGAGCCAACTCTGCTTGCAATGCGATTGTGTGAGCGGCAACAGAGTGTTGTAAAGGTAAATCAAGATGGCATGGTTCCTTTGCAAGGTGGAGAAGAGAAGGCAAGGCTCGTGGTCCCTGGCCTTGAGCTCTTGAAAGGATGTGTGTGTGTGTGTTTGTGTGTAAGAGATGAAAAAGCTTAGTGGAAGGAACAGTTGCAGGCAATCCTAGATAGGTTGGAAAAATATCTGACCCCAGATCAAAACACTTTCATATGTTTGGTGCCATCTCCAATCTGCCTTTTGAATGATCGTTTTAGAAAAGTTTCTCCTTCTTTACAGAATAACTAGGCTGTTCACAACACTGACAGCCAAAAAAACCAAGCCAACAGAGCATCAAACAAATGAACTCAGAATTCTCAATTGAAGCACAAATGGCCAGAGTCACATCATCCAATTTTGAACATGTTGTGTGAAGACCTAAATCTCTGGAGAAGACTCTATGTTCGGAAAGGTGGTAGGAAAGAGAGGAAGAAGAAGACAGCCAACAGCAAGGTAAATGGACTGAGTCATGATGGTGATGATGGCATCCTTGGAAGAGCTGAAGGACCAAGTTGGGAGCAGATCCTCCTGGAGAAGTTGATGACCCTATGTGATGGCTAAGAGTCCACAATGACTTGGAAGCATATCATTGGTCAACCCAATGTTTGAAAAGAGAAACCTCATCAATAACATGATTGGGAAACTAAAATTGGAACATAGAACATGAAACATAGAATAACAGAGTTGGAAGGGACCTTGGAGGTCTTCTAGTCCAACCCCCTAGTTGAACAGGAGACCCTATATTATTCCATACAAATGGCTGTCCAATCGCTTCTTAAAAATCTCCAGTGATGGAGTGCCTACAATTTCTGGAGGCAAGCCATTCCACTGGTTAATTGTTCTTGCCATTAGGAAATTTCTCCTTAGTTTTAGGTTGGAAAACATATGAGTATAGAAACATTGAACTGTATGTATTCATAGCAAAGTCCAGCCAAATTCAAGCAGGAATAATTCTAAATAAACACTGTATGGCACAGCAAAGCATGCTAAGACACTTAGAATATGGTTTGTGAAGAAAAAGTGATTTAAAAAAATTAAAATAATCTCAATAGAAATGAGTTATAATTATAGATGCCCAAAGCATAGCATGAAAATATTTAAGTAGCAATTAGCAGTTCAAAGAGAAAAAGAAGAGAGGGGGAAAGAGAGAGAGGGCTATAAGAGAATTTTTTTTTTCTGTTATTTCTTCCAATGATTCTGGTTTTGCCTTCGTAAAAATACATTTTTCTGCTCTGTCCTCAGGGAGTTATCTTCATCTCGTCTCCCACCCATAAAAGAGACAGGCCTATTTTGCCTTTAGCTGAAATGATATGAAATTATTATTTTCCTCTTATTCCAACCCAATTTAAGGAGAGTCTCAACATTTGCAAAACTGCTTTGGCTTTGCAAGCTGGTTAGGTTGGAGGGAGATCAGGGAGTCAATGGCATGAGGGTAGAGTTCTTGGCCAACTCAAGGGCAAAGCCTCGAGACCCTTCAGTTCTGAGAAGATGTTTGAGCTACGGCTTGGTCAACATGGCTTGTAAACCCTGATGTATGATTTACGCTATTGCACAAACACAGCCACCAAGTCTTCTCCATTCCTCTTTGAATACCAGGGACAGCTGCTTTATTTATAGTCTATTGTTCCCCAGGCACCATGCTGCAGCCAGTCTTTTTGAAGTTTGGAGGCCACATTTAATATCTTTGCAGAACCACACTGGGAGGGATGATGAAGAGGACTGGCTAATCTCTTACTCCTGGGTAGAGATGGGGTTTTCTTTTCTCCCCCTTCACAAGGAGGGGCCGTTCTTTGTACTTTCTGCAAGGGCTGAATCTAATCCAGAGCTTGCACGGTCCTTTGGGGGTGCCTTTCCTGTGGAAGGACATTGGTCTAGAAGGGGCACTTCCATTGGCAACATCTGGTGGCCTCTGGGGAAGGGCTGCCAAATGGGGCAGATCATGTCTGCCCATCTTTCCCCATCTTCAGAGTTTTGTCTTGGCTATGTATGCCTCCATAGTTATCCTTGAAGCAAAGAATCTCATTTACCCAGAAGAAAGTGCTTGGAAATCCTTCCTTCTGCTCTGTATGAAGACAAGTTTGTGAATTGTCTCAATACTATATCATTTTTCTTCACTTATTGTAGGACGAGGGAGGGAGGGAAGGGAAGGGAAGGGAAGGGAAGGGAAGGGAAGGGAAGGGAAGGGAAGGGAAGGAAGGAAGGAAGGAAGGAAGGAAGGAAGGGAGGGAGGGAGGGAGGGAGGGAGGGAGGGAGGGAGGGAGGGAAAGGAAAGGAAGGAAGGAAGGAAGGAAGGAAGGAAGGAAGGAAGGAAGGAAGGAAGGAAGGAAGGAAGGAAGGAAGCCCCTTAGCTCTGATTTATTTTTCTTCTCCTAGTATCTTATATGGGGGGGGAAAGAAATATCCTTCACATAAACATGGACAAGATTATGCTGTTTAATTCCTGCAAAGAATCCAGAAAAGATCCCTTAATTAAGTGCCACATCTATTAAATATGCAGTTAAGACCCTACAGAAAAAGGAAGTCACTATTGGGGTGTTGAGCATAAAAATCATAGTGAGGAAAAGATGAAATATCTATTCTTACTCTGTCTCTCCTTTCTGATCTGCAGCCTGTTACAGATGGCTTTTAGAGATCTCCATTTAAAAAAAAAAAAATTGAAGCCCTCTTTGCATGTATGCAGATCCTCTCCGGTGCCCTGCAAGCAAACAGGGATCGTGAGCTCCAGAAATTTACAGCACTCTCCAAATCCAGTTCTGCTACCTCTTAATTCCTTGTGCAAAGCTCAAAATAAATTAAACGAAAGGCCAATCCTACTTAAAATTCAGGCTTTCTCTGGGGCTGCCAATTTCCAAGTGAATCCGACAGTCGTTAAAACTCTAAGATAGCAAATATTAAAAGGGAATTAACGTCCTTCGCCAAGCACTTTTTTAAAAAAAAAAGTCATTGCTTACTCCTAACTGAAGATTGTTTTATGCTGTTCCATATTTGCTCTTCTTTAAGTCCTAAAACCATAGGCTAAGGATGTTTAACTCCAAATATAAACATTGTTTGTTTGGGACACTGGGTATTTGCTGGCCATTTCCTCATCCGGCTGCCAAAGAAACAGGAATAACTGAATAAGCAGAAATTTGAAGCAAAGCCATCCGTGTTTCAGAAAGCGGAGTGATGGCCGGCATGAACTGTCCTCTTTTTTTCCTTAACCAGCAAGTTATTTTTATGGCCGATGCTTGAAAATTGCTTTCACACTAGAGTTCTGCACAGCTGTACTTTATAGGAAAGAAGTTTCCAACTATCAGATTTTGAGTTCAGGAAAGCTTGGGCTTTTTCACCCCACATTTCTGCTGACAAAAGGTGCTACCAGATGCCTGATTTTTGATTAGAAGCGAAGCAACTGAAACTAGGTGGTTTTCAGTTCTTATTACTACTCGGGATCCGAGAGCAAACGCATAATATTTTCACATTCCAATGAAGGATTCTACACGTGAGCCTGTCTATCGGTTTCAGTATTAACGGGCTGCATTCTTGCACACCACTAAGGTACATTTTCAGCTTTGCCAAAGGTCTACCTTTCTGCAAAGGAGAGACTTTTGGGGGTAGCTCCTGTTTTCGTGGAGATGGCAGGGCAATCACTGTTGCAATTTTCCACATAACAGGCTTAGCAAACTCCCGTAAAGGTGGGAATTGCTGGAGATGTTTCCATGCCCCGTAGAAACCTTAACGGGGTTAATTCAAGGATGAGGCTCAGCATATCATTCAAACTCAGCTTTTAGTAGGGAAACGCACACAGCGAACTGCAAGCAACATGTTATTCAGGATCTCAGCTAGTTCAGGAGAGGATCAGAAGAAAGGTCCTTCTGATTCCTGAGAAATTATGATGCATACATTTGAAATTACTCTCAGAATAACAGAGTTGGAAGGACCTTAGAGGTCTTCTAGTCCAATCCCCTGGTCAACCACCCTCTCAACAAATTGGCTGTAGATACTTGGCAACTTTGCTAGCAAATGCATTGAATGAGATCCAACCTCATTTATCTAGTAATCTATCTGATTTTGTGTTGTCTACTTGGACTGCATAAATTCTCCAGAAGAAATCTGGTAGTACCCGTTCTAACTAACCAGGTTTACTCAGAGGTTGCATGAGTTGAAGCTGTCTTGCACTGAAATAGGATTTACACTGGGATGAGTTGCTAAATTAGGCAAGTTCTGGATTGAATCTAGATTCGGTTGCATTTCAAACACCTAAGCTTAAATATACAGGCACAACAATCTGGACACAAAATTTAAGATGTCAGCTCTCCAACAATCAACATCCCTCTCTTCTTCCACTCCAGCTCAATCCTAATCCTAACTCTTAGGATTTAAAGGAAATTATGGCGAGAGAATCCCTCCAAGAGATCTTTTTCCAGTCAGAAAATGAGGACAGCCAATAAAAACCTTATCAAATGTATGGAGCATTGAGACTCATCCTTGGGTGTGACCACAAACAACACCTTTGACATGCAAAACAGATCTTCCTTGCTATTCAAAAAGTGAACTTGGCACTTGTAATAAATCTCCTTTTATTCTTATTTAAGAATGACCATTTTTTTCAGAGACCAGATGGGAAAAGCTACTTTTCTCTAGCTGGCTACAACTTCTCACCTCCCCAACCTTCATACTCTGAGAACTGACTCCATTATAGCTACTGCAGATGAAGACCAACTGTAAGGACCCACCCCACTTTGCATCTTAAGAAGACAGAACTCTTGGAATATTTCTTCCAACAGGCATCTTTATTAAGAGAAGATGGTTGCAGGTGTTCTCGACAGGACCTGGGGCCCAAACCCTACCATTCAAGGTTTTAAGTGTTCCCAAGCAGCCCCACCCCACCCCACCGTCCTTCCAGCGACAATCCCAGGCGTTACATTTCCACCCCCTTTTCATCACCGGCGGAAGGGAGACTTCAGAGAGGAGTACATGAAAGGTGATGGGCCGTATTGTTATGGTCAGTCCTCTGGGTGAGATCCACATTCAGTCCCTTTGAAGTTGTAACAAAGGAAGTGAGAGTCATAAAACCCCTTTGCTCACCCCCCCTTCCCCTTCGTAATATGACAGAATCCAGAGAGGGCAGAAATGGGGTTTTCCATAATCGATAACTAGAGATGAAATATAATTGGAGTCTGACACCAACAGCGGTAATTTCAGATCTTAGTGCCTTCTGGCTGAAAGAAATTTCCATCGTAAGAGACAAGGCTGCCATCTAATGGACCATAAATGAAAAAAAAACCCTATCAGCTTGCAAAGAATGTTTTAAACAGGTGCCACACGTGGAAATCCCATGTTTGGCTTGACTGCTTCAAAGAAGAATGAGCTTGAAGATCTTAAGGAGTTTGAGTTGTCTTTGCAGGGCATCACAACCCGCTTTAACATATACACCACCTACTTGGGAAGCTTCCTTAAAGGGATCCTTTCTTCCGCGCAACAGTTCTAGAACTTTGTAGATGAAAGAGAATTTTACCCGAGATTTAAAAACAACAGAAACTTAAAACAGAAAAAGAGAAAAGAAAAAGAAATGAAAGAATGAAAGAAAACGACAAAAAGTAAAAATATATATATCTAAAGACATTTTTGCAGCAGTTACAGATACAAGGATCACTATCTCCATCTTCCAAATGACATATCCTGGTTGCCTTCTTCCCTTAAACAACTTCTTTTGAATCAATGATTCTGGAAATCACCTATTCATTTTTATCCATTTTCAGCAAAAAGCCCATAAAGGGTTTCCAATCATTCCCATTATGTTTCGGACAAGGCATGAGGACCTCTGCCAGCTAATGCTCCAAGCATCAGGGGTCCCAAGGGTGCTTTTTTCCAAAAGGCAACTGGACTTTCTTGTTTGTTTGTTTGGAAACATTTCGCTTCTCATCCAAGAGGCTCCTTCAGTTCATGTCTTGGATGAGAAGCGAAACGTTTTCAAAGAAAAAACAAACCAAAAAAGTCCAGTTGCCTTTTGGGAAAAAAAGCAGCTTTGGGACAACTGTGACCCGGACGATGAAGAATCTCCGTAGACAAGCAGCGGGAGGTATTTTTAGCACCGGCACAGGTGCAAAAATGAAAATAAAATAAAATAAAACATGTCAGCTCACCTGGAAATTGAAAATAAAACAAAACAAAACAAAATAATAAAATAATAAAATAAAATAAAATAAAAACATGGCAGCTCACCTGGAAAATGAAATGAAAATAAAACAGCTCACATGGAAGTTGAAGGGAGGAGAAAAGAGATGGGCAGATGTCCAGGAAGCAACTAATTCAAAGGTTTTCTGGCCAACGTTTCCTCTGAAGACCTTTCCACCCACTCAGACCCAGAAGGCTGAGCTGAACTCTGCAGTCCTCCCAAGAATTCTACTTGCCTCCAGTTCCTCTTTTGGAGAATTGCCCTTTTCCTCTACTCAATAAACGAACGTTTCAGAAAATCAGGCGCGTCCTATGCTGGACTCAGAGGCCAAGGAAGGACCACTTTTATCCTTCCAAACTTTTGAATAAAGAGCTTGTACATTTTCTTCCTGTTGCCTGCCAGAGGTGCTCTGTGGAAAGGAAGAGGCTACAGACGGGGCTTCCCCAGGACTCGTGGCTAGCGAATAAACCGTTTCAGGGCCAGCCAGGTCGCTGCGGCTGGAAACGGCATACGGAGAACCTGGAAGTCAGAAAAAGGGCAGATATTTTTCATTCTTCATTTAAAATGAATTTAAAAATTCACTAAGCAACCCGCTTAGGTGAATGGAAGGCTTAGCCGGTAAACATGCACAACAGGCTGAGATCGATTAGTTTTGAATTTGTTATTTAAAAAAAAACAACCTTTTGATGGGTTTTGCCTGTGTGGTATTAGCTGATGCTTCAGTGCATTGTCAGAAAAGATAAATATGCTTTGCGAGAATGTATTGGACTCCGTGCTGATTATATCCATTAAGTGGGCCTATTTATATCCCAAATATTGGGGATATAATATTAATTCCAAAGCCACCATTTGAAACTAAATGTAATGAAAAGAAGAGTTGACTTACAATCTTCTGTAGCATCTGTAGTCTGGTCCCTAAATAAAAGAGATTATTTTAAAAGCCTTTCAGGGTAAGGGAGAAAATATCATTTCTATTCAATTGTGCAGTAGGCAGTACCTTTGTTGACCTTCCAGTGGCTTTCCTGGAACAAAATATAAAATATATATATTGAATTTTGTAGATTTCAAGTGCTTTTTCCTTTCCCAAAATTGCATGGTTTCCTTTGATGCCACGCCCGGTCAGGTCATTCCTTGTTACCTTTCGCTTTTTTCTTGCAGCACAAGAACAAAATGATCCCACCCATCAGAAGTGTGACTGCTGCAATTGCTGCTAGGGAGATCTTGAGTTTGAGTTTTGAGCTTCGTGGTGATGCTTAAAAAAAGAGAAAGGAAAAATTCATACTAGTCAGAAATGGAAAATGGTCACGTCAGGGAAGCATCTTTTCAAATGGTTGACATGGGAAAGTATCTTAAGCAGAACACCCCAGAAGAAAACACTGTAACTCAGGGCTGAACTGGTGGGGTCCTTGGTGCTCTCTGACAGCGGTTGTTTTCTTGCAGACATTTCACAACCCAACTAGGTAATATGATCAGTGCTAGAAGGGAGTATAGCTTGGGAGGAGGAGGAGGAGGAGGAGGAGGAGGAGGAGGAGGACTATGACTGTGGGGTCTTTAGTGTTCTCTGAGCTTGTTTTTTTCTTGCAGACATTTCATTACCCAACTAGGCAACATCATCAGTGCTAGAACAGAGTGCAGTTTACTTTCACCAAAGCAAAACCAAAACATCTCATGGCCTGCAATCAACAAATAAGCAGAGATTGACATCAAGGTTAACATCAATCAAGGAGTCAACAGCACCCCATTGAAGGAACTACCAACTCAGACAAACTAGCTAACAGTAAAGAACAGCATAAATGTCAGAATCCAATTATACTTCATCTCCAGTTATCAATTATAGAAAACCCCATTTCTGCCCTCTCTGGATTCTGTCATAAAGAAAGAGAAGGGGGTGAACAAAGGGGCTTTATGGCCCTCACTTCCTTCGGTACAACTTCAAAGGGTTTGAATGTGGGTAGCACCAAAAGGCCTTATCATAACAAAGGAGGCTATTTACCTTTCATGTAGTTTATCTGAAGTCTCCATCCAGCTGGCAGAAAGGAAAAAAGGGGTGGGATTGTGATTCCTGAAACTGTCACTGGAAGAGGGGGGTGATTGGGTGGGACTACTGGGGAACCCCTTAAAACCTCGAATGGGAGAGCTTGAACCCCAAGTCCTGTCTAGAACGCCTGCAACCATTTTCTCTTAATAAAGATTCCTGTTGGAAGAATTATTCCAAGAATTCTGTCTTCTTAAGATGCAAAGTGGGGTGGGTCCTTACAATAAACAAGGAACCACAAAGAAGACTCTCATCAGCACTGATAGGACAAGCCACTGTATATAAACAGAAAACAAACCCCGCTCCCTTCTAGCACTGATGATGTTCCCTAGTACGGTCATGAAACGTCTGCAAGAAAACAACCAAGCTCCGAGAGCACCAAGGACCACTAAGGACTCCTCCTCCTCCTTCTCCTCCTCCTCCTCCTTCTCTGCAAACCCCATTCCCTTCTAGTACTGATGATGTTGCCTAGTTGGGTCATGAAATGTCTGCAAGAAAACAGCCAAGCTCAGAGAGCATCAAGGACCACTAAGGACTCCTCCTCCTCCTTCTCCTCCTCCTCCTTCTCTGCAAACCCCATTCCCTTCTAGTACTGATGATGTTGCCTAGTTGGGTCATGAAACGTCTGCAAGAAAACAGCCAAGCTCAGAGGGCAACAAAGAGCCCTCGTAATCAGAATGCACAGGACACGTTTTAATGCTCAGTTCTCACCATCGGAAACTCACCTTCCCTCACGCTCACAGATGTCCTGCGTTCTATTGTCCATGTGTATTTTCTATTATAAGCGGCCACCACACAAATGTAGCTCGCACTGTCGGCCCCGGTGCTGTTGCTGATTGTAACTGTGTGCGTCTGCTTTTCACCTTGCGCACCTGAAGTTTTGGAGGAATTGATTCGTCGGCCTCTGAATGCCTCATCAATGCAACAGTTGACATCGTAGGAGAAGCTAACAAGATTGTGAAGGTCTTCATTTGAAGCTGAAAAGAGGCAGCTGCTTGGTTCGGTTTCCTTAAACCAATACACGGCAAACGTGGTTGTGTCCGTTGTCAGTTCAAACTCACAGGAAAGAGTAAAGTTTTCTTTTTGCTCAATGGACACATTTTCCTCTGATTTCCCACGAATGTTTTCAGAACTCTGCTCTACCGTGCAAAATGGAAGAAAGGGTTGAGATTAGAGGCATATTTTTGTCAAGTTGTGAGCCCACAACGTGCTTGTCTTATAGCTGTGGTGCTTTGGACCTTACGGGAGAAGAGCACCCTACGGTTTGGATGCATTTCCTTCAATCCCAGGGTCCAATTTTTTGAAAGAGGGAAAGCCCATCGCAGTCTTGCGGGTTTGTGTGATGCCTTGTCTCTTACCAAGGGTCTGCAACCTCAGCAACTGGATATTTGTGGACTGCAACTCCCAGAATGCTGGCTGAAGAATTCTGGGAATTGAAGTCCACAAGTCATATAGTTGCCAAGGTGGAAGACCCCTGTCTTATAGATATCATTCTTTCTCTATGGATGGCCTCTGTATGCAAGTCTGATTTAACTTGATTTTTTTTCATAGCACCCACCAGCAAACTTTCTAGCTCTGGGGTCCTTGGTGATTTTCTTGCAGACGTTTCATTACCTAACTAGGGAACATCATCAGCAGTAAAGATGATCACCATCAAACCCCTCTTCCTTCTAGCACTGATGAGGTTACCTAGTTGGGTAATGAAATGTCTGCAAGAAAATCACCAAGGCTAGAGAGCACCAAGACCCCACAGTTCAATTCTGAGCTACAATATTCACTTCTATTCAAATTCTTTAGTTGGTTCACAAAATGCACCCAACCAAACCTGAATCTCTCAACCAGAAGTTTTCGGGGGTCTGCAGAGTCAAATAAATCAATATTTTAAAAAAAATTCAGCTTTTAGTTTCTATTACAGTGAACATCAACCAATACAGCTCGCCTCAACCATCTCTAAGAATGCAACATGGTTCTAAGACCAAAACATTTGAGAATTGCTGATCTAAGCTATCAGAATGACTTTGATTCCAGATAAATACAAAAACAAACGCAAAACCTTCTCACCTGCTGTGCTGTTTATTATTGCTATAATAAAGAAATTGAAATTTGTGCAGTTATTTTTCGAAGTAAATATAGGGGTTTGGTTTTCCGGGATCGGGTGCCCCATCAGGCTTCTGCAGGCAAAAATTCCCCCAGAGGAGAAATCGCCCAGGTGAAGTTTGTTGTGGCAGTTTTCACGCTTACATTTTTGTGACTTATTTTGATTGCAGCACCGCTGCTCAAATATTTGCAGGGAGCTTTTGTGCTGTCCAAACCACCAAGTAGCATTGTTTTCCCCCAAGGATTTGTTGCAGATTTGAGTCACATTTTCAGTTTTATATTGGTAAAAAAAGGTGGCACCTGCGTAAGGAAAAACAGAGATGGGTAGAGGAGATAATAATAATAATAATAATAATAATAATAATAATGCCCTTCATCCATGCAGTGACATTGACAGACTTTATCTACCAAGGCAAATAGGTGGGCGTGGAATGCTACAAGTACATCAGATGGTTGAAGAAGAAAAAAAGGCTTTTGAAGAATATCTGAAGAACAATGATGAAGATGCACTGAAATTAGTATATCAGGAAGGCTTACTGACTACTGGAGAGACCAAACTGGCCTACAAGAAAGACCAAATGAAGAACAGAATAGAGGCATGGGAAGACAAAGCACTACATGGCCAGTACATTAAAAAAATAGCTGGGAAAGCAGATAATAACAAGACCTGGCAATGGCTAAGAGCAGGAAAATTGAAGAAAGAGACCGAGGGACTAATTCTGGCTGCACAAGACCAAGCCTTAAGGACAAATGCATATAAAGTCAAAATTGAGAAGACAGCAGCAGACAGTAAGTGCTGCCTATGCAAAGAAGCTGAAGAAAAAGTGGACCACCTGGTAAGCTGTTGCAAGAAGATTGCACAGACTGACTACAACAGTGGTTCTCAACCTTTTTAATGCTGTGACCTCCAACCGGTCGTAAGTCGAGGACTACTCAACCGGTCGTAAGTCGAGGACTACTCAACTGGTGCAGCACCGTTTGCAGAATGGGACTTTTGGTGGGCTCAGCAGGGCAGAGACAGCCTGGACAATTCCTATTGGCTTTTGAAAGCCAATAGAATTAGACTCTATTCAAGAGAGTCTATTCTATTGGCTTTCAAAAGCCAATAGAATAAAAGGGAGTAGCACAGCTAAGGAAAAGGGGGAAAAAATGGCAGACTGCATTGTTTGGCGACTCCTGTGAAATGGTCGTTCGACCCCAAATGGAGTCCCGACCCACAGGTTGAGAACCACTCGACTACAAGCAGCGGCATGACAAAGTAGCAACAATGGTGCATTGGAAGATCTGCAAAAAACATCATTTGCCTGTAGGCAAAAACTGGTGGGGTCATAAAATAGAGAAAGTCATAGAAAATGATAAAATTAAACTGCTCTGGGACTTCAGAATTGAAACAGACAAGCATCTGCAACATAACATCCCAGACTTAACAATTGTCGATAAGAAAGACAAAAAAGTCTGGATAGTGGGCGTGGCAGTGCCTGGAGACAGCAGAATAGAAGAGAAAGAACTGGAGAAGATAGCAAAATACAAAGACCTACAAATAGAAATAGAAAGACTGTGGCAAAAGCAAGCAAGGGTAGTACCAATAGTGATAGGCTCCTTGGGTGCAATCCCAAAACAACTGGAGCACCACTTGAACACCATTGGCATTGACAAATTCGCTATTAGTCAATTGCAATAGGCGGCCTTACTAGGAACTGCTTCCATCCTGCGATGATATCTGTAATACCAGCAAACATCCACATCTGCCTATCCCAGGTCCTGGGTAAGGACTTGATAGGTAGACAAAATGCCAAATCCAGTCTGAACATCTGGCTGACTGTGCGATGATCAATAATAATAATAGTAATAGTAATAATAATAGTTGGAAGGGACCTTGGAGATTAACCCTAAACTCCTGGCAGTCTCCAGCATATTCCTCCTCCCCCTCCCATAGATGGGTTCAATCAATCAGAATAGAGCTGGAAGGGACCTTGGAGGTCTTCTAGTCCAGCCCCCTTGCTCAGGCAGGAAGCCCTCTACCATTTCAGACAAGTGGCTGTCCAGTCTCTTCTTAAAAACTTCCAGGAATGAAGCACCCACAACTTCTGGAGGCCAGCTGTTCCCCTGGTTAATTGTCCTCACTGCCAGGAAATTCCTCCTTAATTCCAGGTTGCTTCTCTCCTTGATTCCATCCATTGCTTCTTGTTCTGCCTTCTGGTGCTTTGGAAAATAAATTGATGCCCTCCTCGATGTGGCAGCCCCTCAAATATTGGAAGGCTGCTATCATGTCACCTTCTTTTTTCTAGACAGGCCATACCGAGTTCCTGCAACCTTTCTTTTGTTTCCAGGCCTTTAATCATCTTAGTTGCTCTTCTCTACACTTTTTCCAAAGTCTCAACGTCTTTTTGTAATCTGGTGACCAAAACCGGATGCAGGATTCCAGGTGTGGCCTCACTCAGGCTTTAGAAAGCAGTTCAAAGGTGAGCTGTGAGTCCACGAAAACTCCCAAGTTGTATCCCACTCCTGAATAAAGAACTGCTACCCCATTGGGAAGTAAAGACAATAAATAAGACAGTTCTTTTACATTCAATCTTTACATTCAATCAATATCCTGTTATTAGTTTTGCCCAATTTTTGGTTTCCCCTCAATATTCAAATTTAACATTTGACATTTATAATTTCCAGGTTTTAGGTAACCAAAGTTTCCTTTATCTCAGTTCATAACAGAAACTAATATTCCAAATACACATCTTATCTCTTTGGATATAATCTTGTTCTATTTCCTAAAAGTTATCTATTTCCTCCCATCTTAAATCATCTGATTCAATGTAAAGATTGAATGTAAAAGTTATTATGATATGTATGAGCTAAAAACTTATTGATAAATGTAATAATGATGTTTTTATTTAGTTGATATAATAAGAACCATATTAGCTTAAATATGAGATATTAGATATTAAGGGAAAAAGAGAGGAAATATTTGAGGTTGTAGTTTGAGATTTGTATTAAAAAAAATTGTATGTTACTAAACTACTGATTAACCCAGCCACCACATTGCTTTTTAAATACCTAAATGTAAAATTAGAAAATTAATTAAAAAAATTAAATAAATAAGATAGTTCTTGATTTACCACAGTTGGTTACAACAGCACTAAAAAAAGCAACATATGATCATTTTTCACACTTACAACCGTTGCAGCAACCCCAGGGTCAACAAATTGAAATTCACACACACTTGGCAATTGATGAATATGACGGTCGCAGGGTCCTGGGAAGGGGGGCTCATGTGATCCCCCTTTGCAACCTTCTGACAAGCAAAGACAATGGGGAAGCCAGAGTCCTTTAACAACCCAAGTTACTAAGTTAGTAACAGTGATTCACTTCACACTTCTGTGCAAGAAAGGTCACAAAATCGGGCAAACTTCACTTAACAGCTGTCTCGGCCGAGCGACAGAAGTTTTGGATTCAATTGTGATCGTAGGTTGAGGACAACCCTAACTAAATCCAAACCAGAACCAAGCCCCCAAAACCTATCTCCAAAGTAAAGCAAAGAGGAATGCAGCCAAGACGCAGATGGAGAGGCTGTCTTCCTCTTTGGCTTGGCCCCAAGTGTTTCCTGTAGATCCCACATCCTGAATTCCACCCCGTGACAAATTCCCAGTGACAAAAAGAGACACTGTCCAAGGAAACCAAACCAGGAGGCATGATTAGAGCCGTACCTGCAGCTTCTCTGAGCCACAGGAGAGTCAGGAGGCAGCACGGGATCCTCACCGCTAAGCAAAACATGTCTCCGTTTCTCATCTTCTTCGCTCGGCTCTCAAAAGCTACTTGAGCAAAGGAAGAAAGAGGAAGTTCTGCCTTCACTGAAGAGCCAAAAATAGGAGCAAAAGGAAATGCATGAAAGTCTATGAAACTTATATTTGAAACTGTTCCCCTTTCAAAACCGCTGATGGGCTGAAATCGTTACCACACCCAAGTTCTTTAGAAGAATATGATATGATATGATATGATATGATATGATATGATAATATAATAATAATATAATATAATAATATAATAGAGTAGAGTAGAGTAGAGTAGAGTAGAGTAGAGTAGAGTAGAGTAGAGTAGAGTAAAAATAACAAAGTTGGAAGGGATCTTGGAGGTCTTCTAGTCCAACCCCCTGCTCAGGCAGGAAACCCTATACCATTTCAGACAAATTGCTGTCCAGTCTCTTTTTAAAAACTTCCAGTGTTGGAGCATTTACTGCTCCTGGAGGCAAGCAGTTCCATTGGTTAATTGTTCTAACTGTCAGGAAGTTTCTCCTTAGTTCCAGATTGCTTCTCTCCTTGATTTGTTTCCATCCATTGTTTCTTGTCTGGCCTTTGGGTGGTTTGGAAAAATAGGTTGTTCCCCTCTTCTTTGTGGCAGCCCCTCAAATATTGGAACACTGCTATCATGTCACCCCTAGTCTTCTTTTCATTAGAATGGAAGTCAGAGCCATTGTTTACTATAATGATGATGATGATGTTGTGGAGGAGGAGGATTGTGGGGTCCTTGGTGCTCTCTAGGCTTGGTTGTTTCTTTGCAGATGTTTCATTATCCAATTAGGTAACATCATCAGTGCTAGAAGGGAGGGGGATTACTCTCTGTCTTTGGAGGTAGCTTCCTGTTAAGACTTAACATTTACTTTGCGTTGTTTAAAATCTGCAAAATCCAAATGCACCTTCTGGCGACTCTAGTGCTAAGGACATTACTCATATGAGCCACTAGAGGGCGCAGCAACATTTCCGCCCTTCGTCTTGTAAAAGGATTTGGAGAATTGAAATCAGCCTTGCAATTAGATGAGGGAAATACGAAATATTGTGTGCAGAAAACAAGCCTGTGGGATGGCTAAATTGACTTCCTTGGTCAACAAAAAGACAATATCTACTTTTTTATTGGGACTGGAAACCTCTTCAGGACTTTTTTCTTTTCTTTTTTTTTGACAAAATTGAAATTATTATTTATGGTTTTTAAATAAAAACGTTATTACATTTCAAAAAAATATAAAACACAAAAAGCAAACGAAAAAAGGGAAAGGGAACAAACAAATTAGGGAACACAAGTGACATTAGCAAGAGCTACAAACAAAAAGGAACTTTGGACTTTCTTTGATGATTAGGAACAAAAATAATGGTTAAAACGTGAGTTGTGTTATAATCATAGAGTAAGAGATAAATTTACGATTGTACTTGTAACTTTTGTAAAAAAGATTGGAAGCCACTTCTTGATGTGTGTGTGTGTGTGTGTGTTATTATCTGTTTCTTTTACCTTTTTTCCTTTGTTGCATTTTCAGCTTTCTCTTCGAAGTCTTTCTTTTCCTTATTTTAAATTAGTTTGTACCATGTATCTTTTATTTTAAAAACTACTTAATAAAAGTTATATCCTGCCCCCCAAAAAAGGCAGAAAATAAACTTGCACATTTCCCTGCATCTCAGGAAATTCGTTGGGTGTCAACTTTGATGGTTTATCAGCTAGTTGTGGCTGATAAAAAAAAAAAAATTATGGTTTAGTGCCTTCTTGAATTTAACCCAGTGTTTTTCAAACTTGGCAACTTGAAGAGGTTGTGGACTTCAACTCCCAGAATTCCTCAGCCAGTCGAGAAGCTGAAATCCTCACCTCTTCAAATTGCCAAGCTGAAGAAATATTCCTCTAGAGCAGTGATTCTCAACCTTTCTAATGCCGTGACCCCATAATACAGTTCCCCATGTTGTGGTGACCCCCAAGTGGGTGTGGCCACCAATAAGAGGGAGTAGGACAGCTAGGGAAAAGGGAAAAAAATGGCGGACAGCATGGTTTGGTGACCCCGTGAAATGGTCATTCGACTCCAAATGGGGTCCCGACCCACAGGTTGAGAACCACTGCTCTAGAGATACTTTGGACTACAGGTCCCATTAGCCAGCCTTGGTGGGGGGGGGGTGATGGGGATTGCCTCTCTCGCAACAGATTGCCCTTCTGGTTGGTGGGTCGTCCCCTCCACCTAAAATTCAAAGCTCTTTTTCTGTTTTTTGTTTGCATCTTCCCACCCTGTCACAATCTTGCAAGGCAGCCCTTGGTTTTATTTTGAATTTGTTATTTTTTTTCAGTCTTTTTTTCTTTAAGAAAAAAAGTCCAGGACTGGTTTGTTTTGTTTTGTTTTGTTTTGCTTTGCTTTCTAGGGACTCTGCTAAAATGTTATAATAGAATTTCTGATACATAGTGTCTTGCCCAGTGAAAGAAATTGACTCAAATTTGAAACTATTTCTTCCTTTTTCTGTTATTGGAACTCTTCCCTACCCACAGTTAAATGTTTTCAAAAGAGGTCCGATACATTTATATCCCCATCATAAAGATTTTAATAACTTTTAACATTTTCCACCAAGTTGCGCCCTCCAGACAGGGTAGGACAACAACCTGCAGAATTAACCAACCGGCTTTGTTTTTCTTTATTCAGAAAAAATATTCCAGCAATGTTCAACAAATCACTGTTAAGAGATGAATACCGTCTTGTTAAGCCATTTTATTTGGATGGGTAGAAGAAAAGAACATTTTGCTAGTGATTGCAGAGACCACAACATCAAAATATTCTCACAAATTCTGGGTCTTGGCATGAAGGCAACACTTTCTGAATTGGTTCTGATAAGTTCTTGCTTCAAGGAATTACAGATGATGGGGTGGGCATGGCTGTGGTGGTAATGGCAGACTGGGTGGGACTAAAAAGTTCAATCAATCAATTCCAAATTTGCGAGATCTTTTTTTTTCTGCGAGAAGTTGAAATTGATTGATTGAACTTTTTTTTTTTTTTTGCACACAGCGGCGGAGGCCTAAAGCGAAAAGGTTTTATAAAACCCAGCTGAAGGCCTAGGACTGGGGCAATGGCGCGAGTGCCCAGAGAGGGCTCTGTGTGCCACCTGTGGCACGTGTGCCATAGGTTTGCCACCACGGCTCTAGACTGTCCTAGAACTGAAAATATTCAATTTGAAAGCAAGTTCAACTGATTCCATCTAGGAACTGGGCAGAGTCTGCAGCATTTACATATTTTCCACTTTCTTTTGTTTGGATTCGGGTGGCTTTGAATGTAAAATGATGCTGTTCACTAACAGGCCCACATTTGCATTTTCCCCTACAATTCACGCAGGAATGGCTGGGGTGATTTGCATGGTTTTCTGCTGCCCTGCCATGCGAGGGAAGTCGGCAAGGGAGGGAACAGGACGAAGTGAGCGAGGGGGTTGCAGACCCCTTCAGGGTGACCATTAATGAGAACTGGGGTAGTTTTGATGGTATGTGAGAATGACCTTGGGAGAGAGGAGGAAGAGCTGCAGAGGAGGCAATGGACAGAGAAGAGGCAGCTGAGCCCCCCATCCCACGGGAAAGGAGTGTGGGCAGCATCTTAGAAGGGACCCTGCTTAGTTTTCCATAGAGTAAAAGGAAAAGGAGGGAGACCCACTTGCAGATTTGCAAGATTCTGTTAATGTAACTGGACAAGTAGGATAATTGGGCTTGGCCAGAGATTGTCAAGCATCCACTGTTGGTTCTCTTTAGCTTCCTGGTATAACAGGAGAGGGTCCAAGCCAAGATCAAAGTGGCAATATAGTGTTCAGATGCCATACACACCACTGGAGTGTCAAACTGCCGGCCCATGGGCTGGACACGTCATCCGGAAGCTGCATCCACCCCATTGCCGGCAATGGCAAAACCGTCCCAATACATTGCGCAATGTCACGTGATGTCGCATGTTTGACATGTCTGATCTAGAGGATGTGGCCCACAAAAGGAAGATGGCAAGAATGAACAACTGCATCTTTGCCTACTTTGCAAGAGTGGTTTTTTAAAGTTTCTTACTTGGCGGAAATGGCAAAGATTTCGGCTTTTTTAAAGGATCAATCGCAAGAGAAGTATTTTGCGGTTTGGGAAAAATGGATAGATTTTATACAACATAAGTTGGATATAAAAAAATATTATTTAGTTTTTCAATAACTTATATATAAATTTTAATATTTTATAGATTGTATTTTTTTCTTCTTCCTTATATTTTTTATTTTTATTTTACTTTCTTATATTTCTTTTCTTCTTTCCTTTTTTTATTCTTTTTCTTTTTAAGCATTTTTTTTCTAATATTTATGTTTTTTTTACAGATATATTATTGTTAATCATTTTATAAGTTGTTTAAGTAATGTATCCAGATTCATTTATGGTCTATATTTTTTTTTAAGACTTTAAGAAATTTTAACTAAGCCTATATTCAGCTCTGGGAAGGTTGGGGGAGGGAGCGGGAGGGTTGGGGTGGGTTGGGTAGGGTTGTTTTTTGTAAAAATTTTAAATAATAAAAAAAAAGAATGAACGACTGCTTAGTGCAGTATTTCTTAATCTTGGTAACTTGAAGATGTGTGGACTTCAACTCCCAGAATTCCCTACCTTCCTTCCTTCCCTCCCTTCCTCCCTTTACTTTTTCTTCCTTCCTTCCTTTCCTTCTTTTCCTTCCTCCCTCCCTCCCTCCCTTTCCTTCCTTCCTTCCTTCCTTCCTTCCTTCCTCCCTCCCTTCTCCCTTTTCTTTTTTCTTTTCTTCTCTTTCCCTCCTCCCTTCCCTTCTCTTCCTTTTCCAATTTCTACCTGATAAACAGGACAAACCCATCCCATGACTACAGGCCCAGGTTCTAACCAGGTTAAAGCCTGTTAATGCCCACAGCCATCCACCCAAAGTAGAATTAGTCTCTGATGGGGAAAAGAGACTTCCTTTCCTTAGGATGTGAGCTTGGGGCCGGCCTGGTCACAAGCCAAATTGTCAACTCTGCAAATGAGGACATTTGATCTGATGAATGGCTTCAGCCATCCAGCAAGGCCAGCGAAGTACAGTAAGCAAATGAGTGTGCTGGGAAGCTGTAAAAAAAAAAAAGAAAGAAAGAATATATATATATCCGGTTCCCTGGGACATTTTGCATCTCTTCTGGAAGGCAGGATGCAGAACCAGCCGGGGGGACCCCCCTCCTCAGGAAAACCGTCCCCCCTAGAAAGGGAGAGGCAAGCGTCAGAGATGCTTAAAGACCTGGTCTTAAGATGGTTCCTGGAAACCCAGGCTGATCTCCTGTGGCAAGGTGGCAGGTTACCAGACTGGTTCCATGGATTCCTGACTAGACAGTAAGCGAACAAACCCTTTTCTGATGGAGAGGCAGCAGAATTTCGGCCCGTTGCATCTGCCTTCTGAAGTAGGAGACGTGGCTTGGAAGCCACACACATTTTCAGATGATGTGAATGGCATTCTGTTTTTCTTAATGTTTTTTTTTTCCATGTTTACCTTTGAAGCCTCTTTTATATTTAAAAAAGGAATCTTTGTCAACATTCTTCTCTCGTATCAGGGAAACCGAGATGCTGCTGGAGACCAGAGAGTTTGGCTGCTTCCTGATCAGGCTGAACGAAAGAGCTTTCGGCTACATCCTTTCCTACAGGTAGGTGCTGCAGTTTCCCTCCTCTCAGGGGCAAGAAAAGTCTCCGTTCCTGGTGCGAATCTCCCTCTTCCCGAATCCCTGTTGGGCTTGGTCTCTTTCTTCACACTCTGGCGCTCTGCGACCCTGAATTCAGCCCCTGAGTGGCCGTGAAGATGGACTGTTGGCTTTCTCTAGGTCAGCGTTTCAGCCTTTTGCTCTGGGGCAAAGAATGCAGGCAGGATCTCAGGCAGAGAAATCTTTCTGGACTGAAAGCAACTAAACCACATGGGAAGGAAGGGAAGGAGGCTTTGCATGATGTGCTGTGTGAAGGGAGGGAGGGGGGAAGGGAGGAAAAAGGGAAGGAAAGGAAAAGAAAGAAAGAAAGAAAGAAAGAAAGAAAGAAAGAAAGAAAGAAAGAAAGAAAGAAAGAAAGAAAGAAAGAAAGAAAGAAAGAAAGAACCTGGGCAGGTGAGAGAGAGAGGGAAGGGAAGGGAAGGGAAGGGAAGGGAAGGAAGGAAGGAAGGAAGGAAGGAAGGAAGGAAGGAAGGAAGGAAGGAAGGAAGGCAAGAGAAAGAAAGAAAGAAAGAAAGAAAGAAAGAAAGAAAGAAAGAAAGAACCTGGGCAGGCGAGAGAGAGGGGAAGAGAAGGGAAGGGAAGGAGGGAGGGAGGGAGGAAGGAAAGGAAGGAAGGAGGAAGGAAGGAAGAAAGAAAGAAAGAAAGAAAGAAAGAAAGAAAGAAAGAAAGAACCTGGGCAGGCGAGAGAGAGGGGGAAGAGAAGGGAAGGGAAGGGAGGGAGGGAGGGAGGAAGGAAGGAAGGAAGGAAGGAAGGAAGGAAGGAAGAAAGAAAGAAAGAAAGAAAGAAAGAAAGAAAGAAAGAAAGAAAGAAAGAAACTGGGCAGGCGAGAGAGGGGGGGAAGGAAAGGAAAGGAAAGGAAGGGAAGGGAAGGGAAGGGAAAGGAAGGAAGGAAGGAAGGAAGGAAGGAAGGAAGGAAGAAAGAAAGAAAGAAAGAAAGAAAGAAAGAAAGAAAGAAAGAAAGAAAGAAAGAGCACCTGGGCAGGCAAGAGATAGAGGCAAATGAAAGGCGGAGCCCAGATATACCACGGAAGGAACGATGGCACCAACTGGATGATCTGGAATTAGCTGGAAATTCAACTCGGCTTCCCTGGGAAATCTACATGACTTTTTTCTTCGGAAAGTGAGACTGGAGAGTGAAGAAGAGACGGGGGACAGCTCTCCTCCTCAGATGGCCTTCTTTTTGACTTGCAGAGGGAAGGACCGGTGCCGCCATTTTGTCATCAGCTGCCAGCGCAATGGCCAGTATGTCGTATCCGGAGACACTCGGATGCATCCAAATTTGGCTGAATTGATCAGCTATTACCAGAGGTCTGAAATTCAGCCTTTTGGAGAGAGCCTCACATCGGCCTGTCCCAAGGTGGGTTGGGCTGCTGATATTATGCCAATTATCATCTGCCTGTTCAGCTGCATGTAGCTAAGCATTCCTGTCTTCCCACTCAACCTGTCCTAGAGGGCTGCAATCTGCCTTCCTTGAAGCCTCCTCAGATAGACCGGGACATCCTTCTTCACCCAAGAATTTCAGCATCATTTTAGCATCAGGGGGAAGTTTCCTAGGAGCTAAAGTTTGACTTTTGGAATGGCCATTGGTGTACAATCGCTGTGGCCTTCAAGAGTTTTATTTTTAAAGTTTGGGATGACATTTTGGGTCCAGGGTCTCCGAGCTGCCCAAAGAACTTGAACTACTAGGAAGTTATCTAGAACCTTACATGCATTTCTGAATGAACGGTAATTGTCCAGCATGCTGTATCTTCTCCATGTTCTTTCCATTTTCATAGATGGAGGAGAAAAGCATATATGATGAAATATCTTCAGATCGAAGTCCCTGTGCAGATGCTCCAGCGTTGAGCAGGAGCCCCTCTGCCGATTTGTTGGTTACCTGGAGTAAATTCACCAATCAGCCAGGACATCCAAGGATTCCACCTCAAGAAGAGCAGAAGTCTTGTTTCAAAGAATGTCAGAATTCAAAAGTAGGTTTTGGAGAGTGATCTAAACCGTCTTCCTGCAAGCTCATGTCCTTCAGACTGTGGGGGGTGGGTGAATCCCTGCTTTGCATGCATGGAAACTGAAAGGTAGAGGAATCCAAAGTTTGTGTAAGGACCCACCCCACTTTGCATCTTAAGAAGACAGAACTCTTGGAATAATTCTTCCAACAGGCATCCTTTATTAAGAGAAAATGGTTGCAGGCGTTCTAGACAGGACTTGGGGTCCAAGCTCTCCCATTCAAGGTTTTAAGGGGTTCCCCAGTAGTCCCACCCAATCACTCCCCCCTTCCAGCGACAGTTTCAGGCATCACAATCCCACCCCCTTGTCCTTACTGCCGGCTGGATGGAGACTTCAGAGAAAACTACATGAAAGGTAATAGCCCCCTTTGTTATGATTAGTCCTTTTGGTGCTATCCACATTCAATCCCTTTGAAGTTGTACCGAAGGAAGTGAGGGCCATAAAGCCCCTTTGTTCACCTCCTTCCCTTTCTTGTATGACAGAATCCAGAGAGAGTAGAAATGGGGTTTTCTATAATTGATAACTGGAGATGAAGTATAATTGGATTCTGACAATTTGGGTCATATGCAAGGATCTTCATGGACGGCTCACTTTTTGATCAGAGTTATCCTCATCATGGCGATGTAACTCCTGGTGAGATATTCAGAAGAAGCCAAGTTCAATCATGGCGTTTACTGTTCGGTGATATCCTTTACTGTCACAAGATGCAATATTTGGGGGCACTGGGTTAAAATATCCTCAACCTGCTCCCTCTCCAGAGACAATTGCACTCCATAGATCAGTCTCAACATCTGACAGGGTGGGAAACTGCCAAGGGGTAAATGAGATCATTTTCTGAAGGGGAAGGAATTGGTAGTAATTAATTATGACCCCTCTGAGGTTCCTCCCTGTTTGAAGAGGTATGACTTCCAGGGTTGGTTACTGGGAAGATTTTATTTTCCTTCTTTGACTGTTACGGCAAGAAAGAATCCATAGCCAGATCCTTTTGAGATCTTCAATCAAGAAGATTCTTCTTTGCAATTGTCTTTTTCCTTCTTTGCCTTTCACCAACACAGGGAGATCCAGATGCCATCCCACCTATACCACACAGGTCCCGTTTGCTGGAGTCCCTGTCTCTGGAGGAAGAGATTGTAGATGAAGGAACCATGTATTCGGCTGTGAAGAAGCCTCCTCTAGACAACAGGGGCTTGGGAAAGTCAAAAGAGGGGTGCAGAAATTTTGGGGACACTAAGGCAAAGGAACCTGAAGGACCGGGCCACGGTCATTCCTCTCCTTGCCGAAGGAAGACAGGAACCGTGTTTGGATTGACCAAGCAATCAGACACACCATTCACCATGAAAGTGAATCCTGCAGAGACAGCTCAACCAGAACCTATTTATTCTAGGATTACCCTTGACCAACCCAAAAGCTTTTGGATATCTGCTGGGCCCCACAGTCATCAGTCCGCCTTTCCATCATCCAAGAAATCAGCTGTCTCTAATTATCCGCCTTCAAAATTATCTTCTACGCTGCTGAATAAATCCAAATATTTAAGGGAGTTCCACGAATCTCCTCTTGGGATCAATCTGGGGTCTATGGGCAGCAGAGAACATGGACAACTAAAGCAGCCCAAGTCCTGGTTTGAACCCCCAAAGGAACCCATGGAGGAGAAGGTCTTTCAGCTGAAAAACCAACGTTCTACCTTATGGGCGGACAATACATCTAATACTCAGGAATCTTTCAGGTGGGCAAAAGGTATCTTCCTTGGTTCAGAAAAGCTTCCTAAGGCTTCACTGGCCAAGTCCAAAGGGTCTTATGATCAGATCTCCACAAAGTTTGGTCAGTCCTCCAAGATTCACATCAACCCTGAGAGTCCATATGAAAAAATACCTGATCCTTACGCCCAGGGCTCCTCAAACACAAGTCAAGCCGCAGCTCTGGAGGACCCCTACGAGCAAATCCCCTACCTGCCAGGGAAAAGAATAGAAGGAAAGGTCACCCAAAAGGTATGTAACCTTGAATATCCCCTCCCCTCCCCCTGGTTAAGGGGAAGTGGCTCATAAATAGGAGATTCCTTTTCAAGGGGTACATAATAGGGGCCAACCCCGAGGATGGTCTGCTTTGGTTTCAGAGAATTCAGTGAGAAAAGTAGGGGATGATGGGTACAGTCAATTAAAAGAAAGCATTATCTAGATTTAATATCCAAAATGCGGGGAGGGGAGGGGAAGGGAGGAAAGGGGAGGAGACGGTAGGGTAGGGTAGAGTAGGGTAGGAAGAAAAGGAAGGAAGGAAGGAAGGAAGGAAGGAAGGAAGGAAGGAAGGAAGGAAGGAAGGAAGGAAGGAAGGAAGGAAGGAAGAAAGGAAGGAGAGGGAGAGAAAAAGCGAGGGAAGGGAGGGGAGAAGACGAGACGGTAGGGTAGGGAAGGGTAGAAGGGACGGAGGGAGGGAGGGAAGGAAGGAAGGGAGGGAGGGGAGGAAGGAAGGACGGAAGGAAGGAAGGAGAGAGAGAGAGAGAGAGAGAGAGAGAGAGAGAGAGAGAGAGAGAGAGAGAGAAAGGAAGGGAAGGGGAGATGGATAGATCAGTAGGTGGATGGATGGATGGATGGATGGATGGATGGATGGATGGATGGATGGATGGAGAGACAGAATCTCCTGAATTCAATTGAATTTGAACAAAAAACCAAACCCAACGCTGCAGGGGTCCTCAACCCCCGGGGCCATGGACCAGTACTGGGCCGTGGCATGCCAGCAACTGGTCTGCACAAACAAGGAAAACCTCATCCACAGGATGCAGGCAGCACACAAAACCCCTTCCGGTCCACGGAAAAACCTCTCTCCGTGGAACTGGTCCCTGGTGCCCAAAAGGTTGGGGGCCTCTGCAGTACAGCATCCAAGCAAATGGAGAGCCACTTCCAGCCACTGATGCTCCCGGTTTCCACCTCACCAGGTGTGTGCAGAGCTTCATCTCCTGGGAAGGGTCTCTCTGACCAGTGCCCCTCTCTTTCCCCAGCAGAGCGAGAAGCCCAGAAAGTTCCTCTTTGCGGAGAAGAAGGCCAAATCCTGAAGGCGCCGATTTGGATGGGGCTCTGAACCGAACCTCTCTCCCCAAGGCCACCACTCAAGAACCAGAGGCACAGTTGCTACGGAAACAATCCGCCAGAAATGCCGCAGGCCGCTATGTTGGATGAAAGCCCTGCCCAGCCTTTGGGTCACTTCTCCTGCCAGCCAGCGGCCACTCAGCTGGACGGCCCCTTTCAGAGAGCTTGGAGGTTGGACTTTAGGCTAGCTAGAGGGGCTAGAGCAGTATCAACAGGATGAGGCCCCAAGGGCTGTACGGGTACCGTAGTCCTCGGCATATGACTACAATTGAGCCCAAAACCTCTGTGGCTAAGCGAGACAGCGGTTAACTGAGCTTTGCTCCATTGCTTTTTGCCACGGTTGTTAAGTGAATCACTGCAGTTGACCAGTTAGCATCTGGCTTCCCCGTTGATTTTGCTGGTCAGAAGGTGCAAAAAGGGGATCACGTGACCCCAGGGGACACTGCAATCATCATAAATGTGAGTCAGTTGCCGTGTGTCCCAATTCTGATCACCTGACTGGAGGGAGGCTGCAGTGGTCACTAAATGTAGGAAAAAAGGCCGTAGCTCACTTTTTTCAGCGCCAGTGTAACATCAAACGGTCACTAAATGAACAGTTGCAAGTCAAGGACGGCTTGTATGGGTGGGGGAAATCCCCAAGGATTGTGCAGATGGCCCTTGACCATTCATTTAGTGACTGTTTGAAATTACCACAGTGACCTACGATTCGCACTTATGACCTTTGCGAGCGTCCCCACGGTCCCGTCCAAATGTGGGCGCTTGGAAAACCAGCATAGAATTTATGTTAGGTTGCAGCATCACCATTTGTGACTTTCCCAGCCGGTTTCCGACACACGAAGTCAATGGGAGGAGCTGGGTTCGTTTAATGACCATGTGATTCGCTTAACAACAGTGGCCACCAAGATCATAAAGTTGAGCACGATTGATTTAACAGCCGCCTTGCTTAGCAATGAAATTCTGATTCCCCCCCTCCCCGACTGTGGTTGTAAACCAAGGACTATCCTTATGTGAGAAGATTTAGCGGTAAATTTTCCAGGAACTATAAAGAGGAATTATGACTCCCGTGGTCAGCAGAGGAGTTTTCCCACTCCTCCTTCCCTTATGATGATTGGTAGACATGGTAAAACAGAAATCCTCTCCCAGCAGCCTTGAGGGGTGATTGGCAGTTCTTCTCAGAAGCCAAAATAAATCTTTTTGGGTAACAATTTGTCCTCGACTCCCCTCTGCCCGCTCCGGTTTACCCCACACTCTTTGCCACGACATTAAACGGAGCTTAATTGGAAGGAAAAGCAGAAAGCAAAAAGGAAGAACCGTTTGCTTTAAAAAATAAATAAGAAATCCCTAATGACTTGATTAATTTCCATCACTGCAGGGTGAACAAAGGGTTACCCAGGAGTCCAATTCCCCCCCCCCTTTCATTAGGAAATTGACTTCCATGTCCTGTTTTAAGGCTTTGCAAGCAGATTTAATCATCTCGCTTTTGCTGTTATTTACTTCCAAGTAAACGGATGCAGGTTTTGGCTGACGGCTAGCACGCTGGGTCCTGTCTGGGGGAAGTGATACTGACTAAATCAGAATTTGTTGGCTGGGCCCTGGCATAAAACATGGAAACAGCCACTGTTGTTAGTGCAGGTGGTCCTCGCCTTATGTCCACAACTGGGACCTGAATTTCACGCTGCTAGCAAGTGGTTGTTAAGTAAGGCATGTTATGATTTTTTTTTGCCACTGTTTTGTTAGTAGCAATAGCAATAGCACTTAAGACTTATATACCGCAGTTTACAAATGTCAGCCTTTTGCGCCCTCCAACAATCTGGGTCCTCATTTACCGACTTCAGAAGGACAGAAGGTTGAGTCAACCTTGAGCCAGTAAGGATCGAATTCCTGGCTGTGGGCAGAGTCAGCCTGCAATGCTGCATTCTAACCACTGGGCCACCAGGGCTCCTAAGCAAACCACTGCAGTTGTTAAGTGAATCTTTATGGTCATTAACTGAATCTGCCTTCCCCCTTTGATTTATCAGAAGCCAGCTGGGAAGGTCACAAATCTTTACTTGTCTTTGTTTAAGTTTAATTATCCTTAACTTGAATAAACTAAATTATTGTAACACAGTAGGTTGTTCCATTGACATTTACTGCCTAATGCCATAAATAAATGGCACTACCCTGGAAATTGGGGAGACCACTGTTGCCCCCCTCCCTTTTTTTTCTTTTTTGCCACAGTAACTAAACAGATTTGGCAAATTTGGGGGGGGGGGAATGTATGAATTTGAATGGCTCTTTTCCCTCAAAACAAAAAAACCACAATCCCTATCGCCTCTTTTCATGGCTTCTTCTGGGCTAAAAATCAGCGAATAATAATAATAACAATAATCGCCACAAGCCACACATTTTTTCTTCTAATAATTTCTAACTCTTTGTAACAATTACTGTATCACCACTGTCTTATTTCTGTCCTGTTTTGATTGGACTGCTGCACAAGGTCCAGAGTGGCTTTCCCTGACATGGGCAGCCAAAATAAATCGGATCGATAAAACAAAACAAAACAAGCAGAGCCGTTTCTTTCAAAGGCGAACCCAAAAAGAAAACCACCCAAGGCCAGTAAAACTGGCAGACATTTTAATTCTGGATCGTTTACAGAAGCCACACGATAGGTAGCAAAGCCCTTCCAGGAGATTGTGTGAAAACGGTGGCAAGAGATGATTGTCATCAGGCCTAGTTGGTTGGCCAAGAACCCAAACCGAAAAGAAAATACGAAATGCAGCTGGTTTAGGAGAAAAGAGGAATCACGGGTGGCCAACGCATCATCCCACGAGAAAGGTGGCCTCGCTGGCACCCCGGGCTGTGCGTTGGCGAAGGTACAGGTTGTGTTTGTGTTCCCCCTTGGTTTTCTTTCGTTTCGCTTCCTTGTTGTGTTTATTTTTTGCAATCGGTCAGCCTAATGCAATCAGGATATGAGAGAAGGCCTGAATGCCGCCGATGTTCATGTTCGTGTGTTGCTGTCTCCGTGACTGGAGAGGCATTGATTTGCTAATGCAACAATGAGAGGCGGAGGGAAGGAAAAGGAAATAGTTCAAGTTTCATTAAGGAGAGAAGCCTTTGCCCAACCTTGGCTGATGAAGCATCTCGTTCCGGGCGCCGGCAGTCTTCTTCTGCCGCACGAATCCAGCTGGGAGGGTCGCCTGGTTTAAAAACCAGGGAACCTCCTTCCCTTGGGACAGTGGTTCTCAACCTGTGGGTCGGGAGCCCATTTGGGGTCGAACGACCATTTCACGGGGGTCGCCAAACAACCCAGTCCGCCATTTTCCCCCCCTTTTCCTTAGCTGTGCTACTCCCTTTTATTCGATTGGCTTTTGAAAGACTCTCTTGAATAGAGTCTAATTCTATTGGCTTTCAAAAGCCAATAGGAATTATCCAGGCTGTCTCTGCCCTGCTGAGCCCGCCAAAAGCCCCATTCTGCAAACGGTGCTGCACCAGCTGAGTAGTCCTCGACTTACAACCGGTTGAGTAGTCCTCGACTTATGACCAGTTGGGGGTCGCGGCATTAAAAAGGTTGAGAACCACTGCCTTAGGAGTTCCAGCGCTTCGGTTTGATCAAGTCATTTCGGGGAGATTCGCATCTCTTTCAAGTTGCCCTTGGGATTTTGTCTGATTTTTGCACAGAGGGCTAGTATAGACAGGTATAAAAATGACAGAGAATCACACGGGCGACTCGCTGGTCCAGTTTAAAAAAATAACAGTCTGGCATCTGTACGTCCCACAAGGTGAGTGGCCCATTATGGGTTTTTGTTTTTGTTTTTAAAAAAACCAAGTTAGTAATAATCATCCAGGGATATTCCGAAGATCTTGGAAAACAGTCCTGCATCTGCTGGGCCAGGATTCAGTTGAGTCCTTTGCTGCAGCATCCAGGAAGAGAGGAGGAGAAAGCCAAGAACACGTCAGCCAGCCTGGCTTCCAGTGGCTCAGCCCCATGGATTTCAGATTCGTATGTGGAAGGTGCTGCAAAGTAAACAGGGAAGGAGGAAGGAAGAGGGAAAAAGAAAGAATGATGAGGGAGGGAGGGAAAGAGAAAGAAAAAGAAAGAAAAAAGAAAGAAAGAAAAGAAAAGAAAGAGAAAGAAAAAGAAAGAAAGAAAGAAAGGAGAAAAGAAAAAAAGAAAGAAAGAAAGAAAGAAAGAAAGAAAGAAAGAAAGAAAGAAAGAAAGAAAGAAAGAGGGAAAGAGAAAGGAAGGAAGGAAGGAAAGGAAGGAAAGGAAGGAAGGAAGGAAGGAAGGAAGGAAGGAAGGAAGGAAGGAAGGAAGGAAGGAAGGAAGGAAGGAAGGAAGGAAGAGGGGGAGAAGCAACAAAACAATATGAGAGTAGCCAACTTGAGATCCACAAATCTTAAAAGTTGCTAAGGTTAAGAAATCCTGGTCTAGATTGACAAAATGCATTAAATCACAAAATTGCCCAAATGGCACTTCTTCAACCAACATGATTAAAGACGTTGAATGGACTTACCTCTTTGGGATGTTCCACTATCTTACAGGGGTGTGTGTGTGTGTGTGTGTGTGTGTGTGTGTGTGTGTGTGTGTGTGTGAAAGTTCCAGCTTCCATAATGATTTATAAAACAATTTCCTGTGGAAAAAACGTAGCCAGTCTTGTAGAACAGAACAATGAGCGAGGGCCAGCTGGCAGTGCTAATGGGGCCATTAAAATGCCCAGGGCCTCAAAATGATCACATTTTTTAAAAAGTGAAACGATCCCACAGGGATCACATTGTCAGAATCAGTAAGTGCTTCTGCCATTGCCGGGAAGTTTGGGATTTTGACCGGTGGAAGCCATTCCTGGGGCCCAAACCGAGCGGATCAGGGCGATGCCGGTGGCTCTTGGGAAAAAAATTCCTTTCCAACATCTATTTCCTTTCAAACTAAGAGACAAGCATCCCCAATGTACAGCCATTCATTTAGTGACGGTTTAGTCACAATGGCACTGGGAAAAGTGACTTAGAACCAGTCCTCACTTTTACAACCAACACAGCACTCCCCCACAGATACGCAAGCAAAACATGGCAACTTATTTGTAATGCTCACAGCCCGAATTACGACCACATGGCTGTGGGGATGCTCTGACGGTCGTGAATGCGAGGACCGGCCGTAAATCGCTTTTTTAAGGGCTGTTAACGGTCACTAATCGAAGGCAGTCCTCAACGTACGACCACGATGGAGCCCGACACTTCTGTGGCTAAGTGAGAAATTTGTTAAGCGAATTTTGCCCCCATTTTACGACTTTTCTCACTATGTTTGTTAAGCGAATCACTGCAGTTGTTAAATTAGTGACATGGTCGTTAAGTGAACCTGGTTTCCCATGTTGATTTTGCTGGTTGGAACGTCACAAAAGGGCATCAGGTGACTCCCTGAGACCCTGCAGCCGTCATAAATATGAGTCATTTGTCAAGCAATCCAAATGTAAATCACAGGATCCTGGGGATGCCGCAACAGTCGTTAAGTGTGAAAACTCATCATAAGGCACTTTTTTTCAGTGCCCTTGTAACTTCGAACGATCACTAAGCAACCTGTTGTTAAGTCAAGGACTACTTGTATATATGAAAAATGTATCATTTTAATCACTTCTATCTATCTATCAGCGATGGCAACTTTGGGCCTTCTCTTGCGTTCCATCGATGAAAGAAAAATTGAGGAGGAAAGGGCACCAATTAGGGATCCTTGCTCTCCAATGATGTCTCAAGAAAATGCTACCCTGAATTCCCACCGGAGGCAAATGATCTCCTGGCTGGACGCAGGTTTTCCACGCCTTCCTCGGATCATCTCTAACTTACTCAAACCTGACTGCAGTGTCCTTCAACTTTCAGATCTGTGGACTTCAATTTCCAGAATTCCCCCAGCCAACAATACTGGCCTGGGGAATTCTGGGAATTGAGGTCCACCCACTTTAAAGCTGCCACGGTTGAGGGACACCGCCCAGGAACCTTGACAGGTGGTGGACATGCTTCTCCTACCTGAGAAAATCTGGAGCTTTGGAAATCATGTTTTCGAAATCCGAGAATCCAAGCTTCCCATCTCCATCCATGTCCGCTTCTTCGATGACCTTCTCGCAGACCAGGCTGACCTCCTCCTTGGTCAGCTCTTCTTTGGTCAACTTGTTCAGAGTTTGCTCCAGGTCAGATTTGCAAATGAAGTTGTCGGTGTTAAAATCTAGGCAGGCAAAGACCGAGAAGAAAGGGGTTGTCAGAATGTCTCTTCACTGCCCTCACTTTGGCTGGGACTACGGCTTCCAGCCCGCACCCTGGTCAGTTGGATATGGAGTCCCCCTTTTTTTCAGAGTTTCCTATATATCTGCACAGAAATAAGTAGATGGGGTGGAATTTTTGTACCGTGCCAAGTATCCAATATCTCAGGGGCTGCCACGAAAAAGAGGGAGTCAAGCTATTCTCCAAAGCACCCGAAGGCAGGACAAGAAGCAACGGATGGAAACTGATCAAGGAGAGAAGCAACCTGGAACTAAGGAAAAACTTCCTGACAGTGAGAACAATTAACCAATGGAACTACCTGCCTCCAGAAGCGGTGAATGCTCCAACACTGGAAGTTTTTAAGAAGAGACTGGACGGCCATTTGTCTGAAATGGTATAGGGTTTCCTGCCTGAGCAGGGGGTTGGACTAGATGACCGCCAAGGTCCCTTCCAACTCTCTTATTCTGTTATTGATTGAAGTTTTCCAAACTTCTGATAAATTTGATAGTTGGGAAAATACGTATTGATTTATTTCACGTGGCTTGGATGTCTAAACTTCAACCAGCCCCACCAACCCTTCGTTCCATTTCTCCCGGTTGGAATCTACCAAACATCTGGAGAAGGTGTGTTTCTTCCTCTCTTCCATCGCTGAAGCTCAATCACAGATCTACCAAGTGAACAACCGGCTGGTGATTAAAAGGCCAGGGCTGAACATTTCTTTTTATTGTGCTTCGCTCAATAAGCAGAATTACCATCAGCTCTATTTAATTAGAAACCGACAGCATGACATTTAGCAGGTCGTGTATGGGCAGTAAATCTGTCAAGGCAAATTTATTGGGAAAAGGTCTGGCATCTGACAGGTCTTTCCTGCAAAGAAGGAAATAAATCACATCCTTCCTTTTTTTTCTCTAAAGGTTTGGGATCTCGTAGCCCTCCAGAAACCATGTGGTGAAAAGCAGGCATTAAAAACTGAATTGACATTGAAAGATGGTTTTGCTGAAAAAGTTTGGGGGAGAGGGTGAGTTGGTTGTGCCAGTAGCCACAAAGACAAAAAGATTTCCACTTGCTCTATAAAATCCAAAAGACTGGACGGAGAGATTGACAGAGTCGCCACACCTCCACCAGAAAGACATGCTCTGTGGCTGAGAATATTCAGCTCCTTCTCATAAGGATGCTAGACCGGGTCTGGGGAATTCTGGGAGTTGAAGTCCACCCCTCTGGAAGTTGCCAAGGTTGAGAAGCACTGTTCTAACCTGTAATTATTCCATTCCTTGGCATAAATCATAAAAGGATTTTAAAGATCTTGATGGGAATTTTCAGCTGCTTCTCATAAGGATACTAGACAGTGTTCTACCCCAGAGTTTCTCAACCTTGCCAACTTTAAGACCCGTGGACTTCAATTCCCAGAATTCCCCAGCCAGCATGCTTTAAGAGGGGTGGACTTCAACTCCCAGAAGTCCCCAGTCAGTTTTTCCCCCATCCGGTTATTATTCTTACCGTAAATCTTAAAGGCATAAATTGCTTTTAGCTCCCGGGGAGCCATTTCACTAAGTACAGAAAACATGTCGACAAAGTCATTGAAGCTGAGGTTTCCTTCTGGGTCCTCCGAGAAAGAGTGGACAATTCTCTGCCTGAAGGGGTTTTCCTGCAGAAAGAGGCATTAGGTTAGCTCCCTTCATTTTTTTTTTTTTAAATTAGCAAACTAGAAATCAGGGCTGTACATGCTTCAAATATTATTCAGAAGGTAAAGACGCACGAGCCTTTTGAAAGCAGCTGGGTCTTTTTTTTTTAGGCTGCTGCATGACTCTGAAGAATTGATGCGGCTGCTTCAATGAGTCCATTCGAGAAAGCAAATGTGTCCTTAATGCGACTCATTAAAAGCCACCTCTTTTCGTACCGACATCCCTTCCTTTTCAGATTTTGCAATTTATTTATTTATTTATTTATTTATTGATGAGACTTATATACCGCTTTAAGTGCGAGCACTCTCTAAGCGGTGTACACCAGTAAGCAATGTATATATATATTTACATTGCCCCCAACAATCTGGGTCCTCATTTTACCTACCCCGGAAGGCTGAGTCAATCTTGAGCCGGTGAGATTTGAACCGCTGACCTGCTGAACACAGTCAGCTAAAATGGCCTGCAGTACTGCACCCTAACTGCTGCGCCACCTCGGCAATGCATTTTGTGAACTAGCACACAAGCACACGTCTTTTTTTTTTTAAAAAAAAAAAAGTGCACCAAACATATTGTACAAGCGAAAACTGTGGGGCTAAAAATGCAAGCACTTGAGAAAGCCATTGCAAAAACGGTCCCTTAGAATCACAAGCTGGGTGATTTAAAAAAAAAAAAAAAAAGCCCCGTGTCAGTGGGGTAACATCAGTTTAAATCAGTGGTTCTCAACCTGTGGGTCGGGACCCCATTTGGGGTCGAACGACCATTTCACGGGGGTCGCCAAACAACGCAGTCCGCCATTTTTTCCCCCTTTTCCTTAGCTGTGCTACTCCCTTTTATTCTATTGGCTTTTGAAAGCCAATAGAATAGACTCTCTTGAATAGAGTCTAATTCTATTGGCTTTCAAAAGCCAATAGGAATTGTCCAGGCTGTCTCTGCCCTGCTGAGCCCGCCAAAAGTCCCATTCTGCAAACGGTGCTGCACCAGTTGAGTAGTCCTCGACTTACAACCGGTTGAGTAGACTTACGATCGGTTGGGGGTCGCGGCATTAAAAATGTTGAGAACCACTGGTTTAAATTAACACCAACAAGAAGCTGGGTTGAACTTGAGAAATTCACAGAGTGCCTCAGGCAGGAGCAAAGCACGTGAGTGGCTTTCTACAGACAGTGTGTCTTCTCTCCCGCCTTTCCCAAAGGAGAACATGAGAGGAAGCGAAAGATATATCTGCCCAAAGATATAACATCTCAAGAGCTGAAGCAGTCTCTCCCATTTCTGGACTTCTCCAGTGCTACCCATCGGTGTCTCTTACAACAGACTGCATTACCACTGGATCCAGTTACTCTGATGGCAGTCTGCAGACAGATCCACTCAACACCTTCGGAAGCAGGGAAGGGATCAAAAAAAATCCCCGTGCATTTCTGCTGGGTAGGCAGACCCCCGCAGGAGTAAGCCATATTTGGACCCCTTTTACTGAATCTAAGAGACCCTCTTTCTTTTCAATCCAGGGGCACTGGTGGAAATGAACTGTCGCACCACGTCATCAGGAAGTCGTGGAATGCTTTTCCCCAAAGCTTCAAAAATTGGAGATCTTCAGATCCTTTGGGGGGAGTTTTTGCGATCGTGCTGCATTTTCGGTTTTTGCAAAACATTCTAGGAATCTGCCATGAATTCATTTTTGTCTCTCAAAGATTGATGGGGCCAAGAATTGTTAAAATAGGCAAGGCGCCTTTAGAAAAGAACAATCTATGGGCCCAATTTGAGGTTGGCCACTGCCGTTGGAGCAGCTGTCCATGGTCCTATTTGAATCCTGAATTCTCCCAGGGCTTCCCCAGAGTGGTGACCAAGCAGAGGAGGCGCTCCTGTCTTTACTAGAATTGCAAGAAGGTCCTAAGGAGGGATGGGAACTATGGCCCCTTTACGACCTGTGGACATGGCTGGCTCAGGAATTCTGGGAATTGAAGTCCACAGGTCGTAAAGGGGCCATAGTTGCTCACTCCTGATCCTGGGGATAAAATCCAGCCTCTCCACTAACATGTGGTGGTTACGGTCTCAACACTATTTTCCAATTGGTTAAAATAATGGCATGAAGTTGAGCTTTCAGGGGTAACTTCAAAGTATGGTCAAAACATCAAGGTATACATGACAGTGCACTCAAAACCCTGTTTTTACATGCACGGCTTCAATGACATCCTTAGTTCATTGAAGCAAAGACGTCCTTTTTTTGATCACAGCCTGGAGACCCACCTCTTTCCATTCCTACTAGTACAGTGAGCCCAGCAGCAAAAAAAACCAACTTGTTTCAAGACCTTTAGGTCCCATTTCAAGGTTTTCCTCACCCTTGGCAGCTTTAATATGTATGGAGGTCAACTCTGATGCTGCCTGGAGAATTCTGTGTTCCCTCCCGCACGTTTTCTAGAAGACATTTAGCAATTACATTAGTTCTCCTGCTTTTTAGGGCAACTCAATCCCAAGAATTGACCTTCTGGTCTCTTGTTCCCTGTTGTTGATCTCTCTCGGAATATATGAAGTTACAAGGCTATAGATATAGTGTAAACCAATCCCCTTTTAGGGTTGAGAACAGGTCAAATTCATGAAGAAGCATGGCTGGACAGAAGCTAGGCCAAGGGTTGTCTTGCACAAGGGTGGCCAGTGTGGAGGAAAAGAGAAAGTAAAAAAGGAGTAGCCCAAAACCATAATAATTAATAAAGACCACCATCAACAACAACAACAAAAGAAGTCAATAATGGAGACTTTGGTGCTTTCTGAACTTGGCTGTTTTCTTTCAGACAATTCATTACCCAACTAGGTAACCTCATCAATACTCATGAATGTGAGCTTTGCTTGCCTTGTCCATATTGGTGGGGTGTGGTTTTCCCCTCGGTAATTGATTAGGGTATTGTTTTCTGCTCAATTATTTGTCTGGTGTTGATTCCTGTCTATTTGGGAGCTGGTTAATGCAGAGAATGTGTTCTGGCTTTTTTGCTGTTGTTATTGTTTCCTTCTTAGCTGTTTTATTAGCTCTTTTCAATGTGATTTATCTCTATGTGTTGATGGCTGATGGATTTTCTTCTATTGGGAGAATTCAATTAGCAAAAAAAAAAAAATCAATACTCTACTGAAAAAGAGACATGCAACATTCTTGCCGGGCAATAAAAAAGACAACAGTTTAGGGCAAATGGTTTAGTATGAAATCTATTCCTGCTCATTATTATGGTCTGTTCCCATCAAGATATGCTTTGCAAAGACAGGGAAAGAAAGAATTTGAGCTTCTCAGTACCACAGCCACTGGGATAGAATGCTATCCGTGCAGCAGATATCATCTCACTGCAGAAGCCTTAATGGGAGGATTTTAAATCTTTACAACAAGAAGCTAGACTTTTGCAGCCAAATCCATAAAATCTGCACATTTTACAGTCTTCTCTACCTACCGCCCCCCTCCCCCCCAGATTTTATAGGCTGTGGAAAATATCAACAAAGATAAAACTGATCTCGCTGTGCCATACCTTGAGTTCTGGCATGTTCTCTATGAGCTGCAGAGGGAGTTTAACATCTGGATTCTTGGTATAATCCATGGGAACCATGTTTGGTGCCAGTTCGTGGTAGCGGCCGTGCAACCTGTAAGGGAACAGACACAGCTACGGACCAAGAAGAGGGTTCTTAGCTAAGATTTGGCTCCCAGCTTCAAGGAGAGTCATCAGCCCCCCTTGAGTTGATTTGGGGGGGGGCTCCTTCTGGCCACCCCGTGGCAAAACTTTGAGAACTGCTGTGATTTCCCACCAGGTGAATGGAACGCTTGGGCCTCCGAGGGCACGAAACTTAAGTCTTGGATTCTCCTCTTCAAATGAGAGAAGAACTTTTCTCGGAAACCAAGAAAATGAGCTTTGGTGGTACAGAAGTCGCAATTCTTGCCACCGCACCACGTGACATGGGAGACCCCCCGTCACCTGGGAGGCCAGAGAAAATACCCCCCACTTGGGGGAATTGCTCAGGGTGGGACTGAAGTCCAAGACATAAGAAGAACCACCAGGTTGCTGACAGATCAACTCTCCCAGGGGCTGATGGCTCTACACCTTCTCCGGTCTGAAGTTTTACCCAGGAGACATGATAAAAGTTGCTTTGATGTGAAAAACCCGGGAGAGCATCGGCTGCTTTTCCCATTCCACCTTCCGCTGACACATTTTGTTCTCTTAGAAGCAACCCCTCTTTGAAAGAACTCTGAGTCCTGCAGCCTTGGCTGGTCCCAGGATAAATTACGATCCTCTCTGATTTTACCTTTCAGGTACAATGCACACGGCAGCGACATCTCTGCTATTGGGGGGGGGGGGAGGAAGCATCGGATTCCTAAGCAGAGGCTGCTCTGGACAGCATGTTAGCTGAACCTTGTCCCATGAACTCAAATAAACATGAATGGATTGTTGGCTTTGAGCTGAGATTATGTTTTTTGAGGAGGATAACGACCTTCTCCACAGAAATACGAGGAGGAGCTTTAGTTCATTAAGCCTAAAAAGTATTGTTTTCTACCAAGCCAGAATGCACACACATGCACACAGAGACACACAAACACACACAAATGGCTTTGGTCTAGGAAGCAGCGTTAATTTTCCCAGCTGAATTGTAATTAGTCACGGCCCTACGTGGGATTTACCAGAGGCATAAAGAGGATAGGAAAGTACGCCAGGTTGAAAGATCAGCCCGTTTCTTGTTCTTGTAGACACAGTTTCTTTTCCTTCACTGTACGAAATCTACACTTTTAACGTGCCCAGAGGAGTGTTTGGAATGAGCTGATCACATAACAAGAACCATGACTGGTTAGGAAATTGTAAAATTAAAAAAAAGTAACCGATTGTAGAGCAAAAAAGCTGGCCTCATTGGAAAAAATGTTGGTCCCTGCACCGAACACAACTCAGTAGCCCCACATTTGATCAGAGAAAACCCACGTATTGAATCTGCTCCCTTCCTAAAATCCTGTCTCTTTTCCTAACAGGAATAACTTGGGTAAAATAAGCCAGTGTTCGAATAAATGACCTGTCTAAATTTAGTTGAAGAACCATCAGAAAGTTTGCATAAAGCATAGAAGTTTGCTTCAGCTGAATTCAAGAATGAAATAATAATAATAATAATAATAATAATAATAATAATAATAATAATATTTTTGAACTGAAGATAACAAAATACAAAGACCTACAAATAGAAATAGAAAGACTGTGGCAAAAGCAAGCAAGGGTAGTACCAATAGTCATAGGCTCCTTGGGTGCAATCCCAAAACAACTGGAGCACCACTTGAACACCATTGGCATTGACAAATTCGCTATTAGTCAATTGCAAAAGGCGGCCTTATTAGGAACTGCTTCCATCCTGCGACGATCCCTGTAATACCATCAAACATCCACATCTGCCTATCCCAGGTCCTGGGTAAGGACTCGATAGGTAGACAAAATGCCAAATCCAGTCTGAACATCTGGCTGACTGTGCGATGATCCATAATAATAATAACAATGGATTGTGGGGACATCAGCTGCTTTGTTTTTATCAGTGGGCTTGTCCCAGATGGTTTGCTGATGCTGCCAACAACTCAAAGAGTGTGACTTTCTCAGAACTTGGAGGAGAAGCACCACAGGGCTCCGAAACAGCATCCTTCCATTTGTGGTTCACCTCTGGAAGAGTCCACCTGTGACCTTTACAGTCAAGGACTGTGAGCTTCTCTATTTCCTCCCCAGGAATGGCTCGAGCAACATCTGGCACTTCTTCCTGGGCCAGCCTGAAGGGTGGAACAAGGTGCATAGTCTGCTTACCTGAGGATCTCCTTTCGTGTGAAGAAGGTGCAATCCTGCATGAGAACAGAAAGAAAGAGGGAAATGAGATCTCCCCATTGCAGAGGACCTGCAGAGGAGAAGACTTGGTCACTTTCTGCAGAGAAGACCCCTGGCATAAAAGTCTCCTGCTTGAGCAAGGGGTTGGACTAGAAGACCTCCAAGGTCCCTTCCAACTGTGTGATTCTGTTATTCTTTTTCTGCAAAGAAGACTTGGTCAGTTTCTGCAGAGGAGAAGACCTCCTTCTTTCTTTGCAGAGAAGACTTCTTCTTTTTCTGACCATCTTAGTTAGAAGTTCACGTTACAAGGTCTTCCCCCCCCCCCAGATAGAACCAAACATATAGAAATGGGAGAGATCAGAAGTAAGTTCTGTCCAATCCAATAATCCAATAAGATCAATTTTTGATATAAAAACTTATAAAACTGTTTTTGTTGATGATTAGGGGCATACAAACCCACTACAAGCAATTTCTTTCCATATAACATTACTTCAATCATAACATATCTTCCTTGAGAATCTGAGTCTATTAATTTAGCTGACACGTTGTTCTTAACATACATAACAACACCCCCTTTTTTCTCTGGAGCAGAAGATGCAAAATGAGAGCCCAATCGGGCATTTATCAAATATTTTTGATCCTTGCAGCCTTTTTGAACAGCGTGTGTTAGCTTTATAAAAAGAAAAAAAAAAAAGACTGCCCTACTGTGAAATTGGAAATAATTTAAATATTCAAAGACTGGAATAATACTTATCTGTGAGTATTTGTGTATGCACAGATAAAGAGGCAAGCAAATACACGTTACACACACACACACACATTCATTCATTCTTAGAGACGAGAAACAAAACTCTACTAGCTTCAGGCAAGGTTCCAAAGTGAGTATATCATCACAAAAACATCCCAGCAGGTTCTCATCTGTCTCACGATGACAATTCCAATCCATGTGACCAGCCGACCTAAGGAGCAGATCTTCCTAAACAAGCCACGTTCTGAATTAAACTATCATCCCCATCCCTGCCTGGTGCCCTCTGTAAACCAAGGCCTCTGGAAGAAACCTCTTTTGGAAAAGCTGTTGTGACTGCATGTTGGTCCTTTAAAAAACATGATCAAGTTGGCCTTAGGGAAAATAACCACTGGCCATTATTTAGCCCTGATATTCCAGATTCAGAAAAGATTTTAAAGCCTTCTTGAGCGCCACTTATTAAGATGGTTCCTTCCCTGCCTACGGAGTGGCTAATGGGCTCAACATTCCCTCCAGGCGAGATGGAGTGGCTGAATAAAGTTACAGCAGTGGTTCTCAACCTTTTTAATGCCGCGACCCCCAACCGGTCGTAAGTTGAGGACTACCCAACCGGTCGTAAGTCGAGGACTACTCAACGGGTGCAGCACTGTTTGCAGAATGGGACTTTTGGCGGGCTCAGCAGGGCAGAGACAGCCTGGACAATTCCTATTCGTTTTTGAAAGCCAATAGAATTAGACTTTATTCAAGAGAGTCTATTCTATTGGCTTTCAAAAGCCAATAGAATAAAAGGAAGTAGCACAGCTAAGGAAAAGGGGGGAAAAATGGCGGACTGCATTGTTTGGCGACCCCCGTGAAAGGGTCATTCGACCCCAAATGGGGTCCCGACCCACAGGTTGAGAACCACTGAGTTACAGAGATACAGGAAGATGGTTTCTCTCATTCTTCCAGAGGGGGTGGCACAAAGAATAACAGAATAACACAGTTGGAAGGGACCTTGGAGGTCTTCTAGTCTAACCTCCTGCTCAAGCAGGAGACCCGATATCATTTCAGACTAGTGGCTGGCCAATCTCTTCTTAAAGGCCTCCAGCGATGGAGCACCCACAACTTCTGGTGGCAGGCTGTTCCACTGGTTAATTGTTCTAGCTGTCAGGAAATTTCTCCTTAGTTCTAGGTTGCTTCTCTCCTCCATCTGCTGTTTCTTGTCCAGCCTTCTGCTGCTTTGGAGAATAGGCTGACCCCCTCTTCCTTCTGGCCGCCCCTCAAATATTGGGACACTGCTAGAGAACACCGCGAGAGAAACAAGCCAGGATCCCTCCTTGAATTTGCACATTCTTTACGGCTTGGGCAGGAGGGTGTCGGTGGCCCTTTGCAAAAGGCTGGCATAGGAAACAAAGACATGCTGGTTAACCCCCCCCCCCCCAGGAGCTTTCTTTTTTCTCATGTAATTATATCAGCCAGGATCATCAGCCAAGGTTGTTACTTAACAGGAAACTAAGTCTGAGGCCATGCATGGTAATCCAAACTTCCAAGAGAGAAGCAAAACCCAGCCCTCCCACCCAAGCGTCCTGTTTCCAAGCTCCATTAGCTGAAAGCCTTTTCAGCCTTCCGGAGCCAAACCTGGAGGCCAGCACTGTATTCGGCAGCCTTCACTGTGCCTGTACATGGAGGCTCTCCTTTTTAGCCTTGGTTCGCTTGGACAAGGTTTGAAAGCATCGCGTTATTGCAGGCTAATGGCTTCGGATCGACCCGTTCTGAGGAAAATGGCCTTGGATTTCAGTTTAGCTTTCAAGCCAAATTAGGAGCATTATCCAGAGAGAAAGAGACAGAGAAAGAATAAAATAATAAACTAAACTAAACTAAACTAATCAATTAAACTAAACAATAAAATAAAATAAAATACGTCAAAAGTTGGCAGAAAAGCTCCTTCAAAATTAAAATAAGCCACATTTTCTCCGATCTGCAAATGCTTCCGTTCAGCCTCTATCCAAATAAGTTATGTATTATCTGGAATAGGGCCCTGGTTTTGTTACTGTATAAATAAAACAATCCGCCAGAAATGCCAAATCTGAGAAAAAAGTGAATTATCCTCTAAGAATGTGAGAGTCTGGTGAAATAAAAAAAGATGCTTCTGAAAAACCCTGCTTCTCTGCAGAAGAGTTCTTTCCAAGACAGATTAGGGTTTTTTTTTTCCAACTACGAGAATCTATTCCCTTCTTTCAACTTAATCAAAATATCCATTAAGTAAGATCCAATTTTGATTCTTACATTGCCCTCCCCCCCTTTTTTTCTTTATCTATCTTTGTGTGAAGTTTTACTGAGCCTGACAGGGTGCCCTCCATAATAAAATAATTCTGATGAGATCATGCAGGTTAAATCAAAAATAATTCTGCCGACTTTTTGTCTCACTGAATTTGCAAAAATAAAGCAATCTATTTAGAGTTTTGAAAGGTGGAAGGTTTATCTCCCTATTTTATAATATGTATGTACAACGTATTATTTTCTGCCTTAGAATAAAAACCATCTCTGGGCAGAAGGCGTCTGTGAGGTCATCTAATCTGACCCTTCCCGGATTAGATTTCCTGTAGAATATTCACACAGCGCCCAAGTAAAAAGGGGAGTTTGCATAACACAAACAATTCACAAGTTAGCTTCACCAAGGCTCGTACAAACTAATCTTGGCAAGTTGTACAAATGCACCAGCTTGCTAGATTTTTCCCAGAGTTAGTTCAGCATATTGTGGGAATGCATCAAAGTTACGAAATCCGAAACCTCATTTGTATAATCAAGAGCTGCAACAAAATGTTCCAGCATAGAGAGGCTTGCTCGCCAGCCCTAGCCTGGATTGTGGGAATTGTGCTCCAAAATTTCTGAAGGGCACCGACTCAACCATGAGATGTTTCCGTGCATTTTTTAAAACTTCACTGCAACTTTTCCCTAAACCGACATAGCTGTAAAGGCTGTTTTACTTTAAAATTGTGAGGTTGAACCTCAGCACTGAATTCTCCAACTTGCACAGATGTTGCTCACTCTCCTTCTGAATCTCCCAGACAGAAAGGAATCAACGCCGATTTCTCCTCTCCCAGGAAGACTTCCAAACGCAAAAGGAAGGCAGACCTCGGCCAAGGCAACGGCCAGTTTTGTTTTTTAATTGACTGGCTGGAAGGGGAGAACAAAGCGGTCCAAAAAAACCCCAGAACTTCCAATGGTTCTTCCCAGTCCAGGCCATCTAATCCGGGCCAGCCTGGGTCTTTGTGTTGGAAAATAGGCTCCTATTTCACGTTGGCCAATAGACCAGGGAGAGGAGATCCACTTTCCACTGGATCTCTCACAATGGGAATGGACCGATCCTGAGACTCGGATGCTCCTGAGGATCAGCAGAGTAAGGCATGGGCCATTCTGATGCCCAGCAAGGCCGGTCAGCAGCCTGATTCATTTGAAGCATGTACAAAAGGACCCTTCAGGATCCTGCTCTTGCAGGTTAGCATATCAGTTTGAAAAAAAGGGGGGGCATTCCGATGCCACGAAACCCATCAACGTGGCACATGGGCACCAGTATCTGTGACCCAGAGTGGAGGGGGTCTTCATGGCAGGACTGCCAAGTTGAGGAGGAATTCCGGGCACTGGCTTCTTCAGCACACCACTCAGCTAGAGCAGGGGTGTCCAAGCTTGGCAGCTTGGAAGACTTAGGGGCTCCCAGAATTCCCCAGCCAGCATAGCTTGAAGACTTATGGGCTTCGACTCCCAGAATTTGCTGGGAGAGGGCTGGAGAATTCTTGGAGTTGAAGTCCACAAGTCTTCAAGTTGCCAAGGTTGGAGACCCTGATCTAAAAGCTTCAGGATTCAACCCAACAGACCTTGCGCTTTCCAAGCAGGACCACCTGCCCCAAACACTCTCCCTCTCGGTCTTTCTCTTTTTCCCTCCCTCTTTCTCCTCCCTCCCTCCCTCCCTCCCTCTCTCTCTCCCTCTCTCCCTCTCTCTCTCTCTCTCTCTCTCTCCCCCCATCCTGGAAAACTGCCTCTAAGCCCATCCTGACCCCAAGGCCAGATCGAAGGAAGGGCCCCGTCACAGGGAAGTCTATTCAAGCATACAGAAACTGGGGCTCACCCAGAAAAGAGACAATGCTGTCTGGCAGTTTTGGGAGACCCACCAGCCTTCAACCCCATCAGCTGAAGCCCGACGCAAGGGCGCATCATGCTTCCCCCCCCCCATCCCGAGCATCTCCATTCTTGCCAAACCCAGCCCAGCGCACCTGATAGGCGTCTAATTGTTCATCTGTAAAGATGGTTTGCTTGTTCCCCATTTTCGAAGGAGGCGCCTTCCTGCGTCCAGATGCATCCCATGCCAAGATTTAGGGCCCGGGGTGTTGCTGGCATCGAGACCAAGCACGCAACGTGGCCGGATCGAGGAGAAAAGGGGAGAAAAAAAATCTCACACCTGCATCAAAAGATTTGCGGTTGGTGCCTGTTCTTCCTGTAGAGAGGAAAGGGGTTAAAATCCCCCATGAAGATCAGACCCGGAGGAGGCTATCTGGGCTCCCTGTTTTGTCCCTGGGGGGCAGCAGGAGGGCTTTGCTGGCGGGAGAAAATCGGAGGCGATGCCTCCGAGGTCTGGAGAAACCATGTCGGCTGCCTCCGATCTCAAAGGCACGAAGGGAAATTGAAGACGATCCTCCTTTTCGTCGCTCCTTCATGTGCTGTGCGCCTTCAGCCACATGGTGGCAGCACTTCATCTTGTTTTATGGCAGAAGCTGGGCAAATGGATAATGCCCTTGCACCCATCGTCCACTGTTCTGCTGGATCTGGCCACCGACAAAAATAAGAATTCTTCTTCTTCTTCTTGTGCCATATCCGTTATCGGATATGTTGGTGATCCTGTTTTTATCAGCAGCCGCAGGAAAAAGGTCTGCTGAGTTTTGTCCAAACCAGTCCCTTAGATTTTGAAGCCACGATGTTCTTCTTCTGCCTGGACCTCGTTTGCCTTCCATCTTTCCCTGGAGGATTAAATGGAGCATGCCGTAAAAATAAGAATTATCTACCTATTTTATAGAGAATGGGAGCAGAGGATGAATCCCTAACAATAACAAAAACAAAAAATAACAAGCAGGAGACGCTCTACCGTTTCAGACAAGTGGCTGTCCAGTCTTTTTTTTTAAAAAAAAAAAACCCTCCAGGGATGAAGGATGCACAATTTCTGGAGGCAAGCAATTCCACTGGTTGATTGATCTGGGATTGTAGAATAACAGAGTTGGAAGGGACCTTGGAGGTCATCTAGTCCAACCCCCTGCTCAAGCAGGAGACGCTGTACTGTTTCAGACAAGTGGCTGTCCAGTCTTTTCTAAAAAAAACCCTGCCCCACAACTTCTGGAGGCAAGGGGTTCCACTGGCTGATTGTTCTGTCAGAAATTCCTCCTTAATTCCAGACTGCTTCTCTCTTTAGTTAAATTTTAACTAATTAAATTTTAGGAAGGCAATAGAAACACCACTTGGGGATTTATTTATTTTGGGGATAATAAGCTTTCATTTCAAAATGCAAATTTATGTTTTAAATCAGCGGATGTTTAATTCCTAAGGAAGCATGAAATCATTTCTGTTACACTTTTGATGTAAACCACACTTGCCATGCTTGGGGACTTAAAAAAATAAACAGCATGCCAATACATTTGCAACATTTTGTTTTACTTTTGTAACATGGATAAGGGCTCCCTATATTTCACTCTGTGCGTTGATCAAACAGTGCTTTGGCGTATTAAATACCTCCCTAAACTTTAAACGTTTACCCTTTATTTTAATATTTTTAAATACGTATTACATTTATATGCTGTCCATCTCACTCTGAAAAGCAACTTTTCCTTATTGATAAGGATAATAATAAATAAAATAATAATAAAATAAAATTATAATAATAGTAGTAGTAACGTTGGAAGGGACCTTGGAGGGCATCTAGTCCAACCCCCTGCTCAGGCAGGAAACCCTATACCATTTCAGACAAATGGCTGTCCAGTCTCTTCTTAAAAACCACCCGTTGCTTCTTGTCCTGCCTTCAGGTGCTTTGGAAAATGACTCCCAATAATAATAATAATAATACAAATTACTACAAATACTTGCATATCCTTCAAGCTGACAACATCAAGCACACTGAAGTCAAGAAAAAGATTAGAGGTGAATACATCAAGAGAGTGAAGAAGATCTTAAAGTCCAAACTCAATGGAGGCAATACCATAAAGGCAATCAACACCTGGGCAATTCCAGTCATTAGGTACACAGCTGGAATAGTGGACTGGACTCAAGCAGAACTAAAAGCAACGGATAGGAAGACCAGAAAAATAATGACAATGAATCATGCCCTTCATCCACGCAGTGACATTGACAGACTTTATCTACCAAGGCAAATAGGTGGGCATGGAATGCTACAAGTACCTCAGATGGTTGAAGAAGAAAAAATGGCTTTGGAAGAATATCTGAAGAACAATGATGAAGATACACTGAAATTAGTATATCAGGAAGGCTTACTGACTACTGGAGAGACCAAACTGGCCTACAAGAAAGACAAATGAAGAACAGAATAGAGGCATGGGAAGACAAAGCACTACATGGCCAATACATGAAAAAAATAGCTGTGAAAGCAGATAATAATAAAACCTGGCAATGGCTAAGAGCAGGAAAACTGAAGAAAGAGACCGAGGGACTAATTCTGGCTGCACAAGACCAAGCTTTAAGGACAAATGCATATAAAGTCAAAATTGAGAAGACAGCAACAGACAGTAAGTGCCGCCTATGCAAAGAAGCTGAAGGAACAGTGGACCACCTGGTAATCAGTTGCAAGAAGATTGCACAGACTGACTATAAGCAGCGGCATGACAAAGTAGCAACAATGGTGCATTGGAAGATCTGCAAAAAATATCATTTGCCTGTAAGCAAAAACTGGTGGGATCATAAAATAGAGAAAGTCATAGAAAATGATAAAATTAAACTGCTCTGGGACTTCAGAATTCAAACAGACAAGCACCTGCAACATAACACCCCAGTCTTAACAATTGTCGATAAGAAAGACAAAAAAGTCTGGATAGTGGATGTGGCAGTGCCTGGAGATAGCAGAATAGAAGAGAAAGAACTGGAGAAGATAACAAAATACAAAGACCTACAAATAGAAATAGAAAGACTGTGGCAAAAGCAAGCAAGGGTGGTACCAATAGTGATAGGCTCCTTGGGTGCAATCCCAAAACAACTGGAGCACCACATTGACAAATTCGCCATTAGTCAATTGCAAAAGGTGGTCTTATTAGGAACTGCTTCCATCCTGCGACGATACCTGTAATACCATCAAACATCCACATCTGCCTATCCCAGGTCCTGGGTAAGGACTCGATAGGTAGACAAAATGCCAAATCCAGTCTGAACATCTGGCTGACTGTGCGATGATACATAATAATAATAATAATAATAATAATAATAATAATAATAATAATAATAATAATAATAATAATAAACCCCCAGTGATGCACTACCTTGACGTGGTTGTGGGGCTTGTGTACTCTGAGGAAGATGAGAGCTATGCCAGAGGTTCAACCATACTGGACAGGTCTCATCAGAGTAGTCAGACAAAGAGTGTCTCTCCCATAAAAAATATGGTGAGACGTAAATTTCAGAATGCCATACCGGCTCGGACGTCGCCCGGGTTAACAAGGTCCGCACTAGATATTGGAGTTCCTGGATATCTGGTGACAAATGGGTTACAGGACTCAGGACTGTTGGCTGAGCAACCAGGGCCCGCAGCTGCAGAACTACTGGAAGAAAAGGTGTTTACCCGTCGCAGATACACAGTGATGGAAAACAAAGAAATAATGATCTGTTACTACAGATCAAGTCCAACAAGACGAGGATCTCTAAACGGAATGCCCATTCTGGAAAGAACAAGCATCCAGAATAATCAGAATAACAGAACAGAGACTAGCAGGATCAACGCCGATTTATAACACTAAATACAGTATTTTACAGAAACAGAATTAGACGAACTGCAAAGGTTTACCCAGGGCAAAGAAATCAAAGCCTTACAAGAAGTAATTCAGAATGTAGAGGCAAACCAGGGGGAGTTGGCAGTGAAAGAATCCATTAGAGATATACAACTGTTCTCATTTGGAAACCAGGCACCTCTTCCTCAGGAAGAACAAAACCCTCTAACTAAAGAAATAAAAGAATTGAAACAAAGAATAATTGAGCATCTAGAACAGCACAAAAACAACAGAATAAGGCTGCCTGCATTGACGCTTGTTCCAAAGAAACAGCTAGCACAAGCATTAAAAGATGCAAATACTGCAATAGCAAGTATAAGCACCAATTCACTGCAAGAAACAAACCAACTAATGTACAGCACAGCTGCAGTTATAACAGAATACCTGGGATGTAAAATCAACAAAAAAGAACAACAAACAAACAGTGCACCAGAAAAATGGAAGGTTAGACTAGAAAATAAGATCAGCAAGTTAAGATCACATGCAAGCAAGCTAGAACAGATGAAAGAAAAGAAGCTGAAGAACAAGAAGACCAAAGAATACCTAATCAAGAAATACCACTTAGAAACAAGGAAGATCAAGGAATCACTGGAAATAATAAAGCAACAAATAACAGCTATAGCCATGAAAATCAGTAGATATGAAGCTCGAATTGCAAACTATAGGCAGAACCTCCAATTTCAATCCAATCAGAAACGTTTCTACCAATCCATCAATGGAGAAACTGCAAGGAATCAGTCAGTACCTGACAAGGAAGAAACAGTGCAATTCTGGAAGCAGATATGGGATAACCGAAAGAAATACAACAAGGATGCAGGTTGGTTAAAAGAGGTGGATACAAATAAAACAAAAGTTGAAATGAAAGAACTAGTAATAACAACAAAAATGGTAGAAAAAAGAGCAAAGAAAATCAAAAATTGGTCAGCACCAGGTGAAGATGAACTGCATTGGTTTTGGTTGAAACATCTAACTGTTATACACACACTCATTGCCAAGCAATTCAACAATATACTACAAGGAGGAGAAATTGAAAAGTGGCTAACACCTGGAAAAACTACCTAATAATGAAAAATCCAGCAACAGGGGCAACACCAGGCAACTACAGGCCAATTACCTGCTTATCAACAACTTTCAAATTACTAACTGGTGTGGTAGCTGATGCAGTACAACAGCATCTAGTTTGAAACAATCTCTTTCCACCTGAGCAGAAAGGAAACCGCCCCAATAGCAGAGGAACAAAAGATCAACTCCTAATAGACAAAATGATCTTGGAAAACTGCAAGAAAAGGAAGACCAACCTGAATGTGGCATGGATTGACTACAAAAGGCATTTGACTCTCT